>NW_025767675.1:0-379214 GCF_003918875.1 Haliotis rubra
ACAAACTCAGCAGCAACGGCTCGTCAGGATCAGAAGTAATAGGTGACCTCATCAGCTGTACAGTATTACCTGTCTGGCTATCGATATAGAATCGATAATCGTTAGTTAAATATCGATCGATTATCGATAAATATAGGAAAATAACTGACCGAAAACGCCAAAGGAGTCTGGAAAGAAGGCATAAATATCCATCACTGGTGAGGTGGTGACATGTAGCCATGGGCTCACTAACAGAACAACGTCCTGAACATAATGAATTTAGAAGCAACTCATCAATCAAAACCAAGAACTTTGTGTATTGTGAATAAATTACAGCACAATTAGATCTGCAAAAGTGTGAATGATATTATCGATGACGCTATTTTATATCGATATTCGGTAGTACGTTTCTATCGACGATATTTTCGATTATCGATCATTTTAGCCAGCCCTAAGTATCACCACATTGTGCGCGGTGTACATTGTAGATACAACTCAGGATGTTTCCTCGAAGCATCAGCTAAAGATTAAACAACTGTTTTAACGTAAGCGCAGACTGAACACTAGCCCTAAAGACATGTTAGTAGTGAATGTCGTATTAAAAGGAAAATTGTCTGATTTACAACAGGTATATAGTTTAAACTTTGCAATGTAGTCACATTTTCAAATGTAACAAACGTTTCCTTCTTGCATGTACAATCCTGAACACAAAGTACGCTTTCAGAAAGATGTCAAATGTAACACATGTTATATTTGGGATTACCTTTCTCAGTTGTTGTTTACAGATTTGTTTACGTTTGGAGATGAGACTTCATTCGGGATTCGAGGAGAAGCACCTAATTGCCAGCACACGAAGTCAGCGATCAACCCACTCAGCCCGGCGCCATTTCACTGAGTCTTAAAACCTCAACAAAATCCCCATGTGAACAAATCCAGTTTTACCGTATGCGATTACCAATCACACCCATGCCCTCAACAAAGCTTGCATAAAGGGGCGTTTCTGAAATGTTGCTCCTAGTTCCGAAGACACCGTCCACTACCATGAGCCAGCACAATAACCTGAAGTTGCCCCAAGCGGGCATGATTTAGAAATATTGAAATGCTCATTTGCGAAATATGATAGAAAGGTGTGCTTGTGCGAACGACTGGGAAATCTGGACCAAAGAGTCAATCATGCAACGTCCTCAGATGATAAAAGGAGCAATCTCGACTGTCTGTCACAGACAGATTTGAAGGTAATACATGTATAGTTAAAGAATATTGACAACTGGATCCTCAGAATAAGAATAGTAATAAGCAGTTTGGAAATGAAGAAGGAATTCGCTCGGGGTGCTCTTAATGGCAGACGCAATAGTTCTGGCTTATATGTCCATGGGAGAGACAGTGACAGTAAACGTTTGTACAAAGATATCCAAAACCAATCCTCTGATGACACGGTACTATTAGCGCAGAAGGAAAATCGTAAAATTTTACGTTTGCATTGCAATATGAGATTCGTTTTGAGTGTTAGTGAATTTTTCTTTAATCTTGTCTAGTTTGCATCATTTATTTATCGACTTAATAAAAGCAATGAACGTATGGCAGAAACCTCTTGTTACCTTTAGTATGAGTAGTGACTACTACGGAGCAGTGACGTCACTCATTATTCTAAGCGTTGTGTTCATTCGTGGTTATAGTGCTTTCCGTAACCCGAAGAGAACAAATACCCCTCGTCGTCATGTCGGGAGAAATATTCCCCAGCCAATCAGAATGCGCGTATGCTTAGAGACAAAATTGGGTCAAAATAGTTAGTTGAAATAATTTTTCATTTTCGGCTTGCATAATATTTTCCCCAGACACTTCAAGTAAAAGTTTAATTACTGCATGGTCCTCCTGGGTTTCCTGATTTTTTATAACCAGGATATATGTTATGGCGTAGGAAAGTATTTAGCATGTTAAACATATCCTTTTAGGTAATTGGCGTGGATGCATGTTTCAAATGAAGCTGAGTTTGTACCCTTGAAAATAGTCCGGCTTGCGGCTAAGACTATTTCTTTCTCTCTGCGCTTTTGCGCTCAGACAGTCAAGTTCAGTAAAATGGCTACGAGGAGGGTACGCGTCTTCTTTCCGGCTACGGAAAAGAGACGAAATGAATTGACTGCGTTAATGTTGTGTATTATTGCGCCACTACGGTGGTATCTGACAGCCACGCATGTAGTAATCTCTATTTATCTTGGACTGTGGCCGGATGAGAGGCGGCGAACACAAACCCCAAAGTATCCCATACCTGAATACACGTTAATGCATGCTATGAAACAAGTGACGTATGTGTATTGTCTCAAACCATGTCATAAATTGCTGCGACACTCAATTTTATAATTACGGTAGTGTGTCAAGAACAGTCCAACCTGGTAGAGGGAATGGCCCCGTAATGTACCCGTAGCATCAAAATTAATAAGAACAATACAGATTTCATGACCCTTTCTCGTGAAGAATCAGGTTAGAATTGATCTTCCAGCAACCCATGCTTATCGTAAGAGGCGACTAACGGGATCGGGTGAAGGTGAATCGCATGATTTGACTGACACATGTCATCCCGGATCTTAAAATGCGCATTATAACGGTACTCATGATGTTGATGACTGGATTGTCTGGACCGCCACCATGGCTGGAATTATTGCTGAGTGTAATCGTTTAACAGCAAACAGAACAAACATGACTCGACGGGTTATTCCATGAGTAAATATTATGGCAAATACCCCATGTTTGCCTGTAGTGTGAAGAAGAACTTGTATTTATGAACACAGATGGATGGTGATTGATCTGACCAGTTCAGGGTAACAACCGAACTTGGTGTAACAATAATTACCAATAACAGTATCAGGATTACTGGATTCCTGTCATACAGCTAAGCCTTCAATCCAGTCTCTGAGGAACGTGGTGTAGTGGTTAGAGCGTCCTTGCAGAGAGATGCGGAAGGTCGCGGGTTCGATCCCATACCAAAGACGTTAAAATATGGTACTTGTTGGTCCCTGCCTGGCGCTCGGCATTATTAAGGTACAACAAAGGACTGAGTCAACTCGGAGTCAAAGTATACTGTGTCTAAGTGGGGTATTCATGCTTCACTGCGGCATGGCATTTCATTGATGAATAGCACTATAAAGAGAAAACCAGTTAAATCTGGGCTAGTACAAGCAGCCGCACACATACACATGCATGTCGTCGCTATGAGCGAAATATTCTCTCAGCACGACGTAAAACCGACATTTCCACCTCCACCTCACCTCTGAGAACTGCCTACTACACCGACGGAGATGTCACGCATATTACTGGGGACGATATAGAAAAGGAACTCATAACATACATATTCAAACACGAAAGGGGTGATGAATTACCCTACTGGTTAAAAGCATTCGCTCTCGTCACGCCGAAGAACCGGGTTCAATTCCCCACATGGGTACAATGCACCGAAGCCAATTTCACGGTGTCCCACACGGATATTGCGGGAATATTGCTAAGAGCGGCGTAGAGACTAAAGCTCACTCACTCAAAATGAAGATTTGACAAACATTCCTTGAAGGATGACAGCGGCACAAACACGACACAAACCTTTAGAATGTGCAAGGCTGTATATCATTGGAATATGCTCGTATGTTGGAATATGCTCAGCATTATCAATCGATGCGCCCAGTAGCCATTCGAACTTATTAATAGGCTACACAGACCAATGGTATTGCAAAATATATTTTATCTTCAAATATCCTCTCTGTATTCTGGACGCAATGTTTATTTAGGTAAAGATACA
Organism: Haliotis rubra; assembly: GCF_003918875.1. NCBI lineage: Eukaryota > Metazoa > Mollusca > Gastropoda > Lepetellida > Haliotidae > Haliotis > Haliotis rubra. The sequence continues at coordinate 3,764 of NW_025767675.1, forward strand.
GAGCATCATTTGAAGTGACCAGTAGGGTAGACCGTCATGATGGCTGGAGTACCAACAGAGTTGGCGTACGGGTATGGGACTGCCATTGGACCGCTGCAAATAAATTCATTAAGATGTAGTTATTATTATTACATGATTACAAATGTAACGCTATTAGGCCTGGAAGCATAACAGCAATTTACACCTGACCAGGTATGTAATATTTACCATTTAAAGCCCTTGTAACCAAGTGTTGGCTGGAAACTTTTCTGTTTACCAAATGATACAATTCCAACGACCGTTTTGTCGACATGTAAACACATAAAGGGGCTATTGCTGGATAATAGATCGATAATCGGAAATACCGTTGATAGGAAACGTTATTAAAGAGTTATTGATATGAAAATAGTGTCATCGATATATGTGCTTGTTGACTGACGAAGGTTTGGTTTTACGCCGCTTTTAGCAATATTTCCAGCAACATCGCGGGGACACCAGAAATGGGCTTCACGCCAGCACCATGTGAAGTTCAGGCACGGTCTTCAGCGTGACGAGCCAACGCCACTAGAGTTACCCACCGCCCCCATCGATATATGCACACTTTTTGTGATTTTAATATAGTTATAAAGAGAGTAAAGAGGCGACAAACCTTGGGGATCGGGTGGTCAGGCATTGAGGTGAAAATACTGAATAGAATATATTTCTTACACGAATGGTCCAGGTCCTGGATTCCATCATCTGTATCTGGCTTGCGTGAAGGCAGGGTTGTTAATATCACGCTGTGGAAGTCTGTTGAGACACATCTGGAAACGTGTGAAAGCAGCTCTGCAGGGAACCAGTTCAGAGAATCCAGTTAAAGGAATCAGTTAAAGGAATATGTTATGGGAATCTGGTAAAGGGAATCTGTTTGGAGAATCAGGACGTGCCATATGAGTGAGTGAATGTGGGTTTTACGCTGCTTTTAGCAATTAGCCAGCTTAATATCACGGCGGGGACACCAGAAATGGGCTTCAGAAGTTGTACCCATGTATGGAATCGAACCCGGGTCTTGGGCGTAACAGGCGAACGCTTTTAACTATCAGGCTACCCACCGTCATGAACTGATAATCCACAAGTGAGGTGAGATTGAAAGTGGGTTTTACGTCATGCTAGCGAATATTTCACTCATATACTGACGACAGTGATAATCACGAGTGGTTATGGATATAACATGGGTGCTATAAGCTGGAATTCACGCAGAGTGTTATAACTCCTATGAGCCAAATCCAGGTGGTTCATACCCCTAAAGACGTAAACGCTCGTCAGAAAAGGTAACCACGGCGTCTATCGGCGTTTGTTGTGATGGCGAGGATCAGACCTCCACGATATTCTGCTTTCCGGCGTATGCGAATCCATATCCATGGGGCCAAAGGGGCAGGCTGTATATACTAAAATGTAGATCCTGATCGCACTGGAATAGTTGTTCCAACCATATACAGTAGCGGAAAGCTTACGAAGAACTACTGTTTTGTTTCATTTTACAATCATAGCTTTCTATATCAGCGTAAAAGACGAATGAAATAAAATCATTTAAAAGTTCCTCGTTATCAATGAAATTTGTATTATTTCGACAATTATGTTATGTTCTCGTGTTTTCAAGGTGACGAAATTGACGATGCCTTTGCATGTGTTTGCTTGACAACCATGATGGTCACGAACACCCTGATCTCTTTCCAGTAGCATAATCAGATATATTATACTGGAGTCATAAACACACAATGGGAATATATATAGTTAGGAATTGCTCAAAGGGAAGTTTGTCGCTTTACGTTGGAACGTTGTCACACCTACTACATATTAATGTCTTCGGTCGCTGTTCCGTTGGGGGGTCGACTCAATGAAGCTGGTGGTGCAGGCTTTTATGTCGATGACGTTGCATTCCACTCCTGGGACATTGCTGTAGCTGCACATGCTGAAGGATGTGGCCAATCCACAAAAGTCGATTAAGAACAGATTTCGAGATCTAATTGCTGAATAATTGTAGCGTTATAATGTCATATGATGCTCAGCTTAGTCACTGTTGTTCGTTAGAAACACCTGTATTGATGTCACAACACGCCAGTAAAGTATACAATAAGCAAGTAGTAATGAAACAATCACGCACAATATACGGAACAACCCAAAGCACTGTTCTTTCCAACTAGAAGACGATGCAAAGGGAGTTACATGACCAGCGAATGCTGGCACGTACAATATATACACAATATGCACAGCGAACATTTACGCATATTCAGTATTTTCACCACACACATATACAGTATTTTCACCACACAGCATATACAGTATTTTCACCTCACAGCATATACAGTATTTTCACCACACAGCATATACAGTATTTTCACCCCACAGCATATACTATAAGTTATCACATCGTGTCCAGGGAAATACGGGGTTTTTATCAGTCCCGAGTAAGGATGTATACAACCTTATGAGGGACTGATAAATCACTGTATTTCGAGATACGATGTGATAACGCATTTATCTAGCCGAATGTTTTTACTAAATCCAACAACGTTTTGCTTCAATTTCATTCTCAGTTGTTGTGGCAAATTGTTTCCTTGCTGCCATGTTGACAACAGCTGATCGACTGACCTCAGTGCAGCGCACGTTACTAAAGGCTTGGTGATACACGCTTTTCTCACTTCGCGTGGTCACCGAGGCGTGGCGGAATAATATGACTTTTTTGTACTCCCTGCTCGCGGATCGTGACGGGTGTACATAGTAATTTATCAGAGTCACGTGAACCAATCAAAACTCGACATTCTTACATGAGGCTGGATAAAGTATTTTAACCACCCAGCATACACAGCATTTTCACCACACAGCATATAGAGTATTTTCACCACACAGCATACACAGTATTTTCACCACACAGCATATAGAGTATTTTCACCACACACAGCATATGAATATGTTCACTACACAGCATATACAGTATTTTCACCATACACAGCATATACAGTATTTTCATCACACACAGTATATATAGTATTTTCACCACACAGCATATACAGTATTTTCACCACGCACAGCATATATAGTATTTTCATCACACACAACATATACAGTATTTTCATCACACACAGCATATACAGTATTTTCACCACACAGCATATGCAGTATTTTCACCACACAGCATATACAGTATTTTCATCACACACAGCATATACGCCTATGGGGGTATTTTTCACCACACAGCATATACAGTATTGTCACCACACACAGCATATATAGTATTTTCACCACACACAGCATATACAGTATTTTCATCACACAGCATATACAGTATTTTCACCACACAGCATATGCAGTATTTTCACCACACAGCATATACAGTATTTTCATCACACACAGCATATATAGCATTTTCACCACACAGCATATACAGTATTTTCACCACGCACAACATATACAGTATTGTCACCACACACAGCATATCAAAGTATTTTCAGCACACACAACATATACAGTATTTTCATCACACGACAGCTTATATTATTTTCACCACACATAACATATACATCATATTCACCATACAGAGAATAGTATTTTCACCACACACAGCATGTCAGTATTTTCACCAACCACAGCATATGCAGTATGTTCACCGACCACAGCATGTACAGTGTTTTTACCACACAGAATATACGGTATTTCCACAAAACTCAGCGTATAATTTATATTTACAACACAAAGATATCCACATATTCACCCCTACATCATATACAACACACACGATATATTCACAACACACATAACATGCATCATCTTCGCCATGTTGACAATTGATGCTAAGAGATAAACAAGTAGTCTTACCTGAAATTATGACAATTGTATAAAGTTTCCACATTTTGTCAGGTACGCCAAAACAACCTCTGTCTTCCAGCCAAGTTAAAATGAAATGCAGGGTATCAGACCATCAATAGCTATTGCGAAATCCGGGAACGGGTAGCTGTATTGGGCGTGTGTGAGAATATGTCTACGCTGTTCTATTTAAAGGTTAGATAGGTTCAGGTTACTGTACCGTAACGCTGGTGGTTTTGAACGAATGTTATTTGCGACACGATGGCATGTGAATGACAGACTAAATGCGTCTTTAATATGTTTATCAATGCAATACTAGAGTATTCATTTCAGGATTGCAGTTAAAACTGTATGTTAACTTTATTACGACTCATTGCAAAGCAATGGTTTTTTTTCTTATATTGCTTATTTGTTGTTTTGCGCCGCACTCAGCAATATTCCAGCTATATGGCGGAGGTCTGTAAATAATCGAGTCTGGACCCAACAATCCAGTGATCAACATCATGAGCATCTATTTACGCAACTGTGATACGATGACTACCTGATCTGGTGTATTGTACAAGAATCACCAAGCATATATATGTAACCATATATCGATTATTTTATACAAATATTACTCCATGTCATAATCAATTGTATCTGAAGACAAGAGGGTTCCTCTTCTTAATTGGCATAATTCTGGGGAAAATATATAAGGAAACACATAAAAGTGCAAGTGTTCCTTTATTCTTTTCCTGCATGCTTTGTTTTACACTTTGAATGGAAATCAGGGAATAAGCAAATATACACAGCGATCAAGTGGTGTTCCGTTTTTTGTTTCTCCCAGTATATACACTTCATCGCACACCAATTTCTTCTCAGTCAGTACGGGTTGTGCAATATATTCACCGGAAAATGGATATCGGGTGTCTTCGTCCATTAACCCTAAGAGCTCATTCCTTCGAGACAGCACGGTGTCATCGCCCTGACATCATTTCTGTACATCCCATTGATCCCACTGTCAGTGAAGGCAAACACTGCGGGTACTGTTATAATCACGTAGAACTCGAGCCGGGAGAACTTCTGCTGACTATGGAATCCTTGAAGGGACATTCTCAGTTGCGGTACGCTCGATTCAGGTTGTGGTGGTGGAATTGGGTTTAACGTCGTGCTTGTAAATATTTCGCTCATATGACGACGTGCATGCGTGTGTATGTGTACTAGCCCAGACATAAGCTGGTTTTATAGTGCTAGCCCACTGAGATACCATGCCGCAGTCAAACATGAATACCCCACTCAGACACATCATACTGACTCCGAGCCGACCAGTCCTTGTTGTACCCATTAATGCCGAGCGCCAGGCAGGGACCAACAAGTACCATAGTTTAACGTCTTTTTGGTATGACGCGGTTGGGGATCGAACCCGCGACCTTCCGCATCGAGTCAGGTATTAAAAGCTATATGTTTGTAACATGGATCAGAGTAAGTTAGACGAGATTTGGTGAAAGTTGGACCAATCTAAAGCAGAAATTACTAAATGTGTGGAGAACAGATTGGAGTATTTTCGTGGCGAATTTCTAAAGATGTCTAAATAACTGATTTAAAGGCTGCTAAGGATACGATGTGGAAAAAAGAAGAGAATAAGATTCGATATACTTTCAATTCTGAGAGTTTGGATAGTTCGGAGCAGTTTAAGTTTGCTCTTGAGTGTACTGCACTTGACATACCATATAAGTGTTGTGTTGTTCGTAGTACTCAGTGGAGTGTTGGAGAACCCACTGTCAGTGAAGGCAAACACTGTTTGTACTGTTATAATCACGTAGAACTCGAGACGTGAGAACTGCTGCTGAGTATGGAATCCTTGAAGGGACATTGTCGCGTTGACGCGCTTAAACATACATGTAAAAACGGAAGACGTTAACGAAGAATGACACCAAGCTTTGGTAAAACTATAAAATGTCATCTAAACCCCAGTCCGATAATGCGATAAATGGTCAAATGTCGCGTTGCTGCATGGCGCAATGCCGTGCGATAGTTAAACTGGTACATTTGTGTACGGTGTGGTAGGGTTAACGATGTCCCATCCAGGTTTCCGTAGTTGAGCGGTACCCTCCAGATCAGATACTCAATAAAACACGCGTTCTCGGGACGATACTTATACTCCAGATATGATTGTACATGCACCCATGGTGTGTGTGGTGTGTGGTGGTGGTGGTGTGTGGGGGTGGGGTGGGGATGCGTGCGTGCGTGCGTGCGTGCGTGCGTGTGTGTGTGTGTTGTGTGTGTGTGTGTTGCTGGGTGGGGGTGGTGGGGTGTATGTGTGTTTTCTATTCACTTGGGATTCGGACCTTTGTGCCAAAGATGCCAGAGATGCCAGAGACGCACCCTAGAGATCATCTTCCATCCAATACAAATCATTTGTGGAAAAATTATTATCTGAGTCAAGCCTATGAATCGCAATTGCACAAAATGTTTGCTAAATAATTTGGTTCCAATTCCAGTTTCGAACATAGATTTCCGGTTTGTCCGTCTGTCTTTTAAACTTGCACTGTCAACGATCACGTTCATTTCGTAAGTTCATTGATACGAGGGCAGTATATAAGGTATCTGTGATAGTGTCTGTCTTGAACCCTTGTACTGCCCACTAACACGTTCATTTCGTCAGATCACTGACGCGCATCAGTAAAGGTTGTCTGTGATGGAACAAGTCCATTTCACGAGTACACGTTATGCCTCGCCTACAGAGATGCCCACTCCATCACATGTAGGTCAAAACTTTATAAGGAAGACAAACGAATTCTGTCAATACAGGCATCAATCGTGTAACGACCAGGCTCAACGATAGAAATGGCCCGAACCATCTGTCAATAGAGGCATCAATCGCGTAACGACCAGGCTCAACGATAGAGATGACCTAAACCATCTATCAATAGAGGCATCAATCGCGTAACGACCAGGCTCAACGATAGAGATGACCTAAACCATCTATCAATAGAGGCATCAATCGCGTAACGACCAGGATCAACGATAGAGATGGCCCGAACCATCATTCTATCAATAGAGGTATCAATCACGTAACGACCAGGATCAACGATAGAGATGACCTAAACCATCTATCAATAGAGGCATCAATCACGTAACGACCAGGCTCAACGATAGAGATGACCTAAACCATCTATCAATAGAGGCATCAATCGCGTAACGACCAGGATCAACGATAGAGATGACCTAAACCATCTATCAATAGAGGCATCAATCGCGTAACGACCAGGCTCAACGATAGAGATGGCCCGAACCATCTATCAATAGAGGCATCAATCGCGTAACGACCAGGATCAACGATAGAGATGGCCCGAACCATCATTCTATCAATAGAGGTATCAATCGCGTAACGACCAGGTATCAACGATAGAGGCTCCAAATGACCTAAACCATCTGTCAATAGATTTATCAATCGCGTAACGACCAGAATCAACGATGAGATCAACCATCTGTCAATAGAGGATAACGAGGCTCAACGATGATGGCCTAAACCATCTCAATAGAGGTATCAATAGACCAGGCTCAACGATATCAATCTGTCGTAACGACCATGGACCTGAATCAACGATAGAGATGACCTAAACCATCTGTCAATAGAGATGGCCAACGATAGAGATGGCCAAAACCATCTATCAATAGAGGCATCAATCGTGTAACGACCAGGATCAACGATAGAGATGACCTAAACCATCTATCAATAGAGGCATGAATCGCATAACGACCTGGATCAACGATAGAGATGACCTAAACCATCTATCAATAGAGGCATCAATCGCGTAACGACCAGGAACAACGACAGAGATGGCCCAAACCATCTATAAATAGAGGCATCAATCGCCTAACGACCAGGCTCAACAATCGCGTAACGACCTCAACGATAGAGATGGCCCAAACTGGGCTTTATGGATTCATTAACACTGGGTTATAAAGCAGTCTAAACCGATGAGATTTTTGTAAGCAGATACAAGCTGAACTCACACAGCATAATACAAATAGACTATCAGGCGAATATCCACCAGTTACCAACACTGACATCTTTCAAATCGGTTTTTAAAATATGCAGCCCACTCATTACAAGTATGAATTCATAACATTACGTGCTTGCGAGTCTGGACCAGATAACCCAGTGATCGATATCATGAGCATCAATCTACGCAATTGGGATACGATGATATGTGTCTATCTGACAACGCGATCCCGTTTGTCGCCCCTTACGGCAAACATGGATTGCTGAAGACCAGTTCTAACCCGTATGTTACGACGTCAGTGTTTTATTACAATTTACGTTTTTATTACAATTTACGTCGTAACAACGGGTCTTCAAGAGTGAACAAAATATGAAAATGACACTTCATGCAAAGATCGTATCTAGGTAATTAGCATAACATTGCCAACTTGTCTTCTGTTTTCGTATTTTCTTGGCGCACATACAAAGCACACGTAAATTTATTTCAAAAGGATATACCACTCACTTCTCTGGTACACTTTGTTTATTTAAGGCATGCCTTGACAACGTCACCGTTATGGATTTCGAATACAGTACTTCAGTTTTCAATAGACTTTTGTCCCAGGTGATGTAAATGTTCTATTATAAACTCTGTCAAAAAGAAACGCAACCCTGTCCTCAGATATGAAAATTCGTTTGAATGAAGTTATTGCTTCAAACTAAATTTTATTCGAGAATGTATTGAAGTTATTACGTAATTAATGAAGATTACCATCAAACAGCTGCATTTGTACGCATAAGTGTATTTTTATTGCTTATTCCGTCACAACGCATGAAATGACCCTCATGGTGACTTCGCACAAAAACACATGCAAATCATGAAAATGGCAGTTAATGTGGGGGTGTATATAAAAGCCCATGTGCTTCCGTATTATATTCATTCATTTGTCGCCGAAAAGCTATGTTAAAAATGCCACGATTAGTGCTGCCGACCGAAATATCGCCATTGGTCGTGTTCAAGCCGGAGAAAGTTTTTGGAACTGTTGCACGGCACCTAAATGTTCACAAAACAACGATATCCCGACTTTGGAGCCGCTACAACAACTTCAATTTGACCAACGATCGCCCGGAGAAGTGGAAGGCCAGAATCACGACCCCCTTCAAGATCGGTACATCCGGGTCCATCACCTGCGTAATCGGCATGCCCTACCAACCGTGACTGCGCCGCCAACAAATACCAGGTTTGAGGAGAGTGTCAGCTCAAACGATTGGAACCGTCTGAAAGAAGCGGGTTTACGTGCCTGTAGACCAGTTGTTGGACCTGTACTACGCCCCTACATCGACGCCGAGGACTCAGGTGGTGCAACAACGTAAGGATACGGACTTTACAAAACTGGAGGCGAATCTGGTTTTCTGATGAATCACGTTTTCTTTTTGCAACGTCACGACGGAAGACAGCGTCTGTATAGGAGACGTCATAAACGTTTTGCGCCATCTGCGTCCGACAGGTGGACAGATTTGGCGGAGAAAAGCGTCATGGTTTGGGAACCATCTCCATACAAATCGTGAAATCAGACTTGGTGATCGTTCAGGGAACCTGACAGCCCAACGTTACATCAACCACGTGTTAGAGCTTCACCTTCTCCCGATTATTGACCAACAGACACAGATTTTTCAACGGGACAACGCCCGGCCTCATACTGCACGTGCAACAATGAACTTTCTGCAGAATTCCAACGTCAATGTCTTGCCATGACCCTCTAAATCACCAGACCTCAACCCTATTGAACACCTGTATGTACCCAGGATACTCTGGATCGACGCGTACGTCAACGTCAGTAGATAGCTATGACGCAGTACATTCAATTGAGTTCAATTCTTTATTCAGTTAGTGTTGACCATCGGTCCCAAACTACATACATGTATGGACAGGCATAGACAGGTGTTAAAATTCAAGTTAGTGACATTAGTACTGACTGACTGACTGACTGAGTTTGGTTTTACGCCGCTTTTAGCAATATTCCAGCAACATCACGGCGGAGGGACACCAGAAATGAGCTTCACACATTGTACCCATGTGGGGATTCGAACCCGGATCTTCGGCGTGACGAGCCAACGCTTTAACCACAAGGCTACCCCCACCGCCTCCGTGACATTAGTAACTGACATTGCATGATAAATACACATTGCAGAGTTCGTAATTAGGGTACAACCGTTGGTTGACATAGGATAATAAAACTTAGATTTATAAGTATATAGGCAATATTTTGTGGGTATATAATTTTCACTGGCTATGAGAAGGGCATATTAAAGGAAAGTGGTACTCCTCTGCCAAATATGCCATTTGTGGCATGCACAACACAGTCTTTATTTCTTTCAGCATTGCTATACCTTCCAGTTTCAATACTTAAAGGATGTGAGATGCGTCACAATTAGGGCTGCGCAATATAACCGGTTTACCGGTATTTACCGGTTCAGACATGAAAACGATACGTATTGCGATACGCTGATCGAAAACCGGTATTTTGACTTGCATTCGGAAAACTTCGTAACACTCGGAAATGTTCGGATATGTCCTTGTTTCATTTGTGCCAAACGTTATTCACATTTCTATTTTATCATGATTAAAAGTCGTTATTAAAGCTTAATCAAGCCTAGTGATTTTGTTGTGGTTTTGCTCTATATATCAAGAAATAACTCGATTATAAGTAGTTTTTTGTTTGAAAATACTTCATGCAATATATTGTAATACATATCGCAATACATGCTTTCGCATCGCAATATATCGCAATATGAAAATTCTCTGCAATACCCACCCCTAGTCAAAATTGGGGGAGAGCAACCCTAAATATGTTTATAGTTCCATAATAAAGATATAGCTCTGTACCAAAAGAGACTTTGAAAAATGAAGTACGCTGTATAGATGATCGTTGTGTTGCCCCAAATACCAGGAATTGAAGAGGCTCTGACGTGGGAACCTATATACATGTATAATGTGCTTTAACAAATTGTCCCCACATAGGTACAATGTGTGAAGTACATTTCTGGTGTTCCCCGCCGTGATATTGCTGGAATATTGCTGAAAGCGGCGTAAAATTAAACTCACTCACTCACTTTAACAAATTGTGGTCTTACCTTTATCCAACAAACCATTTTAAAATATGAAGGGCTGTGATGGAGATAACTGATCACCCTTGGCGCTGTTGAGGAATTCAGAACCCCGAAAATAGACATGATGCATGGTCAAAGTTTAACCATGATGACGTTAACTGATAATAAACATCCAGGTGTCACGTTTTCGTAAGGAGACGGGAATTTCAGCGTTATGGTTTGGCTGGATTGACGAGTCTAATTGACATCCTTCAGACCGACAGATACAGTACAACCAGAAATTATTGAGAATTTAAAGATTGTAATTTTCTTTCTTTTTTGCACTCATTACTCAGGTATTAAATGTGAATATTAGCAGAACATAACTCCAGATTCAAAGACAGGTGAACAGTTAGTTTTTTGTCAAGTCATCATCGGCAGCAATGCAGGCTTCAATGCGGCGGGGCATACTACTGATCAAAGAAGTTAGAAAGTCGTGTCCATGCTGTCCCAATATCGGACCACCTCTTCTTTCATTTCAGCAATATTTGTCAGATTTTTCTTATTGACACTTTCCTTCATAAGTCCCCAAACATTTTCTATTGGGATTTAGGTCAGGGCTATAGCTTGGCCTATTTAATAATGTCATATTTTGGGTCCGATACCAGGCCTGTGAATGCTTTGAACGATGTTTTGGGTCGTTGTCCTGCTGGAAAATACAAAAATTTCCATAGAACACGTGAGCAGATGGAAGTAAATGTCCCTCGAGAATATCTGTGTACCGCTCACTGTTCATATTCCCTTCATTAACACAGAGGGGCGTTGCCCCTAACACAGATATGCCACCTCACACGTTAAATTTCGGACTGTACTTTGGGCGCTGAAACAAAGGTTTTTCGGTTTGTTTGGTCCAGAATTTCAGTGTATAAGGAAACAGCCACACAGAACTTTCATCTGAGAAAATCACATTGTCCCACTTAAAAGTTCTATGCTGTAAGCACCAGTTCAACCTTTGCTCCTTTTGTACAGGTTTCATGATCGGTGATGGAATTCCTCGACTTTTCTGCCAACCCATTGCATGCAGCTCAGTTCTAATTGTCTCCTTACAGACAGCCACAGTTCCTCTATCAATCATATCCAGCCTTAAGTTTTCTAAACTCCTTCGTTTGTTTTTAGAAACAAGAATACCAAGCCGCCTCCTGTCACCGACAGTCAATTTTCTGGGCCTACCTGCGCCTCCCTGGTGCTCAATGCCATATCCATTTTTCAAAACACGATAAACAGTGGACAAAAGGGATGCCTGTTCTACTTGAAATCACTTTAGCTGATCTGATGTCCTTGTTATAATACTCTAAAATCAACTTCCTCTTCTCTAAATCATCCATACTGAGGATCACTGAAAATGTCGTCTGCTAGCAAGTAAACAAAGGGGGATAACTCTTCACAAACTAATAAAAAAGGATTAACGGAGTTGTCTCTCTTGAATGAAACCAAGCACTAATTTTTTTTAATTGATAGCTGGTCAAGGTTGTTTATACTAGAAATCCAATTAAACATATTCCTAAAATTCTCAATAATTTCTGGTCATACTATAGTTAAGGAAAGCCTCCCTCTATTCATAATCAGGTTGCTCAAGAACTGTGATGTACTTCGCGAGGTACGACCCATTTTATCACAAAACAGATCTTGATTTTCGATGATTTCGTCTTCTTCCGCGCCGCCATTTTGTGTGACGAAATGCAAGTAATAACACTAGTTGAACCTGGCCGATAGGAGTATCCCGTTATCGCCACAGATGTCGCTCAGATCGAAACACGAAATGTGTTCGAAAAGGGAGGAAACCGAACTCTCTTTTATTGGGAAGATGCCCGAATTCCCACACCCACCTGCATATAACTAGACATGCACTTTATGTCAATACATTTCTTTTTACCTGTGTTTGTAAAAGGAGGAGGCTTTATTCAAACAGTTCTATATATTTCAGCATGGATACTAACCAGATATATCCGGGTGTGATTTGCACACCCGTAGACGTCGTCATCTCACAAGGAGCCTCCCGACATGGGGAGCAGCGCAGTTTATTTCTGCTTCATTTCAGGTATGATCTTCTAAATTATGAAATCTCAAAGTATTCGGGCGGTGCTGTAGCCTAGTGGTTAAAGCGTTCGCCTCGTCACGCCGAACCCCGGGTTCGATTCCCAATATGGGTACAATGTGTGAAACCCATTTCAGGTGTCCAACGCCGTGATATTGCTGAAATATTGCAAAAAGCGGCGTAAAACCATACTCACTCACTGACTCACTCACTAAAAGCGGCGTAAAATTAAAGTCACTCACTCACTCAAAGTATTAATTTTAACGTGTATTATTCGATCAGATCAATTTGTAGTTGTGGATGGACTGATTCATCAGTCCAAATGGGAAATTTTCAGTTCATATGTGTTAAAACTAAGAATGGTTGCGGTTCCTGGAAGCTCTATCTTTCCTGCAATAATGCCTTTATGTGTTAAGATTACATACCAATGCAGCGTAAATAATAATGTTGAAGTGTGCCGTTGAAATGTGTCAAATGTATGAGGAATGTTCTTGTGTAGTTCGGGGGTCAGTTTATGTTCAATAAAACATCCAAAATTGTACTAACAGCTGTTCTCAGCAAGGCTTTCCTGCAGGAAAAAGGTCGAAAAGGGCTATAGTGCCACTCTGCAGCTGATATATCGCTGTTGTAATATTTTGAGTGTTCGGGAAACACCCCACAAGAGTGTCATCGGCTCAGACCAGATAATCCGTTTTGTCTGTGGAATACAGATCGGAATTTCATGTGTACAATATTCTAAACTTAAGGGTTTAACGATCGGACCAGTTGTTACGTCTCTTGACGGAACTCTTGTATAAGACAAATCGTTATGGAGATCAAGTTCTTTATTGTATACACAACGTTTCAGGGCTATTCCTTGCCCCTTCGTCAGGTGAATGCTAACTGATTGATATACAGGACATATATACTAGTAATGTACATGAAGCAAGACTTACTTCTCTGGAATTTTAGTTTCTTACTTTCTCAACTTCTGGGGCGGTGGGGTAGCCTAATGGTTAAAGCGTTGGCTCGTCACGCCGAAGACCCGGGTTCGAATCCCCACATGGGCACAATGTGTGAAGCCCATTTCTGGTGTCCCCCGCCGTGATGTTGCTGGAATATTGCTAAAAGCGGCGTAAAACCAAACTCAGTCAGTCAGTCTCCACTTCTGCCTTACAAAGACAAATCAGTGTAATAAATCATCATACAGCCCAGCCTTCCTTTGACTGAACAAGCCCCGTCTTGTAAAAGGTCAATTGTCAGATTGTTAAAGGTGACTTCGACAGTTACCTGCAGCTGCTGGCTGGCTGAGTATGGTTTTACGCCGTTTTTAGCAATATTCCAGCAATATCACGGCGGAGGACACCAGAAATGGGCTTCACAAGTTGTACCCATGTGGGGAATCGAACCCGGGCCTTCGGCGTGACGAGCGAACGCTTTAACCACTAGGCTACCCCACCGCCCCCAATTACCTGCGGTTTGGGTGACCCTTGTGAGGCGAGGCGAGGCGAGGGAGGGGAGGGGAGTCTAGGCTTCTATGGATTCCACCAAACATTACCGCCAACATTACCTCGCCGTGAAGGGGTAGCCTAGTGGTTAAAGCGTTCGCTCGTCACGTCGAAGACCCGGGTTCGATCCCCGCGTGGGTACATTGTGTGAAGCCCATTTCCGGTGTTCCCCGCCGTGATATTGCTGGAATGTTGCTAAAAGCGGCGTAAAACCATACTCACTCACCACGCCGTGGTGAAACTGGAATGCTGTTGAAGGCTGGGCTGTAACCAAGCTCCCTCACATGTATTTATTTCGAGTAAGCATGATGTTGATTTGGTTTGTGCTTTTCCAAATGTACCATTTGAATACACGTGTATTTCCAGCTCTGGTGCTCAATGCATAAGAATGCACAGACAGAATGTGACGTAAACAGACTGATCAGATGTGGTCGAACCTTCTTAGACATAAGAGATACCGACATACAGGAACTATGCAGGTACGTCGTCTATATGTCTTACAGTCTTGCTTTGTTGTGTATTGTTTCATCTGTGTGATCGCAGACACTTGGAGTTAGTACATCACTTGGAGATAGGTACGGTTTAACATCGCAGGTCGGATAGTCAAGTAGTACCCGTGAAGATCCGGGTTAGAATTGATCTTCAGCAACCATGCTTGTCGTAATAGACTACTTACGGGACAGGGTGGTCAGGCTCGCTGACTTGGTTGACACATGTCATCGTATCCCAGTTGCGCAGATCGATGTTCATTCTGTTGATGACTGGATTGTCTGGTCCAGACTCGATTATTTACAGACCGCCGCCATATAGCTGGAATATTGCTGAGTGCGGCGTTTAACAACACCCACACAACCAAGGATAGTCTGGTGGTTAAAAGGGCCGGTCGTTCAGATTACTGCGTGACCCTTAAGCTGGAAGAACGTGATAACGCCAAAGTTGCTATACCTGATGTGACCATGCAAGCTCGACATGAAATCATCCTCACTTACATAAACGATTTTAAGGAACCTCAAAAAGCCATCGAGTGAGTGAGTGAGTTAATATTTATAGTCACACTGGCAATATTTCACCCATTTCGTGACTTTTAAAGTTAAAATTCATAATAAACGCAATTAAATTATAAAAAAAACCATGTGGACAAGATTATCACAGATATAAATCCAAAACTAAAGAAATTAAATCTAAAACAGTTCAACTAAAGAAGACAATACAATATAAAACAGGCTGCAGATCGCCACCAACTGAAGGTAGATCACCATACTAGGGACCATGGGGACTTACAGTACCTTTGCTACCTACCTGGACACGTAGCCATCGAAAGCCCTTATAAGTTCAATGATGTGTTTGTTTAATATCTGTCCCTGTCCTGGCAACATGAGAGCGACCAAACCATCTCCACAATTGTTACACGGTTTTTTGATAGATTGAGCCCCATCCGGGATTCGAACCCGCACCAAACCTCCAAATCCGCAACTAGAAATTATGGAGCAATAGGGTCCCTACTACTCGCTACGAGTTAGACATATAGTTAAATGGGGATTGGATGTAACATATCGGCACGTATGTCACCGTTCCCCTGGGGATCATGTTCAGCCTTGAGTTGTTCATGCTATCAACCACTGGATTTTATGTTCACGATTCCAGATACGAGAAGTTCCAGTTTAATTGGATACACGATGAAACATTTTAAAAACGCTCATGTTATTTCATTTTAATCACTTCACACTTCAGGAGATTTGTACGTGAGCTGATTGGCAATTTCGCCGCTTTGAGCATTACCACAGTTATAGACTAACAACTAGTCTCTGAAATGAACATATTTTACTGAAAAAAGTTCATAGCAAAAAAATATAATGAAAAGGAGCCCTGAGACTTGCCACTTTTTCTAGACTTGTGTGGGCTTTCTTTGATAGATTTGCTTCAGGGTCTGTACGACAGACTAACACAGTTACTGCACGGTGTGTTTGCGTAATGTGGGAGGGAATCCCGAAACGATGTAGCTCTTAGACTTTACTGATTTGGTGATGTCAACGAGTTCGGGTATTGTGTTGACAAACATAGAAACATTACAGAAACAGGACTCGAGTCCAAGACCATAGGTTGCTGATGTGCCAAAGATATGCAACTCTGCACAGCCATCATGTCCCTCGTTATTTGTAAGCGAGTAAATTTGCATTGGATAGTTTTTGACCTTCATCCTGGAAGGCCAATTTAACTTGTTAAGAAGTTATACAGGTGACAAACGTTAATGTTTTAGCTAATCACGCCCACCACTACGGACATAATGCATACACATCAGTAATCATAATACTGACTGAGTTTAGTTTTACGCCGCCTTTAGCAACATTCCAGCAACATCACGGCGGGGGGACACCAGAAATGGGCTTCACAGATTGTACCGGGGACCCAGAAATGGGATTCGATTGTACCCGGGTCTTCGGCGTGACGAGCCAACGCTTTGACCACTAGGCTACCCCACCGCCTCAGTTATCATAATAAGGACTTTGGATGTAAAAGAAGGATTTCAAACACATTCCAAACTTCATATTGCTTAATTTATCCATTATCATTGACGATGTGACTGATTGTTGTTTGTCTATCACTCTTGAGAACCCGTGAAGATCCGGGTTAGAATATTGATCTTCAGTAACCCATGCTTGTCGCAAGAGGTGACTAACGGCATCGGGTGGTAAGACTTGGTTGACACATGTCATCGGTTCCCAATTGCGCAGATCGATGCTCCTGCTGTTGATCACTGGATTGCCTGGTCCAGACTCGATTATTTACAGGCCGCCGCCATATATCTGGTATACTGAAATATTATGTTTTGTGTCATCCACTGTTTTGTTGACACTGCCGATGTAAAAGTTTAAGTAAATCGACACACCCTTATACCCTTGACGGGCAAAACTGAGAAACACGTAACGGTTGTTCACGACCCAACATGTCGTGTTTTCCCGTCATCATGTTGCAAAACGTGCGTAACGGTTGAGCAAAATCAGTTGCAAAACGTGCGAGCAAAATCAGTTAAGTAATTGCAGTAGTGTAATTTTCAACAACTTGCACAACGACACCTATAACGAGCAGGCTAACTTAACGCAAAGATAACTCAGATGATAAAACTAGATCGACTAAAAATAACTCCGATATATTCTTCTATCCAATGTTTGAAAACATGTACACGAACGTGTTTTTGAAGTTAGTGAGCGCGTCCGTTACTGTCGTCAAACGAATAAGAAGCACCTAGACTTTGTTGGTTATGGCAATAGCCGGAGTGGGTAGGGCCAGGGTTGTAACGATGTACAGAATAGCATTGCACAGAGGGGTAACTGCGCACCTAGTTCTAAGTGTGTAAACAACATTGTTATGTTATTTCCCACACAACAGGAAAATGATCTTGAATGTTTATGCTGTGCACACATTCACGTGCAAATATTTACACAGGACCTACATGAAGTACAAGGAGTGTGTGTTCGGTGTTGTGGGATGTAACGGCGCAGAAACCGTCGCTCAGGTCGAGACACAGTTGGCACGGACCGGAACCGACATAAAGAAACTGTGTAAGGAACTGTATATGTATGTATATTTATGACGTCATGGTGCTAATTGATGACGTCATTTGATAATTGTGTGGCTTAGCTCAGATGCTGATTGATTGATTGTTGTTTTACGCCGCACTCAGCAATTCCAGCTATATTGCGGCGGTCTGTAAATAATCAAGTCAGGACCAGTCAGTCCAGTGATATACAGCATTAGCATCGACCTACGCAATTGGGAACCGATGACATGTGTCAACCAAGTCAGCGAGTCTGACCACCCGATCCCGTTAGTCGCCTCTTAAGACAAGACTAGTATGGATTACTGAAGATTCTAACCCGTATCTACACGGGGGTGCTCAGACGCAGATATGTTTTAAGGAGTTGTGAGGAATACGTTGTATGCTTACTGTGACTGCTGTCAGGTTCCACTGACACATAACACACACCCCCACCCCCACCCCCATAAATATTATCTCTTAACAGGTACATATTATCTTAACCGTTTTCATTTGGATCCTTCAGTGAAATGAATCTTTCAACTTCTCTCATACGACAATTAGTTGTATTTAGATTTTACGACACGCCTATTGAAGATCCCATCATGTGAACTCTGCGTTAAACTTTCAAAAAATAAGTGAGACCTTGTTAATATGAGGTCTCAATTTTCTTGTCACCTCGATTGGAAATTTCGATCATAACCAAAGAACACACTCAACCCCAAAAGTACTAGAATCCGTACTTTACTAAGAAAGTGTAATCCCAAATATAACATATGTTACATTTGGCCACTTTCTAAATGGCATTGTGTATTCCAAAGTACACATCATTCTGCAGGTCAGACACGACACTTGTATAAGCTGGCCACAAGCCTGGCCGCCTTTGTGTTCATTCGGAAAAAGTCGTTATACTTCGTTTTCGAGATTCTGAAATCAGGTTTGCTCGTTTGAGCAAGTTCTTGAAATGTAGTGAGATTTCGCTGTAGTGAGATGTTATTCAATTCAAGCAAGTATTATTTCCATAACAAGCTTTCTGTCAAAAGCAGAGTCATTGTTTCAGTGTGCAAGAATGATATCAGGTGAATCGTGCATCTTGTTCACTGACCTGCTTCTTTGTATTTATTTCAGGCTCTGCCAGTGTGACGTCAACAAAAGGTATAAATCAAATTACATCGAGTTACTCTGTACCATACATAAAGTGAGTGAGTGAGTTTAGTTTTAGCAATATTCCAGCAACATCACGTCGGGGGACACCAGAAATGGACATCACACATTGTATTCATGTTGTGAATCGAACCAGGGTTTTTGCTGTGACGAGCGAACGCTTTAACCATTAGGCTACTCCACCACCCCACCCATTTGGGGAAACGAACCAGGGTTTTCGTTGTGACGAGCAAACACTTGAACCACTAGGCTACCCCATCAACGCCCGTACATACCTCTTCATGTCCATAACACATTATAACATAACTAATAATAATCAATACACGAGCATGATCTCTTTTTATATATCTTTATGATGCCATTTTAGTTTTGGAACTGACCGTAATATAAAATATGGAATTATTGTTTTCTTTTTCTACTTTGTTTTTTATTTTGTTTCAGTTCCTGAAGACGGCACACGATTTCCGGGTGAATGCAACGTCTTCAGCATCTACTCCTGTCTCGACGTCTTCATTGATGACGTTCAGAATGCTGGGAATGATTCCGAGATAATATGTTCGTAAGTAACATGGAACGTTTGATATTTGTTAAGTCTTAGAAGTCGATTTCCTCAACCAGTCTTTTACACGTGCAAATATTTACACAGGACCTACATGAAGTACAAGGAGTGTGTGTTCGGTGTTGTGGGATGTAACGGCGCAGAAAACGTCCTTCAGCTCGAGACACAGTTGGCACGGACCGGAACCGACATAAAGAAACTGTGTAAGGAACTGTATATGTATGTATATTTATGACGTCATGGTGATAATTGATGACGTCATTTGATAATTGTGTGGCTTAGCTCAGATGCTGATTGATTGATTGTTGTTTTACGCCGCACTCAGCAATTCCAGCTATATTGCGGCGGTCTGTAAATAATCAAGTCTGGACCAGTCAGTCTAGTGATATACAGCATTAGCATCGACCTACGCAATTGGGAACCGATGACATGTGTCAACCAAGTCAGCGAGTCTGACCACCCGATCCCGTTAGTCGCCTCTTAAGACAAGACTAGTATGGATTACTGAAGATTCTAACCCGTATCTACACGGGGGTGCTCAGACGCAGATATGTTTTAAGGAGTTGTGAGGAATACGTTGTATGCTTACTGTGACTGCTGTCAGGTTCCACTGACACACAACTCCCACCCTGACCCCAACCCCATCCCCACCCCATAAATATTATCTCTTAACAGGTACATATTATCTTAACCGTTTTCATTTGGATCCTTCAGTGAAATGAATCTTTCAACTTCTCTCATACGACAATTAGTTGTATTTAGATTTTACGACACGCCTATTGAAGATCCCATCATGTGAACTCTGCGTTAAACTTTCAAAAAATAAGTGAGACCTTGTTAATATGAGGTCTCAATTTTCTTGTCACCTCGATTGGAAATTTCGATCATAACCAAAGAACACACTCAACCCCAAAAGTACTAGAATCCGTACTTTACTAAGAAAGTGTAATCCCAAATATAACATATGTTACATTTGGCCACTTTCTAAATGGCATTGTGTATTCCAAAGTACACATCATTCTGCAGGTCAGACACGACACTTGCATAAGCTGGCCACAAGCCTGGCCGCCTTTGTGTTCATTCGGAAAAAGTCGTTATACTTCGTTTTCGAGATTCTGAAATCAGGTTTGCTCACTTGAGCAAGTTCTTGAAATGTAGTGAGATTTCGCTGTAGTGAGATGTTATTCAATTCAAGCAAAGTATTTTTTCCATAACAAGCTTCTGTCAAAATCAGAGTCATTGTTTCAGTGTGCAAGAATGATATCAGGTGAATCGTGCATCTTGTTCACTGACCTGCTTCTTTGTATTTATTTCAGGCTCTGCCAGTGTGACGTCAACAAAAGGTATAAATCAAATTACATCGAGTTACTCTGTACCATACATAAAGTGAGTGAGTGAGTTTAGTTTTAGCAATATTCCAGCAACATCACGTCGGGGGACACCAGAAATGGACATCACACATTGTATTCATGTTGTGAATCGAACCAGGGTTTTTGCTGTGACGAGCGAACGCTTTAACCACTAGGCTACTCCACCACCCCACCCATTTTGGGAAACGAACCAGGGTTTTCGTTGTGACGAGCAAACACTTGAACCACTAGGCTACCCCACCAACGCCCGTACATACCTCTTCATGTCCATAACACATTATAACATAACTAATAATCAATACACAAGCATGATCTCTTTTTATATTTGTTTATAATGCCATTTTTGTTTTGGAACTGACCGTAATATAAAATATGAAATTATTGTTTTCTTTTTCTAGTTTGTTTTTTTATTTTGTTTCAGTTCCTGAAGACGGCACACGATTTCCGGGTGAATGCAACGTCTTCGACATCTACTCCTGTGTCAACGTCTTCATTGATGACGTTCAGCATGCTGGAAATGATTCCGAGATAATATGTTCGTAAGTAACATAGAACGTTTGATATTTGTTAAGTCTTAGAAGTCGATTTCCTCAACCAGTCTTTTACCTGGGTACAATGTGTGAAGCCCATTTCTGGTGTCCCCCGCCGTGATATTGCTGGAATGTTGCTAAAAGCGGCGTAAAACTATATTCACTCACTCACTCATAAGTAGGTGGATCGGTGTTCTTGTTGTCAATCACTGTTTGTTCTGTATGAAGAGTGCGACTGAAGAGTAATGCACGTAAAACAGAACCAACCAATAACCAATAACCAACCAACCAACCAACATACCTACGTCCTTCATATTGAAAACTGAAGAAGTTCTTATTTATGTAAATTGCTTGTTATTGTTATTCATGTATGTCTATCTCTGATTTCATCATTATTTTGCTGCAGGGTTGCCCACCGGTTTGTGACGTGTCTCAACAGATTGACACCTTGCATTGACAACCCTGTCTTCACACAAGCCATACTGACTCTCGAACAGAGGAATCTGCGCAGTTCATGTAAGACCATTAGTTTGTTGTTTATCTTCTTGTTTAAATTCAGTGAGAAATGTCAAAATGTGTGAAAACATAGTTACATTCTAATGAGTGTTCGATTAGGTAGAAAGGTGAATCGCTCGTCATGCGGAAAACCCCGGGTCGACTGCCCACCTGGGAAAACGAGTGAAGCCCATTTTTAGTGTCCCCCGTTTTGATATTGCAAGAGTATTTCTAAATGCGGAGTAAAACCATACTCAATCTTAAAAGTAGAACGATTTCAGCATGTAGACTTCCTGAGTTTCACACCTTTGTTCATACAAACCCCAGGGGCGGTGGGGTAGCCTAATGGTTAAAGTGTTCGCTCGTCACGCCGAAGATCCGGGTTCGGGTCCCCACATGGGTAAAGTGTGTCCAACCCATTTTGGTGCCCCCTGCCTTGATAATGCAAGAATAAACCCAACACAGTCACTCACTCACTCATACAAGCCATTGGTTCGCCATCTCTCGTGAGAATGTAGGTCGTTGTGAATTAGAACCAGCTGACTGAGCGCGAATGAATATGGGTATCGCCGCTATCAGCCCGAGACTTAATAACAGACATTCGAGGCTCGTGAGTCTCCAACAAAGAAGGCAAAATTCTTTTCAATGTGTTTGTAAGGTGTTGGTTCGGTAAACTGGCATTCTGCCTACCAAGTAGAGCGTGACTTACAGGAAACAGTATGGGAAACAGTATGCAAAGTCATCATGACGTCACAGAGGACTTTTGTACCTCACGAAAATGACACTTGATCCACCAGCGGTATCCTGACACACTACAGCATCGTTGGCAGACGTGTAGGGACCTTGGAGGGGATTATGTGAGTGAGTGAGTTTAGTTTTACGAATCTTTGAGCAATACCCCAGCAATATCACGACAGGGGACACCAGAAATGGGCTTCACACATTGTGCCCATGTGGGGAATCGAACCCGGATTGTCGACGTGACGAGCGAACGCCTTAACCACTAGGAAGGGATTATGTTGAAAACGAACAGTGACATTTTAGCCACTCCTCGTATAACTGACTGACTAACTGACTGAGTTTGGTTTTACGCCGCTTTTAGCAATATTCCAGCAACATCACGGCGGGGGACACCAGAAATGGGCTTCACACATTGTGCCCATGTGGGGATTCGAACCCGGGTCTTCGGCGTGACGAGCCAACGCTTTGACCACTAGGCTACCCCACCGCCCCCACTCCTCGTATAAGCATGTAGTACTTAACATTATTAAAATATTCTTTGTGCTTGTCAGTCACTTTAAGAATCCTGGAAGGGACATTGTCGCGTTGTCGCATTGTCGCCTTCTCAAAAACAAGCAAAATGAGGCAAAATTAACCAAAGCGCGACAATGCGACAATGCGACATTTCGGCCATCTGTTTCAAGGTGAAAATATGTCGCGTTGTCGCGCATTTTTAGACTTTTTTTACACATCTTAGATGGGGCGACAATGCCGCAACGCGACATATTTTGATAAATTGTCGCTATGTCGCGTTGTCGCTCTTTGGAGGAATAGAAAATCATTATTCAAAATGCGACATGCGACATCGCGACAATGCGACAAATGGCCGAAATGTCGCGTTGTCGTATTGTCGCGCTTTGGTTTATTTTGCCTCATTTTGCTTGTGTTTGAGAGGTCGACAACGCGACAATGCCACAACGCGACAATGTCCATTCCAGGATTCCATAGTCACTTGACTGGAGTGCCACATATATTTTCATGACAGGTGTGTATTTTATTTCAAATATGCAATTAAGTGCTCTTGTCCTCAGGTTTATACGCGGTCAGCTTCGTGAAGTCAAGTTCTTCAAGTTCCCATGGCAACCTATATGCCAGTATTGCATCCAAGCTGCTCTTCATCGTCTGGATGTTGAAGTTCAACTAAAGACCGCAATAAAGGCGATAATGTACATTGTAAATCACAACATCCTCTGTCATTTCTACCGGCATGCAGCTTGATTACTGCTATGAGGGGATGCTAGGTAACAAGTGACTCTATTTAATTTTACGCCGCTTTTGGCAATATTCCCGCAATATCACGGAGGGGGACACCAGAAATGGGCTTGACACATTGGGGAATCGAACCTGGGTCTTTTGCGTAACGAACGAGGGCCTTCACCCCTGAGCTATCCAACCGCCCCTCGTTAGGTAACAAAAAAACCCTTACATTCTTCTGCAAAATCTGCAAGTGGCGAGTGCTGCAAGTATAGCGGTGGACAAGCTTGCCCTTGTGGCGAGCACTTGCTTTCATCTGGTACTTTCAGTGATCCGTAATTATGATTAATCACCCTTTTGTCTTCTCTCCTATTTGAATCTGTTTCGACTAATACTCTGACTATGGTGTTGACGTTTCCCATATATTTGCTACGGATATACTTTTAACAACATGCATACTCTGAGCGGGACTGTGACTAAGCGTCTTGTAACTATATATAAATAAATCAGAACCACGTAAAACTTGTGTCATTTTACCCATGAACGTACAGGACCCGTAAGTAACTCACGACACTTCGCGAGATATTAGTACTTCCGGTGACAAACAACGTTTCATACCTTTTCGAATGGTCTCATGGTTGTCAGCTGACAGTAAGGAACCGATAATCCTTGCAGGAATAATCTGTACCAATTCCAAATCTAACCATCCACAAATTATCTCCCGATTACGACTGTCAAAACAGTGACAGCCAAGCATGGGTTGTACACTTGGTGCGATCTAGTAAAGTCATATTTGGCGGACGCGCAATTCGGAACGAGAAGTTGTCACAGGAAACCTGCTACCGGAAGCCTTCATATTCTCCGGAAAGTTCTTGGTGGGTTCGACTAGGCAGCGTTTCCTGGGAGAAGTCCCATTCACTGTCTGGGCTGCGTGTAGAGGGGGCAAGGGCCCTGAGCTGATGATGAGCCTTACCAGCCTGACTGTGCCAGGATCACCCGAACCCTCTCTGCTGCATATTATCTTTAATCTGTAAAACATAATGAGGGTACTTATACCGCGCACTACTCCAAACCACACAGGGGCATGCTCAATACGAGACACAAACAACACAACATTATTACCCCGGATAACCCAAACTGCATGTTAGGCGCTAGAAGGTTATAGTCACATGACATATCGCACCGGGTACCCATTTTCTGTTGGGTAAACAGAGGCAGTTTTGAATAAACTCACTTGCCTAAGATGAGACCACATGCATCACATGCAATGCTCATAGTGTTAATCCCTGGGCTAGAATCGACTACTTACAGAGCGGAGTCACAGATGTTGAATATTGATGCGTGGGGCGTAAACTAATGACGTGTTCTGGCTACCAAACAAACAGGGGACGTACTAACGGTGAAACTTGACGGTAAAGCTTCCCCACTCACTATTTGAAATCTTCGCAGCCTGCGATTCGTTTATGAAATAATATTAAAACTATTGAATTACACAACTACAACTACCCGTGAAGGTCCAGGTTAGAATATTGATCTTCAGTAACCCATGCTTGTCGTAAAGGCGACTAACAGTATCGGATGGTCAGGCTCGCTGACTTGGTTGACACATGTCATCGGTTCCCAATTGCGTAGATCGATGCTCATGCTGTTGATCACTGGATTGTCTGGTTCAGACTCGATTATTTACAGACCGCCGCCATAAAACTGGAATATTGCTGAGTGAAGGGTAAAACTAAACTCACTCACTCACTCACAACTACAACAATGCAGGCAATGGTGAAACTCACACGTATACCCCCACCAGCCCTCCCCGGACCGAACCAGGGTCTTCGGCGTGATTAGCGAACGCTTTATCCATTGGTCTACCTCCACCAACAATCACAAAGAACTGGAACCCATTCCTAATGGTAGATGGTGGAAAAAAACAACTCTAAACAGGATGTGATGAAACTGAATTTATTTTCTTTTAAAAAATATATCTTTCCGTCAAAACAAAATAGAGGATAAGGATAAAAATGTGAAATTAAAAAATAACTAACGTCAGGAAATCACAGACAAAATGGATGAAAACGCCACATAAATCATTTTAATTCGTAAACAGTAAACATGTTTTATCTAAGCGATTTAAATTAGTCAGTGTCAGTATAAGCCCATAAAATTCGGTTGAGTTAAATGATGTCCATTTCAGGGAACCAATGTTCGAGTTCACGAGGTTTCGATGCTGTGTGTGTTTGGCTACTTTATCAACGTGAAAGGATCGAGGTGTTGACAGATGACTACTGTATGTTTCACAAAATAGAACGAAAGAAAGAAGCTTAATATGTAAAGTGTGCACACTAACATATGCTAATGCTATGAGACAATGTATATAATCTGATTATTGGTCACATCGGAATCATATTTGTGTCCGTCTCAATCGTATTTAAGTCGGACATTAGCTTTGACAAAAAACTGAAATTGACAATGTTATAAATCGTAACATTGATTCCAAACAATTATAAAACAGACCTTGTTTGCTTGTTTTCCGGTTAGCATTATGGTCGAGGTATACAGTCAGACCTCGTTTATCCGAAGTTCAGATATCCGAATACCTCGGTTTCCGAACATTCTTCACAAAAAACGAAATTTTCTAGTTACAATTTACCTCGTATATCCGAATGTTCGGTTTCCGTATCCGAACGGTCAATTTTGGTAACAAAACAGCAAAAAATGTACAAATTTGCCTCGTATATCCGAACACCAAGGCTGTCGTAGGCAAGATGTCTGATGTTTACCGCTCCTCAACAGTGCTCACTGCATTGACCTTTGATCAATCCTATATCAAAACCCAAGGTCTGTTGTCGGCGAGGTATCAAAACACGATGTCTATCGCTTGTCAAAACATTGTGCTGGCTGCTAGTTAATTCATTGTTTATTGAATATTTATCACAAGGCGTGTAGGTTAATTAGAGACTGACTGACTGACTGAGTTTGGTTTTACGCCGCTTTTAGCAATATTCCAGCAACATCACGGCGGGGAGGTTAATTAGAGAAGAAACAATTAAAGTATACGAGTGGCAGAAATAACGATCGGATTGTATACATGATTTGAACAGGATCCGCTCCTAGATTTGATGGAGCTGGAGGACTTATCGTCCAGTATGTCAATACTTAGATCCAAAACAGGGCCATCAAAGCGAATGTAAGTGACGCCATCACAGACAGAGTACTGGTGCTGGCTGATGATGCGTGGTCTTGGAACACATGTGGACCTGAAAACACAATGTGACTCGTCAGCTCGGTAGATTGATTCCGACGTCAACAATCTCTTTACTTTTGTTTGTTTAACGCATTCAGCAATATTCCAGTCCTCAGGGTAGCCTAGTGGTTAAAGCGTTCGCTCGTCACGCCGAAGACCCGGGTTCGATTCAACACATGGGTACAATGATTGTGTGAAACCCATTTCTGGTGTCCCCCGCCGAGTTGCTGGAATATTGCTAAAAAGCTGCGTAAAACTAAACTCACTCACTCCTGTTCTCAGGTCGAGGCACAGTTGGCTCAAAGCGGGACCGACATAAAGAAACCGTGTAAGGAAATATACACGTATTATATTTATGACGTCATGATGCTAATCGATGACGTCATGGAACAATGTGTGTCTTAGCCCAGATGCTGATTAATTGATTGTTGTTAAATGCCGAACTCAGCAATATTCCAGCTAACAGTGGTCTGTTATAATCGAATCTGGACCAGACAATCCAATGATCGACATCATGAGCATAACTCTGCACAATTGAGATACTATGACATGTGTCAAACGAGTCAGCAAAACTGGCCACTCTGACCACCCGTAAGTCGACTCTTACGACAAGCATGGGTTGATGAAGACCAATTCAAACCGGATCTTCACGGGACGGTGATATATCATTATGGTGTCATCCGGTTTGTGAAGAGGTCATAACGGTGTTGAGCATGCTGTGTATAATTCGTCACCAAAATACCTCCTTAAGGATTCCGTGACAAATAGGTCCCGACTAACCCATACACTTCATACCTGACCACTCTTGTTCTCAGAATATATCAGCTGATGGCGTCATCGTGCCCGAATTCGTGGACACATTCTGCCAACAGTCAGCGTATGGGCGGCTGCGTTCAAGCCACTGTGATATAGCTTACGTTCCTAACTTTGTGTATTATGGGCTTCACGAATTGGTATAAATGACTGTGAGTGGTATCTTACATTGTTGCTCATATCCCATTGCTTTAAAGTTATTTCTGGCATTGGTAAACTCGGTGTTCCCTGTGCACGCCGTCAGTTTGTTCAGACACTTCACGAAGTTAGCAGCAGCGCTGAAAAAGGCAAATATTGTTTGAGAGAGTACATCATCATCATCATCATCATCATCATCATCATCACCACCACCACCACCACCACCACCACCACCACCACCACCATCATCATCATCATCATCATCATCATCATCACCACCACCACCACCACCATCATCATCATCATCATCATCATCATCATCATCATCATCATCCTTAGCTTACCCTTTTTGGCGTAACGCACTGGACATCTTACGTATATTTCCTCCCTCCTCTCTCTCTCTCTCTGTCTCTCTCTCACCGTCTCTCTCTCTCTGTCTTGTGTGTGTATACATACTTTCATTGATTACACCCGCTCAAACTCATAGATATAAGAATATTTACCGGGGACACTTACTCACAACCCATTCCACGCCCGTGTTCCATCTGAAGATTGCTGCTGCACATGTTGATTTCGTACACGTTGCATCCCCAGCTGGGTCGTGTGGTCCACGCTGCAATCCGGAATAGCTGTTACTGCATTTACAGTTATTACAAATATCATACTGGCTAACAAATGTTCAATATCTGATTAGAATCAGCGGATCTTCCCAAGACCAAGGCAAGCAACTCTGTGAGTCGTGCCTCCTCCCTGAGTATGTGAGTGAGTTTAGTTTTACGCCACACTCAGCAGATAGTCCAGATATATGGCGGCGGTCTGTAAATAATCGAGTCTGGACCAGACAATCCAGTGATCAACAGCAGGAGCATCGATCTACGCAATTGGGAACCGATGACATGTGTCAACCAAGTCACCAAATCCCGTCAATCGCCTCTTACGACAAGCATGGGTTACTGAAGATCAATTCTAACCCGGATCTTCACGGGTCACAGAGCAAATGAAGTTACTGCATACTACATTACACCGATCTACAATCATCGGTCACAAGTAATGATGTCATTATATGCATTCAAAACCAAGGGCATCTTTGAGACACATGAATAGTGTTTTCAATTTTTTTTGTAATTAATGTCTACTTTCTGAGTCCCTGTTAAGACAAAACCAAACACGCCCGGTAGTCCTTGCCTCAAATCAGACGCAATAAGGTAAAGACAACTTTAGAAGACACAGGCAAGATCATTACCCGAGTAAAAAAACCCACTATTCCTGTGCAAACTAATTCTGTTCGTGAGGTTCATATTCAGATTCACTCCCTTTCTGCACTAAACAATGACACGTTTTCATAAAGCTACTTTAAAACATAAATCTAAGTAACCAAGAATTGTTGCACCTATTAAAGCAAGATCAATGAGCTTTCGGTATTAATTAGTTCATAGTATATCATCCACTTGGTTTAGAACCTAGATTGTTAACTTGTTGAATACGTTTAGGTCATTTTTGATCATGGTACTCTCATTAAAATACATAAAACACATTTTGGTAGCATCCAACAATACGACATAATTGAACACTTTGAAGTGTAATACACTTCCAGCTCCAAATGTATTAGTCCTGGTTATCGTGAATTTAGTCCTAGTTACAATTATTGTGAGTGAGTGAGTTTAGTTTTACGCCGCACTCATCAATATTCCAGCTAAATGGCGGCGGTCTGTAAGTAATCAAGTCTGGATCAGGCAATCCAGTGATAAACAGCATGAGTATCGATCTACACAATTGGGATACGATGACATGTGTCAACCAATTCAGCGAGCCTGACCATCCGATCCCGTTAGTCGCCTCTTACGACAAGCATGGGTTACTGAAGATCAATTATAACTCGGATCTTCACGGGCAGTTATAATCATAGCAGTAGATAGAATGTTTCTGATTACAATAATTCTGAGAAATACAATTAAGTACATACCAAGAGGTGTTGTCATACCACCCCAACGTCGTGTAGCTGCAAAATAACAGTTACAATTTGTAATGAACACAAATACAAATACACGAAGGACAAACCTTAAGGAACAAGGTTGTATATTTCATTGGTTGAAAAGGAAAGCTCAACAGACTAGACAGGACGAAGGAAGAATAGGAAAGTTAGATGAGGTAGATTGGTGGAATAGTGACGGAGAAGAATGTTAAAGGAAGTCAACACGAAGAGTGCGGGGAAAGAAAGTCAGAGGAGGTACGTGGAAAGGATAAGGAGAAAAAAGCTTGAGAAAAAAGATAAGAGGAATGAAGAATATAAAACAGGTGAAGAAGACAACAGTTTGAAGAGGTAGGTACGAAGAGCGAGGAGAATACAGTGAGAGGAAGTAGGCAGGAAGATTGAGCGAGACGAAAATAGAAGTACATGTATATAGAATGAATCAGCGAGAAGAAAACTATAGTGAGTGGCTGAGTTAAAATTTATAAGTACATCGGCAGTACTTCAGCCATATTGTGACGAGAAGAAACCTGTAGGAAGTAGAGAGGAAAGAGTTTGGAGAAAAAATAGACAGAAAAGAATGAGGACAAAGGGAAAGACAATGTAGATGGAAGAGTGAGAGAGAAGAACGTTGAGGGAGTAGACAGGAGAAGAAAGCTATATATTAAGGTGGGAAAAATCAGAGAAAGGAGAAGTAGACAGGATAAAGGGTAGAGTCGGCTAGAAAAAAGTAGAGGAAGTAGAAAGTGGAGAGGAAAAGCAAGCTAAAGAAAACCAAAAGAAGAATGTGAGTGAGTGAGTTTTGTTTTACGCCGCCTTTAGCAGTATTCCAGCTTCAATTCTTGTATTCGGTATAAAGGGCAACGGCCCATGTACAACATAATACAAAATAATCATTATAATGACAGATGGGAATTTCTGAGAAATAAAGCTTCCTTAATAAACTTTGCAATATTTAACAACATATTTATCTTATTACATGTTAAAAGAATTTTAAACTTAAACATCGTGGGTGAATTACAATAATATTTTGGTATATATTTTGATCTGAGATAGTCATACAATGGTCATTTTAGACGGATGTGATATTCATCTTCTACACAACCTAAAGCACAAAATGAACATATTCTATTACTGCGTGGAATGCCTCACCGTCTGCCAATATTAACCATTAAAGGGAGCTAACATATTCGTAATAAACACAAATGTCTTCTGTATTCTCTTTCTGGGATAGCATACAAATAATATTCAATTGACAAAAGAGACTTGTATTCTTTTTAATTACATAATTTACTTGAATCACAAATTTTAGAGTATCAATTTTGTTGATTGCAGTCTTTAAGTCTTTGTACAAAAGTATTGAGAAACATGTTTTTATCGCCCACTTCATGTGTGATCCACCCCAAAGCCATAACTATATAGTAAGTGTTTAACCTTTGATGCCCAAGTTATACGATTACATTCATCTAATGATTTACATAATATATAACATTGTTTTGGATATCTAACAGTTGGCATTGCTAACAATTTTAACCAACATGTAATACATCGTTTATGATAATCAATACACAGACCATGTCTACCGCTTTCACCCAAAGCAGCATCATTTGAGACATAATACCCAACACCTAAAGCATATTTACAAAACTTAATGTGAAAACGTTCAACATGTTCAATTTGAGAAAATCCCCATACCTCACTGGAATAAAGTAAAATTGGTTTTATCTGTGTATCAAAAATCTTAAGGAAAACAGTGGGACAAATATTCTTTACCTTATACTGAGAGGTGTAGGCTTTCTGAACAAGAACACTGATTGCTTTAGACCAACATAATCTTTTCGGAAATACAAGTCCAAGGTAATTATAATACGTTGATATCTTAACCTGATCACTTCCAAACATCCATTTTTCTGTTCCCCTTAGCTTACCACCGTTTCTAAACACTAATATCTCTATTCCAGCAGGACACCAGAAATCAGCTTTACACATTGTACCCATGTGGGGAATTGAACCCAGGTCTTCGGGTGACGAGCGAACGCTTTAACCACTAGGCTATTCCTACGCCTCGACCAAAAAAAGAAAGGCAGAACATGTAAAGTGAAAAGTCGATGTGTATTGAGTGAGGAAGAAACAATTTGAATTAAACCAATTCTTAATGCGTTTGACACTAACTGTCAATTAGAAGATATAAAAGCGAGAAATAAACATTGACTTACTTAGCCCTGAAGCCGGAGGGGCTGAAACAAAAATACATACATGAAATAATACAACAGAGGCAATTTCCAAAGTCATTGCTTTCTATTTATCGTGGGATTTTTTTCAAAATGTAAAACGTTAGTCCTGAAGGAAAACCAGCCTTGACTATCCTCATAAACAGAGTTTCATCAAATTGGTTTTAATATTTACATTCTCTTTCTTGCATACCTCCTAACTATGGAATTACATATGCATCATAATGAGGATATTTGTTTGAGGCAGCGTTCAGAAAATATTTCAGTTTTATGACGGTTGTCCTTCCTGGAAGTGGAATTGTTGTTAAACTGAACTAGAGTACATACCCCAGGTTGTGGGCATAGGTGGCACTGCAAAATAGCAAAACAGATAGGACGTTTTATTAAACACAATACATGAGAGATGTGAGAAGAATAAGCTATGACAGGGAGAGAGAGAGAAAGGCGGAGGGAGAGAGAGGATGGGGAAAGGGTGAGAGAGAGAGAGAGAGGATGGAAGAGTGAGAGAGGGGGAGAGAGGAAATGAAAATGAGGGAGAGAGAGAGAGAGAGAGAGAGAGAGAGAGAGAGAGAGAGAGAGAGAGAGAGAGAGAGAGAGAGAGAGAAAGGGTGGGCGAGTGAGCGGGGAGTGAGGAAAGAAGAGTTAGAGGGGAGAAAGAGAAAGAGAGGGAGGGAGGGAGAGAATGAGGGGGGGGAGGTGAGTTTAATAACATGAGAATACTCATAAAAATGTGAGTTTGGAGGATGACAGTTAATAATTGTGGAAACGAGAGTATAGTAGAAATTAAGAGGAAGAAAAATATTGAAAAGCGAATGATTTCAGTTCTAAATTCTCTTTCCTTCTTATCTTATAACTAGCAGGTGACCGAAAAAACAACTGCTGCTTTCGTATAGCCTCATATATGAATCCAGTGTGTGAGTATGATCGTGTAGCATAACTCTTTCTCAGAAGTGAAATTTCTTCTGCTGAAACCCACAACCATCTGACATTCAACACATGTACGTAATCGAACCCTGCGATTGAATATCGAACACGACGACAAAACCTGATACCACTGATAGGAAGGCAGAAAAATGATGGAGCGTCATTGATTTATCGTTTAACGCCGCATATATCTGTATATAATCGAGTCAGGACCAGACAATCCAGTCACCAGCATCACCAGCATCGATCAATGCAATTGGGATACGATGACATGTGTCAACCAAGACAGCGATCCTGACCACCCGGTCCCGATGGTCGCCTCTTACGACAAGCATGGGTTGCTGAAGACCGATTCCAACCCAGGTCTTCACGGGTAGTGGAGAGTGAAAGTAGATGATAAAAGAAAAGAGAGTAGAAGTGAAAATGAAAAGGGACAGAGGCAAAAGGAATTTAATCAACAGGTAATTGAACAAAAACACTAAGAAAAGTAGAAGATGGCACGACATAACGGCGACCTTAATGTCAGAATTTTCAAATATATTAAACTTGGTGTAAACTGAACACAACCATTGTCCGTTCACATGGGTTTGTATGTGCCTGATCATGAGCATGGACGACAATGCCAGTCCTTATGAAATTGTGTGCGTAAATATCAATTTAAGAATACCAATGTAATGGGAAATTACTTTCTAAATTGAAATATCATTTCCATATGACGTTGATACCCTATATAGCTGTCTCTCATAAATCTGATAATGTGGATAAATCATCCGCCAAATATAAAACGTTTTACCACTAAGTTTACTTTCGATTCCGTTTTCTGCTTTCTTACTACTTAATGCTAGGAATTACACTTTGTTTCCGGCGGCCACGGTAGCCCCGTTTCGCCGAAACGTAGTGAAACGGGAACAAAACGGGATGGATGTGAGACATCGTGGAGGGACTGAATGAGCAAACGTGACAGTCAGTGATTGCCGTGGATGCCGTGCCAGATTTTAAAACTGTTCAAACATTTGCCACGGCAGTCACGGTACTAATGAGAAACCTAGTAGGCCGTAGTAAAACAGGGGGGAACGCAACAAAACGTGACAGCGCGTAATAGGCCGTAACAAAACTTGTAGTGGGTCCGTAGTGGGTCCTTATTGGGATTGGAGGCATTCCCTGGCAACTCACGCACCTTTCAAGTTTTGTCACGTCCGGCCAGGTTTTTTTTGCGTTTTGTCACGGTGTTTTCACCGTTTCTGCCCGTTTTGTCCCTGTTCTCACGGCAAGCTAGGTTGTATGGTAGCCGATTCGTCCCGTTCTATCACGACGCATCCAGGCGTGTGACCGTTTACAGGGCTGGCGAGATACGGCACGTTGTGTCCTCTGGCATTCCCTCTCTCCACCTGATGCTGTCCTTCTTGCTGTCGCAAGGACTCGATGTATGCCCCCAGCAAACATACAAACACAAAATCTTGGGGTTCATGCTGCTCTTGTGTCTCAGGATACAATGGCTGCTATTGCTTGGGAAGCCTTATGTTCATACCGTGGGCATAAAGGTGCTTCAAAATTAAAGGCTGGCCGGCGTCCACGTTTCATCCGTATAAAGTCTTGACAGAACACGCAAAACGTGTCACAATCTTGATCAAAACGTGATAAACGTGACGGAACCCGTCAGAACGCGACAGGCCGGAAAGGAACGCAATGGCATCCATAGTGAACTACAGCCCGAACTGTAGTGCGCCTTTGAACTTCCGGTATTGAGCAGCCCGTTTTCCCAACGGCTCATCACGGATACCGTGATAGACCGTGAGAAAACTTAGCAGGACCGAACAAAAGTTAACTTTGGAGGAAAAAATTGCCAAAATGCCACGGCTCACCACGTTTTACGGAAACTATTGTGGCCGCCGGGAACATAGTGTAACCCCAGCATAAGACATGTTCTATATTTCCTGCTCGGACGCATTATGTTGTGTGTCCAATGTTTCAATGGTGGATCAGCGTGACTGTGTACTTACTCCTAGTGGTTAATCCAGCCCCACCTGAAAACAAGAACAAATGAATGAAAATATATTGAAAGTTTACAACCCTTCAGACGATGAATTATAATGAAAACACAAACAAGAAACAAACCATCAGGTTATATGAACATGTTCAGCTTCGGGCCAGAGAGACATGCTATGACTAAGGTTATTATATAGTGAGGCTATTGTCCAGGGTGCCGTTGTACAATGCAACCTTAGCGCTACGCCAGTCGTACGTCTGTGTTAAGGTATGGGAGTAAAGGTCACCTTAGCGCTAAGATCGCTTTGTACAAAGGCACCATGGGCATTTTCATATTTTAGAAGCCCGAAGTTTGTCGTTAAGCTGACTTTTTGGCAGACCGAATAATAGTTCTAATGATAATGAAATCTCAATAAGCCTTACCGCCACCAAAGAATAAATGGACACAATTAGAATTTGTCTTCAAAATACAACTAAACCCCAAAACAAACTATCAAGAAGAAACAACCTTCACAAATGTCAATATGACACTGTCTTAAATATGTCTTTAACATTTGATTACGTCACTATCAGTCACTGGACGCCATTTGACCTTGTAACAGATATTATATTTGTGCTACATTTGACCTCTCTCTGAATGGCATTGTGGTATTCATACATTTGACCTTGGCCTTTGATTTCACAGCATGGGAAGAAGCTAAGACTGGGAGCTGTTCGAACTTTCGAGATTTCCCAATACTGACATAATAAAATATGGTACACTAATAAATACTGGATTTGGATGGAAATATGGCGTTTGCCTAGGGTAAAGAATTCTCCTTGCGTCTAAACATTCTAGGTGCTTCGCTTGCTTCTAAAATATCAACTAAGGAAGTGTGGCAACAACATTCCCTTTATATTACTAAGTATCTTCGTTATCACCCGTATTGCGTGTAGATTCGGATGGGTGCCACACAAATCAGAAATCAAGGTTTCATGTTGTCAAGAGTTAGATGATCATCTACCCACACAAAGCCGGTAGTATGTGGTAGATGCCGACGATGGGTTTATTTTTACTCCGCCTTTAGCACTATTCCAACAATATCACGGCGGGGGACACCAGAAATGGGCTTCGCACATTGTAATAATGTAGGGAATCGAACCGGTTCTGCGATGTGACAAGCGAACGCTTTAACCACTAGGCTACCCGCCACCCCGATATACCGAAGAGGGGGATACCGAATCCCTGTGTGTATTCTGCCGCAGGAACCTCTAGTATCTCAACGTTTTACTTACACCGAGCGTTAAAGTCCACGTTACTTCCCAGGATCTGTTTCGTCAAGTCAGCAACAATTGAAGCCCCATCACAGCCAGCCACACCGTAGACGCACTGTATGTATTCCCGGTAGAACCTAAAGTGTAAAAGCTGAGCGTAAGCTCCTCAAATTGAAACAAACATCGCCAACACAAAACGCATTAAATAGTGAACACTATATCAAACTTGTGATATTAAAACACACATCGGCCAAGTAAACAAATAACTCAAATGATTTACTATTTTCCCCAAAAATTAAACTCTCTTCATTAATTTACACTTCACTTTTATATATGACGTTCTACATACATTGTCGAAGGTATAAACATCAATTTCCACTTCATGTTAAGATGCTGTATATACACCGTTCTCCATATATTGTCGAAAGTATAAATATTAATGAATATTGATACAGGTATATATGCCATAATAGAGATATTATACCTAATTATATTAATTGTATGTATCAATGACATGGTCTATACATATCCTTAACTCAATAAATATCAGCTGATATTACGCATATTGTCTATTTTCAATTTCTGATATTAAAACACACACCAGTAATACAAAACACACACCACAAATGATTCACTATTGTAAACTTCTGATATTAAAACACACATCAGTAATGCAAAACACACACCACAAATGATTCAGTAATATAAACATCTCGTATTGAAATATAGTTCACAGGCCATGCTCTAATAAACATACAATGTATGACTCATATGCGGCCCCATTAATAAAGACAAAGAAAACAGCAACAAACATTCATTAAAAATTAATGAAATATGTTTTTCTAATTCATTTCATTTCATGTTTCAAATCATGCCCAATGTGAGCAATCTCCATGCACTGATAGTTGTACAAACATCTGAATGTTTGTACTAGGGCTGACTATCGGTATAGATGATAGAAATCGATATCGATCGATTACCGATAAATATCGGAGAAGTAACTTTGAGCACATATGCCTAAAACGTCTGAAAGAACTGAACAGATTTCACATCACTGCTGAGTGGTGGCATGTAGGCATAGGTTAAAATAGAATAATTCACTTGCATAGCGCCTAATTTCCAGACTAATCCCGCTCAACGGCGCTTTTGAGGAAAGCAGTGGGAAGGAGTTAATGGCTAAACAAAAATATTTTTAGAGACTTCTTGAAGGGTTGAACAGAGTCCACAGACTTGATGTCCATTGGGATGGAGTTCCAGAGTCGAGGGGCATATACAGAGAAGGCATTTTCAGCAAGTGGAGTAGACGTTGATGGGATGGAGAGTGGCTGCTTGGTTGAGGATCTGAGAGTTCTTGTGGGCTGGTACAGATTAAGAAGGTCTTTGAGAAACTGTGGTGAGGTGTCCACATTAAATGTGGAGTACATGAGAAGAAGACGTTTGAATGTGATACGATGCTTAACAGGAAGCCAGGCAGTGGAGTTGCCTTAGGATGGGTCAGATGTGTTCAATTACTAACCAATCAACGACCAGAACATAATTTATAATTTATAAGAAACCCATGAATAAAAATCTAACTTTGTGTATTGTGTGGGTAAAGTAAAACTTATTCAATGACAAAAGTGTATCAACAATATTATCGATGACTCTATATTTATATCGATAATCATTAATAATCTTGCCCATCGACGATAATTCCGATTATCAATTCTTTTAGCCAGCCCTAGTTTGTACATATGAACACAAAGATGAAAACAACCAAATTTCTTTGTTCGTACAGTACACGCACACATGAAAGGATTTCACGTCACTGTTGTGTCAAGCAGTGACCTAGTTCTCCTAAATGGATACAACAAGACACGTTGGCATAGTTACAGTGTGCAGTCAGCTATCACAGTGTACACCCATCTCTGTGTCTGGATCAGGCTGTTACCTATAACGCATGTGTATACAACCCATTCAGAGCTGAATACGAATAGGGACAGAATACCCACAAAGCCCTGTTCCTATATACTGGATACTCCTTTCAACGAAATGTGTATCAAGTTGCGCTGTACCTCAGCAAGTAATACCCTCTCCGTGAAGGGGTTATACAATTACATGAATGCAATCATCTGTAACAACAGACTCTGAGCTCTCTGTGTGTGATGTTATATGTTGCACGCAATAAGTTTATAGTCATAATTCATATGGGTTAAAATGAGTTATTGCAAACCCATTGAGACTATCAATCTTATGTGTACCTTTCATTTGAGAAACATCTTGAAACCTGACTATAAAGCACTGCATATTCGCTTGTCCAACTTTGCAGCGGTCTCAGTAATAAGTATTAGCATGACAGCGTGTGTCAACATTGCATTACGTTAAAGACGTATTCCAATGAATAACATTCAGTTCAAATGAGTTATGTATCTGCAAACAAACGAACGCTCGTCCTTTGCCGTGTATATCATCTATGCCTATATGAAACCCACACAAAATAAAGGCATTTCTAAGTTTTCAATGAAGACTATTAACTAAACTGACGTATAAAGAAATCACACGCCTTAAGCATTTGGGATAATTTTCTGTTTTCCTCAGTCGACTGTATAAAACACAGTGTTGTAAGCATGCCTGTTTTTCATGATTTCCACTCACATCACTGTAACGGATGCATGTGCTGTTTTGGCAACTTGTACACGATGTTTGTGACTGTTGAAACGCTTTTAAAACAAACCACTTAACATTGCATAAACAAATTCAAATGTGGAGAAAGCGAGGTTAAACCCATGAATCGTACTTTCAAATCCAGATTTGAAGGATACGTCAAAACACGTTGTTTATGCAATGTTAAGTGGTTTGTTTGAAAAGCGTTTCAACAATCACAACATTCGTGTACAAGTTGCCAAAACGGTTTAACCTCACTTTCCCCACATTTGAATGTTTGGATAAGGGATTAGGAGGTCACTGGACTGTGGATGTGAGACTATGGTCTGTTCTAATTAGTGCACACTTCTCACTATCAGTAAAAAGGGAGCTAAGGCCAATTGGTGAATTCTTTTATGTGCATACATCTATAAATAAGGCTAATCATCAGATCAGAAGATTTTAATATATTCCTTTTCATTGTTTCAGCTTTCAACAACCGCGAAGGACATGATATGGCGGCAACCGTCCCCACATTCTACAGCTTACAAGCCAGTCTGTATCGGTCCCGTGCCAAGAACGTCCCACCTCTTCCGCTACAGACTATACCTTAACCCACCCCTTTGCTAACTAATTGGTCATGGCCTGGTGGACCCAGACTCTAAACAATAGATGTGGGGAATGTGAGGTGTCCCCGATTCATGACAGGCACAAGACTCGAATTACCAGTGACAACTAAATATACAAAGGATTTCTTCATAAGTCAAACTGAGAAAGGAAGATTTTAATATGGATTATGAAAGCGTATCAACGATGGTTGGACCATTGTCAATATCTCTCAACTCGCTATGCCTTAACCAACATGTTATCTCAACTGACAATGACTTGACCAATATGTTATCCCAACTGACAATGACTTGACCAATATGTTATCTCAACTGACCATGCCTTGCCCAATATGCTATCTCAACTGATATGATGAATTTAACTCCTGACTATATGAAATGTTATCTCAACTGAATATGACTATGATCAATATGATAACTCTACTGACTATTACTTGACCAATATGTTATCTCAACTGACAGTGACTTGACCAATATGTTATCTCAATTGACAATGATTTGACCAATATGTTATCTCAACTGACAATGACTTGACCAATATGTTATCTCAACTGACAATGATTTGACCAATATGTTATCTCAACTGACAATGACTTGACCAATATGTTATCCCAACTGACAATGACTTGACCAATATGCTATCTCAACTGAATATGACTAGATCAATATGATAACTCAACTGACTATTACTTGACCGATCTCAACTGACAATGACTTGACCAATATGTTATCTCAACTGACAGTGACTTGACCAATATGTTATCTCAACTAACAATGACTTGACCAATATGTTATCTCAACTGACCATGCCTTGACCAATATGTTACCTGAGCTAAATATGACTTGACCGATATATTGTATTATTACTCATTAGTGTAAAACGCCTCCAACATTGCTAGACATTCCAGCGTTTTCTTAAACGTCCAAAGGGTATTTGAAGTATTCGAGTTGGAAAGAAGACACCGTACTACATTTCCGGGATATCAAAACCGTTTCTGAATTTCCGTGACATTACCGGCAGACCAGGGTGTTGTTAGATAGGTTCGGGAAGACCGTCTGAGTCAGTCTGTTGGTGCATGCAGTGATGCTGTTATAGTCACATTGCTGCTGCCCATCACAGCGGGGCACTGAAACTAGAAACAGAAAACAACGTTAATGGTATAATCTACAGTGATCGGACGTTACTGTGCTTAACATGTGTGTTAATGTCATATCTGTACAGTCATTTCACGAATATATATTATCTACCTATCGGACCTTTTGTAATGTTTCACATTTCTGTCTATGCCATCAATATACCCGAGTATCTCGATCTCAGTGGGGTTTAGCTTCGAGATATCTTAGATACTGCGAGATAAGTGGAAGTATTTTCACATGAATGAAAGTATCGCAACACATCTGATTTTAATCCCCATGTAGCCGCGTATATTCATATCATAATTATATTTGTTTGTGTGACTATTTTGACCCTTCGGGCGCACCATACATATATATTTAGATATGCACGTGCAAAATCAAATGCGAGCATCACGTGCAATACGTGTAGCAGTGATTAAGTAGATATGACGCTTCAGTAAACTGGTCTTATAGGTCGATGACTTAGAAAGTCAGTTGATTTTGTGGTTGATGAAACCGCGAAGATACGGGTTAGAATTGATCTTCAGTAACCCAGGCTTGTCGTAAAAGGATACTAACGGGATCGGGTGGTCAGGCTCGCTGACTTGGTTGACACATGCCATCGAATCCCAAATGCGTGGATCGATGTTCATGTTGTTGATCACAGGATTGTCTAGTCCGCGCTCGATTATTTACACATAGCAGCAATATTGCTGAGTGCAGCGTAAAACTAAAAGTCACTCACTCGTGGTTGATGAACAAAAGGGCCTTTTCAACCGCCAACCGCTCAAAGATGGCAAGTTATTGTTAAACGGTATTGAGGGTTACTACAAGAGATGGTGGTTGTCATTCATCTACCATAACCCCATTGACCAGAAAACAACAACAAAATAATAACGTTACGACAATGATGAGTTGCTGAAGATAATTCTAACCCGGATAACCAGGGACAAAAGTGTATGTACCGCGGGCTATGTTGTAATCTTAATCCATCAATGCGAACCTACCCTGGTAGGGTTGGGCAATAAAAAGAACTACGCAGTTGTCATCGCAGACGTTTGAACGTGTGTTCCGATTACGGTGTTCACTGAATATTCATATTGTTTACACAATTATTACGTGGACAGCGCTGATTGTGCGAGGAAGGGTTCTAGAAATATCTAGGAGTAAACTGCGTTTTTGCTTTTCTCGAAACTTGAGACCTCGAGCAATGTTTGAGAACGAGTTAGGTGCTTTTAGCTCGAATTCGAGATGGCCGATAACAGTTGTATAGATTCGAGATATAGGAACATTAGAGGATCTGGAGATGATGGATCCGATCGTAGTACAAATTAGCTAAATCTTCATCAAAATAGAAGAAATTGGAATGAAACACGTCGGGAAGCTACGAAAGTAGCAACATCGTCAAGATAGAAGATACAATTTATCAATAAGAAGAAGAGAACACGAGAAAGTCTGCAGCATTGTGAATTTATAGACTAAATTTATATCACAGCTGTATATATAGTTTTATAATATCATATATATAGTTTTATATGTATCGTTTATAAATACATGCACTTATGTGCTTAGACCGACACTGGATATGAAGGAATTATTTGAGAAGTAGTTAAATATCTCCTCAGTGCTATTGACTATGGAGGATGGGTCTATTTATCCAACGAATTCCAGAATGATATCAAATCTTCTCACAACCCTTAACCCCGTCAGTTGATTTTTTCATGTTTCTTCCCAATCAGCTGTAGATGTATTTTAATAACATACCACGCACATTCATAAAACAAATGATATCATTCTAATCAACATGATTCAAAATCTTACCTGCGAGAAAGACGACGATGGCAATTGCTCCCTTCATGGTGTCTGTATACGACTGTTACGCTTATCCGTGTCTT
Organism: Haliotis rubra; assembly: GCF_003918875.1. NCBI lineage: Eukaryota > Metazoa > Mollusca > Gastropoda > Lepetellida > Haliotidae > Haliotis > Haliotis rubra. The sequence goes on from NW_025767675.1 coordinate 46,664, forward strand.
TACCTGACTGGGGACAACCACACCTGAGTGAACAAGTAGTGCCAGCAGTGGCTATTTATATCTACCTCACGAAAACATAACGAAGGGTCTTTCAATGCAGGCAGCTTGCCTCACCAGTCAGACTGGTGTGCTCTAACACATCCTTTGTCAACATTACAAGAAGTTCACGGTACCAGCGGGCCCAGTTTTCGTACGCCCTAATTACACATGTAAGTTTAAAGAGGTGTAGCTTTTGCTGAAGGTGTGAGGATTCTCTTTTTCTAAGTTAGTGAACAAATGTCCATAGATATTCCGTCATGCAGAATGAGAATTAGGTGTTACAATAGTCTTTTTCGTGAGACTTGAAAATAATGGGTGTTAAACATATTTAATATGTATATATTGAGTATGATGGTGTATGTGAAGGGGAAATGTGCCCTTGTGACATTTTTGTAGATAATGGGTGTTAAACATGATCACTCTGCATATATTGAGCATGATAGTGTATGTGAACACAAAATTTGCCCTCCTTCATTCGTTTTAACATAATGGGTGTTAAACATAATCACTCTGCATATATTGTGTATGGTGGTGTATTAAAGGGGAAATGTATCATACTTCATTTGTTTTAGGATAATGGGTGTTAAACATAATCACTCTGCATATATTGTGTATGATGGTGTATATGAATGGGGGAAATGTACGTATATGAATGGGGAAATGTACCATACTTCATTTGTTTTAACATAATGGGTGTTAAACATAATCACTCTGCATATATTGAGTATGGTGCGTGTATATGAGGGGAAATGTACCATACTTCATTTGTTTTAACATAATGGGTGTTAAACATAATCACTCTGCATATATTGAGTATGGTGGCGTATATGAAGGGGAAATGTACCATACTTCATTTGTTTTAACATAATGGGTGTTAAACATAATCACTCTGCATATATTGAGTATGGTGACGTATTGGGTGAACTCTGCATATATTGAGTATGGGAAATGTACCATACTTCATTTGTTTTAACATAATGGGCGTTAAACATAATCACTCTGCATATATTGAGTATGGTGGCGTATATGAAGGGGAAATGTACCATACTTCATTTGTTTTAACATAATGGGTGTTAAACATAATCACTCTGCATATATTGAGTATGGTGACGTATTAGAAGGGGAAATGTACCACACTTCATTTGTTTTAACGCAATGGGCGTTAAAAATAATCATTCTGCATATATTGAGTATGGTGGCGTATATGAAGGGGAAATGTACCATACTTCATTTGTTTTAACATAATGGGTGTTAAACATAATCACTCTGCATATATTGAGTATGGTGACGTACTTCATAGAATGGGGAAATGTACCACACTTCATTTGTTTTAACATAATGGGCGTTAAACATAATCACTCTGCATATATTGAGTATGGTGGCGTATATGAAGGGGAAATGTACCATACTTCATTTGTTTTAACATAATGGGTGTTAAACATAATCACTCTGCATATATTGAGTATGGTGGCGTATATGAATGGGGAAATGTACCATACTTCATTTGTTTTAACATAATGGGTGTTAAACATAATCACTCTATATATATTGAGTATGGTGGTGTATGTGAATGGGGAAATGTACCATACTTCATTTGTTTTAACATAATGGGTGTTAAACATAATCACTCTGCATATATTGAGTATGGTGGCGTATATGAAGGGGAAATGTACCACACTTCATTTGTTTTAACATAATGGGTGTTAAACATAATCACTCTGCATATATTGAGTATGGTGGCGTATATGAAAGGGGAAATGTACCATACTTCATTTGTTTTAACATAATGGGTGTTAAACATAATCACTCTGCATATATTGAGTATGGTGGCGTATGTGAAGGGGAAATGTACCATACTTCATTTGTTTCAACATAATAGGTGTTAAACATAATCACTCTGCATATTATGAGTATGATGGCGTATGATGGCGAAATGTGTCCAATTTCATTTGTTTTAACATAATGGGTATTAAACATAATTACTGGGCATATTATGAGTATGATGGCGTATGTTAAAGTGAAGTGTCTAAGTACGTGACTGTGTTCACTGCCTATATTCACCATATCCTAGGCAGGGTATTCAAATGTACATACAGGTCACCGTCAAGAGGAAGATTGGGATGTGCAAGGCGTTGTCCCAATCGGCTCGCACACAAGGAGTGGCTGTTTGTTTGTGGTACAGCCTTTGAATAATGAAGTTTGTTAACGAGAATTCCTTGTTCAATTCATACTTGTTTGGAGAATCGCCTGGCCATCCGTTTAAAACGACCAGAATTAATAGAGGGTTAGACTGTATGAATTACAATGAAACACGTTTTTCCTTTGTGTTTCCTTTTAAAACCATTCAGTTGAGAACTATTTGTGTGCGTAAGAGTCTTAATGCTCCACTCTCAGTTCTTTAAGAAAACATTGTTTTGAAAACGATATACATATGCATACAGTTTATGTATGTGTACTCAACAAATTTAGAAACTTGACAGCGATATTACTGGCAACAATTGGGAGGGGAAGGGAGTGGGGGTGGTGGTAATTATTTCTAGTTTCTGGTTGTTGTATACATAGAGCACTGATATGACAAATGAAAATGCTCTCTGAGACCGACGTGAAACATATGGTCTTAAAGTGTGCTGAAAGGCCACAACATAACAATCAGAGTTACCTTAGCGATTGCACATGCATCGGATTGCAAGCAGAGATGCGTTGCAGGTAAACACACCAAAACGTTGAATTAGAAAGCGCGTATGCCGAGAATCACAACGTGAGCGTACCCTGGGTATTTTGGCTGGACAATCAGCTGCAGCAGTTGCACGAGCTTTGGGCTGTTGTGGTCAGACAATACAGATTCTGAGGACACCGTTGCAGGTCGCCCAAGGCCAAGGACGTCGCGTTTGACTTCACACCAAGACGTAGTAATTATCACAGTTATGTCATCACCTCAATAGGTTGTGATGGCAACATGCACAAACAGACAGTTGTAAAACCGAGTGACCGGCCTCAGACCCAATCAGGGACTGATCACTGTTGCCCAAGGCAAAGCGATAAGTACCGCGATTCTTTGCAAGATCTGCGAGATCCGTAGGCTCATTGAGAGTTTTTACCTTCATTTATATCATACATGGTTTAGGGACTCTGTGGGCACGCAGTTATGCCAGATTCAACCAGAGGCAGTGGAACGGGTTATTTTTTCTTCAGTGACTACCGTACGGTATTGGGACCAAGGTTTGACTCCAGCCCTTCTATTCAGCTACGTGTTCCTGGGCGGACATTGTAACATGCCAAACTACGACGCCTACCACAGTTCTGACGCTCTACTACGCCGGTGTTGATGCCATGGATTGGCCACCACGCCCACCGAATGAACTCATTTGGGGGGTTGTCTCCCAAACCTCTATATCCCATACCCCCTACAGCCCAGTACCCCTACAATTAGTTAAAACAACATTATTATTCAACTTTTGTTAAAATGTTTTTGTTATCATCCATTAAAACCATTCTCTCAAACTCTCAGTTTGGTTATTGCTCATTACAATCATTCTCTGAATTGCTAAGTGTTTGGGCTGGGCCATTGTATGAAATAGGCAACAGGCAGGAGATAGCAGTGCACTGGATCATGAACTTTGTTGTTGTTATAAGTTGTAGGGGTTATGGGATGTAGGGGTATTGTTTTTGATGTAAAACGCCTCGGTCTGCAATATGCACCACCATGGAGGCGGTATGTAAGTATTGATTTCGGACCAAACAAGTGATTGATATCATGAGCATCGATCTAGTCATTTGAGATACGATGCGTGGACAAAGTAAGCGAGCTCGGCCACCCGATCCGGTACGTCGCATAGTTTACTGAAGATCAATTCTAACCCGTATTTTCGTAGATGCACAGATACTGCCTAAATGGAATGCATACTGAGTGGGGGCGGTGGGGTAGCCTAGTGGTTAAAGCGTTCGCACGTCACGCCGAAGACCCGTGTTCGATTCCCCACATGGGCACAATGTGTGAAGCCCATTTCTGGTGTCCCCTGCCGTGATATTGCTGGAATATTGCTAAAAGCGCCGTAAAACTAAACTCACTCACTCACATACTGAGTGGGTGCGATTGTACAATCTCACTAACTTACAAATCATAGCTACAGGTGCCTAACACAACTAAATGGACGTATCACGTGACAAATGGTATACATTTGTATGTATATCTATATAACGATAATACAGCAACCCACTTGCTACGGGTAGCATAATAAACTTAAGCCAAGGCCGTTGCAGCCGAATAACGCTACACCCTTATCTGACAAAACGCATGTGTCATTGAAAGGTTTGGTATAATTTAATAGATCTAAATAGAAACGTATTGGAAATAGACCGAATACTTGCAGATAGAAAGGAGGTAGGTATACGGTTGGACACAAAACCACCTCACCTTTCTATTACGTTGCAGAGATGAATAAAAATATGTTCATGTTCTAAATACCTTTCAAGAACTCCTTTCAATAACGACACAAGACCCGTATATATTACATGCAGGAGCTATTTGAAATTATAAAGAACCTAGATCTTAGCTGCGTTACTAAATACATGAGTATTCATACGTACATATTTATGGTGAATTTAATTTTATGTTTATAACCGTCCCCCTCCCCTGCAAAGCGTGACTGTATTCATTTGGCGTGAAACTGATCATATGAGCGTGAACTGTTCACTGTTTATGTTCACATGAATACATACTTCATAGATTGTACACGGTGTACACATAAACACGTGAGGTCGTATATGACTTTAAATATAACTAGTCATGGGTATGTACTTTCCGTCTTTGATGTGTATTTGATAACACGGTCTTTCAAAGACTTACGTAGAGGTAATCATCAAGCGTCCGGTTCATTAACGGTTAAGGATATTGTGTAACAAGTACAATAATTGTGCAATAATTAACTAAGTTTTTTTACAAAATAGTTTCATCAAGACGTTTCCTTGATGTGTAGAGAAAGAGTATTTAAGTGGGACGCATTTAGGTCACGTGCTGATAAGCCTTCAAGACATTTAGTAGGATTTAATGGCGATCTTTAAATACAGAAGTAAACATTATTATGTCTTATAGTACCTGAACCATATTTGTTTTCCTTTCTTCTAACCATTCCTGATGGTGTCCCCCGTCGTGATATTGCTGGAATATTTCTAAAACCGGCATAAAACTAGTACTAAAACTCACTCACTAAGCCTTCTTGAATTGTTTTTGTGCTAAGGAAGCAATTCTAGATTTTCTACTGGTTCTGAATGTCCCACCTCACTTCCTCTCATTTTCAATTTCCATGTAGTTCGTTTTCTCCTACAAAATATATATTTTAGAGTCTGTATCAGTCAAGGTTGTGCACATGTGCTCAGTCCCACCTTAAGACAAACACAATAACCAGAACATCTCATCATTATGGACATTTAAATGTAAGGTGACGAGGTCTAAGCAACCGACGGTGTATGAAACAGTTAAAGGTGACACAGATACACACATAGCGCCAGCAGTACATCAGCACCAACATTGCACAAGACTTGTTTTATTGTCTGTGTGTAACGCCCGAATGGAGCTGAATCATGGCTGGACACAAAAACATTCCCAGCCGTCGAGCTGCCTTTTCAGCGTATGTCGCAATCCAACCACATGACAGGGTGTGTAGGGTGACAGTGAGATGAGTCAGAACACACCTCAACACCAGCTCATGGGAACCAACTGTTTAAAACACTTCAACAGGGGTATTGACTTGTTGACTGATTCCAGTATGAATTTTCTAACGTGGGAAACATATCTACACACATGTCCACGATCGCGGTAACTGCATGCTGGTCATCCTGCTTCTGTAAATATACTCATGTCAATAATGGTTGTCATCCCCTCCCCACCCCAACCCCACACACACCCCACACCCACACCCCACACCCCCTCTCCACTAAAAAAAAATGAAGGGGTGACAACCATTATTGGCATGAGTATATGTCGCCTCCTTAGTGTTGTGATCGTTTGTATGAACGTACTTCAGCTGCCAGTAATACTGCTGCTACTACTCCCTGCTGCTGCCACTACTACTACATCCACTGCCACTACTACTACATCCACTGCCACTACTAATACCAATACTACTACTACATCCACTGCCACTACTACTACATCCACTGTCACTACTACTACATCCACTGCCACTACTACTACATCCACTGCCACTACTACTACCAATACTACTACTACATCCACTGCCACTACTACTACATCCACTGCCACTACTACTACATCCACTGCCACTACTACTACATCCACTACTACTACTACTACTGCTGACACCACTACTACTACATCCACTGCCACTACTACTACCAATACTACTACTACTACTGCGGCCACCACTACTACTTTTGCTGCCACTACTACTACTACATCCACTGCCACTACTACTACCAATACTACTACTACTGCTGACACCACTACTACTTTTGCTGCCGCTACTACTACATCCACTGCCACTACTACTACATCCACTGCCACTACTACTACTACTACTACATCCACTACCACTATACTACCAATACTACTACTACTGCTGACACCACTACTACTTATGCTGCCGCTACTACTACATCCACTGCCACTACTACTACTACTACATCCACTGCCACTACACTACCAATACTACTACTACTGCTGACACCACTACTACTTTTGCTGCCGCTACTACTACATCCACTGCCACTACTACTACTACTACATCCACTGCCACTATACTCACTACTACTACTACTACTACTGCTGACACCACTACTACTTTTGCTGCCGCTACTACTACATCCACTGCCACTACTACTACATCCACTGCGACTACTACTTCCAACACTACTACTACTACTGCTGACACCACTACTACTACTTTGCTGCCGCTACTACTACATCCACTGCCACTACTACTACTACATCCACTACTACTACATCCACTACATCCACTACCACTCACTACTATTACTACTGCTGCCTACTATTACTACATCCACTACCACTACTTTTGCTGCCGCTACTATACTACATCCACTGCCATTACTACTCACATCCACTGCCACTAGCCGCTGCCATTACTATTACTACTACTACATCCACTGCCACTATACTACCAATACTACTACTACTGCTGCGGCCACCACTACTACTTTTGCTGCCGCTACTACTACATCCACTGCCACTACTACTACCAATACTACTACTACTGCTGTTGACACCACTACTACTTTTGCTGCCGGTACTACTACATCCACTGCCATTACTACTACATCCACTGCCACTAATACTACTACTACTACTACTACATCCACTGCCATTACTACTACATCCACTGCCACTACTACTACTACTACTACATCCACTGCCATTACTACTACATCCACTGCCATTACTACTACATCCACTGCCATTACTACTACTACTACTACTACTACTACTACTGCTGCTGCCACTACTACCACTGCTACCACTACTACTACTACTACTACATCCACTACCACTATACTAACAATACTACTACTACTGCTGACACCACTACTACTTTTGCTGCCGCTACTACTACATCCACTGCCATAAATACTACATCCACTGCCACTACTACTACTACTACTACATTCACTGCCATTACTACTACATCCACTGCCACTACTACTACTACTACTTCCATCCACTGCCACTTACTACTACATCCACTGCCATTACTACTACCAATACTACTACACTACTACTACTTCACTGCTCCACTGCCACTACTACTCACCACTGCTACTGCCACTACTACTACCGCCGCCACTACTTACACTACTACCGCCACCACTACTACATACTACATCCACTGCCACTACTACTACATTCACTGCCACTACTACTACTACTACTACATCCACTGCACATTACTACTACATCCACCGCCATACTTGCCACTACTACCAATACTACTACTACTACTACTACTGCTGCCGCCACTACTACTACTCCACTGCCACCACTACTACTCACTGCACTACTACTACTACTACTACTACTGCTGCCACTACTACTACATCCACTGCCACTACTACTAAGCACATCCACTGCCACACACAACTACATTCACTGCCACTACTACTACTGCTGCTGCCACTACTACTACATTCACTGCCACCACTACTACATCCACTGCCACTACTACTACCAATACTACTACTACTACTACTACTACTCCCTGCTGCTGCCACTACTACTTTTTTTGCCGCCACTACTACTGCATCCACTGCCACTACAACTACATTCACTGCCACTACTACTACTGCTGCTGCCACTACTACTACATCCACTGCCACTACTACTACATCCACTACCACTACTCCCTGCTGCTGCTGCCACAACTACTTTTGCTGCCGCCACTACTACTACATCCACTACCACTACTACTACCACTACTCCCTGCTGCTGCTGCCACTACTACTTTTGCTGCCACTACTACTGCATCCACTGCCACTACTACTACCACTACTACTGCTGCTACCACTATTACTTTTGCTGCCACTACTACTACCACTACTACTACTATTACTACTACTGCATCCACTACCACTGCCACTACTACTACTACTACTACTACTACTACTACTACTACTACTACTGCTGCCACCACTATTACTTTTGCTGCCACTACTACTACATCCACTGCCACCACTACTACTACATCCACTGCCACTACTACTACTACCACTACTACTACTGCTGCTACCACTATTACGTTTGCTGCCACTAGTCGTAGTCGCTCTTTAGTCGTCTCCCCAGTCCAGCAGGTCTACAATGAAGAGCCGTTCAACTGTGGACCTCCAGGAATCATGGATGAAGACCACAAAATGAAAGTGATGCCAGTTGACGAGGGTCAAGACGCATGGATAGAGGTTATGAACCAAAATCAGAAGAGCCCGTCTTCAGCTTAACCATGTACGTGCAACTTCCCGACCAAGACCACGTGTAAATAGGGACATTGGCCAGCGTCTACAGCGTCTAAAGCAGCAGTCTGTCACCGGAGAAGGACAGCCATTCAGTTCCTTGACGCAGCAGGACACTTGATTAAGCTTCATTAAGTTCCCGAATCCTGTTACCTGAGACAGTATTATCACAATATGATAGTAATTACTAAAGACGTTAGAACCGACTTGGATTAGTCCGTTGTATATAGTAGGTAGTTCCATGTTTAACCTTGCATGAGGCATAGCCACTGGAGTGTAAATTTGTTTTGATAAGCGTGTAGGCAAAATGGGATGTAGGCATGGGATGGGAACATGCCTCGGGGACACGCCACGTTGAGGAGAAGGTCCGTACGCTCGTGAGTCGTTCTGGCGAGAATACATACGTTAAAACAATCTTTGGTTCTCGTTTGGCGTTTTCCCTACTCTGGGGTATTTATTTAATCAACAATTGGGTTATATGTAAACTGGATAAAGGGTGTGTAAAATAAAGCTGCGATCTAATACACAAAACATATCTTATGTTGTAATATGTTACATCTTACATTGTTGGTTCAACTACATATACTGCGTAACAAAAACAATATGGGTGATTTAATGTCATGTCTAGTACATATTTCCGCAAATCGTTCAAAACTATCACAGAATCACTCTTCACTGACACGGCATCAAACTCACATATAGAATATGACGCGTGAAGATCCGGGTTAGAACTGGTCTTCAGTAACCCATGCTTGTCGTAAAAGGCGACTAGCGGGATCGGGTGGTCAGGCTCGCTGACTTGGTTGACACATGCCATCGTATCCCAGTTGATCACTGGATTGTCTGGTCCAGACCCGATTATTTACTTACCTCCGTCACATAGCTTGAATATTTCTGAGTGCGGCGCAAAACTAACCTCACTCACTCACCACATAAAATATATGAACTAGCGACGAAACAGCGTAAAAGGCCTAGGATTCCTTGCCGATAGGGTAAGGATTAAAGTTCTAGATATCCTATCTGCACGGTACTGAAGACCACTGATATAGACCAATGCCCCGGAAAGGTTTTTGCTTTTGTTATTGTTTGTATCCCGTGGGCATCTTGATGATATACCAGAAATCTTCACTGGTTCCCGATCAGTGCTGCCCCAGCCTCTAGCCCATTTCATAGTGTTGTAGTGGAAACCACTTCAATAAGTTTCTTTGAAACACTATTTATTCAAACGACCTCATTGTTTCATTTATATGTCCAAAGAGCACCGAAATTATATCTCCTTTGTCTGTTTAACGTATTTAGCAAACATTCGGTGCATTTCTTCTTATCAGAAAACATCCCCGGGCAGGACCCTTAATTCTCAACGCTATCTAGAAATGTCAATTAACACCTCCGTACGTAAGTACGTATGCACAGATCAGTGATCTTGCGCCACATGGTGTAATGTCTCTATTTATGTTGCATCTATAAAAGCTGAATGTCATAATCAGTCAAAAAGACGCGAATGTAAATTCAGTCTATTATCACATTTCTTGGATTTGCCAACTTGATCCTGTGGTTAATTATGGTACCGGCGAAGACATAGTATCTTTGTGTAAATTACTTTTATGGTCTCTGGAACACAATATACGATTTAATGAAATACCTTCGAATAAATTTCACTTGAATAATTTCGGTTTAGACTTTTGAAGTTGGGTCAGGTTATGTTTGTCATGCCCATTCTACTTTTGAGGCAGATCACAACCATAGACTTGCACAGGTCCCTAAGGTAATAATATATAGTGTAAATGAAAATTGCTTAAAAACATACACCAAACGCCAAAAGAAACGTTACCCTCCTACCTGTATGAAGTACTTAAAAAACTATTTAAGATATGTTAGAAGGTATAACATTACAAGAAAGATTAACAACACAGCTTTATGCAAATAAAAACATATGAAACAAAATTCTCAAATGCATTCATATTTAGGTGAAATGCATCTTTTTCAGAAGAGTTAAATTGTCCTATTTTCGTCCATGCCGAAATAAACCAATAACAGTGATTTAGATGTCCAAAGAAAGGTTGAAATAAAGTTCTGCCTTGCTACAAAGATAAACAATTTAAAGTCACCATTTTTCAAGTATTAAAAGAAGGAACAACTGTTGTAGAGTGTGTAAAATTGTAAAATAATCATTTCTATGATTGTAGTCCTTTAAAACATTTTCTGCTGATTTGCATTAGTGAAAACAAGTAAAACGTGTATTTGATATTGGGACTAAATGTTTAGGAACATGTAAAATTATCTTTGTTAACATTTTGGCTTGCAAAGTAACATTTTTCCATTTTCTGTTTACACATACCAATATCAATCGCCAATATGCAGCAATATTCAAACAGTATTTGCATCCATTTCACATGTAGAATGATTCTATAGGGTATGAAGAGAGCCTATAGATACATGATATGATACACAAGTACGAGAAATATGCCACGATTAACAGCTGAAGAGAGAGAAAGAGCCATTGGGATGGTGCAGATGGGGTCCACATCCAATACTGTTGCCAACATCCTCGGATGCCACCGTATCACGGTTATAAGATTTATTCAGGGCTTGAGACAGACTGGGGTCACCGTAGACAGACCAAGAAGTGGACGTCCACGCATCCCAACGCCAGCGGAAGATAGGTACCTCGTCATTAAGGAAGGAGGGTAAAGTTTCTTTTTGCGTTTAGTATATATAACAGACTGGCGTCCTCAGCCCTTAGCCAGACTTGCTCCTTTAGGCCCTAGGTGGCGGTTATACCCCCTTCACACCTGAGGCGGAATGAGACGGAATGCCGTCGGAATGAAAATTCATGGAGATTCCTGGAAATTCGAACTGCATTCTAAAACTTCTTACTCCATTCCGAATGCACTCCAACTATTCGTGTCAATTCTTGTAACATGCCGGAATGTTTTGAACATGTTCAAAACTTTCGAGGTACATTCGAAGTGGAAAAATATCGAACAGCATTTGAAATGTCTTCTAACTGCATTCTAAGTATTCTTACTGCATTCTAAGTATTCTGTACGTGTTCGAGGGAGAATCGGAAAGGCAAGCCACTTCAAATCCTGCAAGAATGTCCCGAACGCGCCTCGATGGGAATTTGGGTGGAATATGCTTCAAACGTATCGGAATATTTCGATTGCACTTGGAATACAGCTAGAATGTACATCGAATACACCTCGAATACAGTAAGAACGTCCCGAATGCCCTTCAAATGAGCCCTGACGTCATCAGAACACCGCCGAATCGCATAAAAACGTAGCCACCTGTCACTGAAACTTCAGATATCATTCACATCTTCAAGCTGCGCAAGTTGTTTCCAGCCTCCTGGCACCACGTTGTGCTGCTCATCTTCCTCATCCACCATACCACTGTCGAGATTAGGATAACGAGTCCTTATCAAGTTGTGTAGGCAAACACAGCATTCAATGATGTCCTCCAAACACGGAAGACCTTGGCAGCATGGTGGTGAGGAGGATGTTCCAACTCTGGGCCATGATTTCAAATGCATTTTCGACTACCCGTCGGCCCCTGCTGATCCTGTAGTTGTAGATTCTCTCGTCTCTCTGGATAGTCCTATGACCATTCGGTTTCATCAAGAAGGTCCTCATTCCAAAGGCATCATCATCCCCCAGAATAAAGCATGGCATACGCTCGTCATCTTGGGGTAAGAGGAGCTGATCATGAAATCCTATGCTCCCGTCTTCAAGACAATCCTTGAGCTCGCACTCGTTGAAGATCTGAGCATCAGACATTATTCCGTAAGCACCAACGTCCACCCACGGAACTTTAAATTTCTATCCACAAGGGCCATGGGGACCACAGAGAAGAAGCCCTTGTAGTTGTGGTACAATGGGCCGCTCTTGGCAGGTTTCCTAACGGCCGCATGTTTGCCATCTAAAGCACCTACGGCATGAGGAATATTCCATCTGTTTCTGAATACCTCTTCAATGGGTGCCCATTCTTCTGGAGTGGTAGGGCAGATGATAACCTCATCCTTGTATTCCTCCTCAATGACCTTACATACTTCTTGGATGATCAGGCTGGTTGTGTTATTCTGGAAGCATGAATACTCCACTCAGACACATTATACTGACTCCGAGCCGACCAGTCCTTGTTGTAACCCATTAATGCCGAGCGCCAGGCAGGGACCAATAAGTGCCATCTTTTAACGTCTTTTAGTATGACGCGGTCGGGGATCGAACCCGCGACCCTCCGCTCTCCGGGCGGCCGCTTTAACCACTGCACCACGGAGGCTTTCTATTAACTTTCATGATAACAGTGTTAGAACATACACCGAAACGCTGCTCCCACTTTAATAAAGACGTTGTTCATCCATATATTGTTATCCTCCCTTGAATAATTATTGATGACACCTGAATGGGGAAACGGTCTTTACTTAAAATATTCTTGTACTTTTGTTTGGTTGAGCCCCATCCAGGATTCGAACCCACATTCTAGCGATGCCTGAGTCTCAGAGTGTAGTTCGAGCCCCGGATGGGACACAAGCAAACAAACGTACTAGAACCTGTACTTTAATGAGAGAGTATAATCCCAAATAAATCATGTGTTACATTTGATCTCTTTCTAAATGGTGACCCTGAAGGTCCGGGATAGAATATTGATCTTCAGTAACCCATGCTTGTCGTAAGAGGCGACTAACGGGATCGGGTGGTCAGGCTCGCTGGCTTGGTTGGCCCATGCCATCGGTTCCCAATTGCGCAGATCGATGCTCATGCTGTTGATCACTGGATTGTCTGGTCCAGACTCGATTATTTACAGACCGACGCCATATAGCTGGTATATTGCTGAGTGCGGCGTAAAACTAAACTCACTCACTCATTTTAAATGGCATTATGTATTCACAGTTACCTGGGTGCCATGCGCAATTTATGTCAATGTTGATTATTGACTAATTAATGAATATGACATACTATTAGGGTTAACAAAGCCCATTCATCATTGACGGGATGTTAAATTGTGGTCGAATTATCTGATTTGTATTGTGCAGTTTTATGTCCGATACATGTTTCAATCTGTATCGAACAACTGCAAATTTGATCAAATCGACTGCCAGTCAAAGGGACGTAACTCCTCTCGCCTAAGGTCAGCAGTTCATCGTGGAAGTAAATTCTGAGCGCGTAAATGTATATCATATGATCTTCCAGAATTAAAATGGGATGTGAGCACACACACACATGCACGCACACGCACGCACCATGTCTGTCACAAGTCATATGCTTTCACAAGAGATGTTTGCCCATATGAATATTACGAGCTGTACACACAAGCGACCTCCCCAGCCTAAATGATTTCACAAGATAATTAATCATAGATGGATGTAACGAGAGTTCCTATGTAAGCGTCCCAGTAGAGTTCTTATATAAATGGCATGAGAGATTTTCGCTATTTATGCTATCATAACATAATTGAAATGTTGATTTGGTTGTCATGACAAGACTGATCATGTCACGACTCACAGTTGATGAGGTTGTCATGCTATAATTTATAGGGGGCGGTGGGGTAGCCTAATGGTTAAAGCGTTCGCTCGTCACGCCGAACACCCGGGTTCGATTCCCCTCATGGGTACAATGTTCGAAGCCCATTTCTGGTATCCCCCGCAGTAATATTGCTGGAATATTGCTAAAAGCGGCGTAAAACCAAACTCACTCGCTCACTCACACTATGATTTATATACCAGTAAATTCCCCAAATGATAGCATTACAAAATGGAATATCCTCTACTTTTTAAAAATAGAATATATTGATGAGACCTAGCTTGGTATGAGTAAGGCTCTATCGTTTTCACCATGCATGTTCGTGTGCAAGAGAAACCAAAATATATCCAAGTAACGGCTGGTGGATATGAAAACAATGTGTTGAGATACAAAAATGAACATGATGCAAGATGCAGCAATAATTTAGCACCATGCCAAGTAAATAGCACTGGTTCATTATATGTCCTTGAAACTGCATGTTAATATGGAAAGATAAGGAATTCAACGCAACGGAAATGATTGAATCATGCGAGCTCCTATGAATGTATATAACGAGCAAGACATTCGATCTGTTAGATCATTTAAACTGTAGTTCTTTAAAGAACGAATAAACTTTAGTTTTTTGTACTCTTTTAACCATTACATATGAAAGAAGTGTGGTTAGTCTTAAGCGGAACACCAAATTCATTCTTAAAAAAACCTTGTGGAGGGTAAGTGACATCACTGGTCTCAAGGAGAGAGCATCTACCCAGAGGAGTCACGGTTTGTGGTTCGATAACTTGTTGTTACCTTGGTATAAATAGAGATTGGTTAGCTCGGATTCAGCACAACATATGTATGATGTGTCCAGGTGGGGTGTCCATGTTAAACTGTTTCATGGCATCTCTGTGGATGTCCAATTTTAAACAGAGACACACATGCCTGCATATTGCTATTGAAGTAAATATCCTTGAGCATGACATTAAATTTTGCGTCGCCACACCCCGCCCGCCCCTCACCATCCCATCCTATCCCACCCACCCCTCACCTCACCTCACCTCACCTCACCTCTCACCTCACCTCACCTCACTCATTACTGTTGATAATTTGGTAAAACTCATTCACCCAGCCATTTGTGATATAAAATGTATGTCATTTCAGGAGAAGTTATACTGTATGTCATTTCAGGAGAAGTCTGAAAGGATGAACGACCCGAGTGTTGGTCTGTTTACTTACCCTATCCTGCAGACAGCAGACATAATCCTGTACAAGTAGGTTCTCAGATGCATCAATGCCATGCATTCACCAGAGCAGGGGACAGTAGGGTGGCCTTGTTGTTAAAGTGTTCAGTCAACATGTTGAAGGCCCAAGTTTGATTCCCTGCATGGGTACAATGTAAACTGCACATTTGTGACAACCCCACTGTGATATTGCTTAAACATATCGAAGAAAAGTCCCTCAAACATGCTACAATCTGTAATATTTCTATATATGATGTAAATATTTTGGCGAACCCCTGCTGAATCTCAGTGACAAATGATCAGTCCCCCATGTTACCTAGCCTTCCCATCCATTTCACACCTTTCTGTGAATCTTGGGGTGTTGGTGTAGCCTAGTGGTTAAAACACTCGCTTGTCACGCAAAAGACCCAGGCTCGATTCCCCACATGGGTACAACGTGTGAAGCCCATTTGTCGTGGCCCCCGCTGTGATATTGCTGGAACATTGCTAAAGCTGGTTGAAATTAAACTCACTCACTCTAAGAATCCCTGTCATCTTGAAGGAAGCATATCACTCCTCTGTCTGTCACATTTTATTATCTGCTCACTGTTTTTGTTGCCAGGGCGACTGATGTCCCAATATGAGAGGACCAAATACATCACATAGAACTGGCCAGAGATCTCGCTAAGGCTTTCAATCGAACATTCCAGGTCATATTCCCTCGACCTGAAGTTCTCTCATCAAAAGTGGATGCGTTTCATGACTCCACCCAGTATCTAAACGTGTCTAAGATGAACCACAAGAAATCAAGGTTATTGTCAGTGATGAAGAAACGTGATAAGGCAAGCTGCAAAGTGACTTCATTTGACATACCCCGATTGCCCCCAAAAGGGTTAACTTGGAATCTCCATGGGTAGGACCTTCTTGAGAGCTCAAAAATAAAACGGCGACACAATGAGCTTGGTCACAGCCCACCATATATATTCATAAATCCTCTTTTAAAGCAAAACTGGGTAAACCAGAATTCTCATATCAGTAGCTTCTGATAAAACGCTCAGACCTGTACAACCGCATCCTGTACAACCGCACCCTCCTATACAACACAATTGTCAGTTTTCCTTCTGTCTGGGCAGTGGTGTAGCATGATGGTGAATATCTCCACTCATCACAGTGAAGACCCAGGTTTGATTCCCCACATGGGTACAATGTGTGAAGCCCATTTCTGGTGTCCCCCGTCGTGATATTACTTGAATATTGCTAAAAGCAACGTAAAACCATACTCACTCACTCTGCATTATCGTCTATGTTTTCTTCTCTCCAGGTGAAGTACCAAGGATCAAGAGTCTCAGACATCCAGAAAACAAGATGAGCAAATCAGAACCGAATGCCAAAGGTCGCGTTGACCTGACACACAGTCCAGACGAGATCCGTGACATGGCAGTCACAGACTTGGCAGCAGAGTTGACCTATGACCCCAAGGAAAGGCCAGATGTGTCTAATCTGATTGACATGAACTCCTCGCTGACAGGCCTGTTGCAGGAGGAGATATGCGAGGATAACATGTTGTCGACCAAAAGTGATTACAAGGCCAAGTTGGCGGACATTGTCATTGAACAACTGGCCCCAATAAGGAGAATGTGCTGAAACTAAAGGGAGATAAGTCTCACCTTCAACAAGTGCTTAAAATGGGAATGAGAGAGCAAGGGAAATAACAGAGGAAGTGAAGAAGGCTGTAGGGTTGTCATGACAACAGCTAGGTCATATAACCACTGAACGCTATCCATGGACCAGTGATGGTTTTATCAGAGAGTGTGAAAATACGCACTTATATCACACGTATAATTCTGCTTCAGTCCAGATTTGCCAGTCAGAAGTTTTTCAAATGAACACCTCAGACTGAATGACCTCTGAAACCAATATTATTCAGCCATTGTCAGTGTACATATTAAAATAAGTGTAAATACTAGGGGTGACTATTGAGGGGGAAATAACTATTGCGATAACGATAGTCAGTTGCGACCAACTATTGCAATACTATTGCAATAGTTTTCTCTCACCTTGAATTGTCTCTGGTGAAGTAAATTCCCAAATAAATGTGGATTTGTCTGGGGACAACAGAGAGCTTGAAATTTGTTGCTTTTCTATGTACGACTGAGATGTAAAATAGGTTTGAGTGATATGGTGAAGATGTGAGGTGTGGAATAAAACCATGCAGAGCTTGCTTACCGTAGTCTGTTTGACGGTTCTCATCGTGCAAGCTACTGAATGTGCTGTGCTGCATTCATTCAATGACTGCCACATGTCCAAGTGAAGTTTTATAATGACAATGACAGTACTACCTTAAAGTACCTTAAAGAACGAATAAACGTTTGTTTTTTGTACTCTTCTAACCATTACATACGAAAGAAGCGTGGTTATGTACCTGCTTATGTATGTACACGAGTACATGCTTTACAATTTTCTGCGATTCTCCGTTGAGAAAATGTTGCGTATAGGATGTTAACTGTGTTGTAAATCGGAAAAAACGTCTGATGACATTTTGTACGTAAATATTTATGAATCCTTTATTTACAAAAGAGTGGTTTGGTTCATCGTGGCTCGCGTTGTTTGTTTGTGGTTTAACGCCGAACTCCAATATTCCAGCTATATGGCGTCAACCAAGTCGCCGAGCCTGACCACCCGATCCCGTTAGTCGATTCTAACAACAAGCATGGGTTGCTGAAGACCAATTCCAACCCAGATCTTCACGGACTGATTCACATTGTACGTGTAAGTAAATTATGTTCTTTTCAACAGGCAATCTCTAATGACATTAATATAGGGCATTCATCGTAACCCCTTTGACATATAATTGAACTTTCTCATGCCATTTATATAGGAATACTGCTGGAACGTTAACATGCATACATGTAAAGGTCATGCTTTCATGCTGCCACCTCTCGGTCATAGTGGTGTCAAGGTCACTCTGATGAACGCATGTCAAAATCGCTCATAAGCTACATTCCGGTAATAACACAACTGTTAAAAGTCTGCTGAAAAGGTCAAGGTCATCAAGAGGATATAAGCCCTACTGTACTCCGCTACAAAAAGCTAGCCACTAGGGGTAATAGAGATCAGGCGAGAGATTCTAAACAGTTAACCTCAAGCACTTCATATTTAGATCAACCAGTGTAGAACATATCCTGTCTATTTTGATAAACGCAGAAGGCCGATTCACCACTATAGCCTCTTTTTACCCTGTCTTCATCTGGAGTATCAATAACCCGGCATTGCTTGAATACTTGGAATCGCATATTGTTACTTCATAATTTCAAGCTTACTATAGTCTGATGGGCGAAAACGATTGCATTTCACGAGGCGTTTTTATTGCATGGGTGGTGAGATATTGCCTGAAGATTCCTCATTAAATTTTCAATTCCACATTTTCCACTTAGCGTAAATGCTTATGACGTCAAACGAAAATGATACCTTATGTGTTAAGGAGAGATGCAAATTTATTTAATGTGCCTAGTCTTTTATATACGTGTAATAAACAATAAACTTGAGATCAAGAGTCTCCAGCCAATCACCAACTGTGGGCAGGGTGTACATACCCATTATCCATCTAAGTGGCTTCCATGTCACCACTACCCCTCCCCCCCCCCACCACCCCAATAAAAAATAAAAAATAATAATAATAAACAAATAAATAAAAATAAAAATTTAAAGAATTTTATACACACCATTTTGTCACGCAGAAACTGAAATATACATAATCTTGTCTCGGCTTCAGTAGTTGGCAAGTCCAACTGAGTTTGAAGAGGGTCTGCTAGCTCATTTGTATTGAAACTTACTAAGACAAATTGAACAGTTTTGTTCATAAATTATTTTCATTTTAGAGACGAGATGATAGTCTAGTCAGCCTATAGTCACTCTTCCCACAGTCCCGATCACAAGGATTACTATTCTGGAAAGGTCCCGCATTTCTTCCAACTGCAACAGGAGTTCATCATATGGGCGGAGACGCTTTTGCTGAACACATACTCAGCATGTCACACATTTTTCCATGAAACACTCATGGCAATAATTAGTTAATGACATGTAATTTGGCTAATTGACCGTGCATACTGATGCACTACATGGCCACAGTCAACGAACAAAATGTCATAAGTCGCACTGCCGTAATATCGCGCTTGTGTTCATTACTGCGTGATTTCAATCTTTTCCAAAGCTTACAACATTGCATTTCGTAAAAGTGTCCCATAATCGCCTTTGATTATATTTCTTGAAGCATTCTAATGCACTCTAATCCATCCTCGAAATTTTCGAATGCACGATTTTGAGTATACTGATATTTTTAACACATGCATAAGCTCAAGCACATGAACCCACAGACACACACATTCACACGTGCACACACATTCATACATACACACATACGTACACACGTAGACATGTTTACTTGTACACACATGCACACACGCAGGGACACACGGACGCGCTGACGCACACGCACACGCACACGCACACTGCCAGTAACAACGTGAACCTGACGAGTGAAGAAATCACACTAATAAAACGACCCAACAGTTGTTAAGTGATCGCCAAGATCCCATCGTTGGTCGGTACCCACTTCAAGTATGTGTCTATTAACTACAGGAAGAGAACATGACGCCAAGGAATCAGACTAAACCGGTTGAAATATGGGTCACATCGCTGAGAGTCAAAACCACTTAAACAAGCACTTGCATTAATATAACAGAAGAAACTAGAAATAAAAGGAAAGTCGTTTTACATTGTCAATCTGGTGAGTATTGACACAGTATTTTCGCGTTGTATTTATGGATACAATTGTTTACATTTGTAAAGATACCAAACTGTCTCTTTTCTGAGAGCACGCCTCCCTTCTCCGTGGAAACTCTTTGACGGTGTTTATGGTCTTCGTAACATCTGAACGTCAGGCCAGGGGACGGTGGTAGCCTAGTGGTTTAAACGTTCGCTCATCACGCCAAAGACCCGGGTTCGATTCCACAGATTGGTACCATGTGTGAAGCCCATTTCTGGTGTCCCCGTGATATTCCTGGAATACTGCTAAAGGCGGCGAAAAGCTCACGTATCTCTGTGGTGTACATTGTAGAAGCGAGTATATCTGTCTTTGTGTTACCTCCTGTGCTTCAGCTGTCCGCTGATAACAATACGAAGGGTTTCAAGAACCAAACAAGTACACACGAATCCTCTGTGAATAAAAGGAAATCAGACTGATATTGAAATCGTTAACATCATCATCATCATCATCATCATCATCAGTCATGTAGCAATATCTTCTGTCTGATCTGTGAAGGTTCGGGTTAGAATTGGTCTCCAGTAACCCATCCTTGTCGTAAGAGACGACTAACGGGATCGGGTAGTCAGGCTCGCTGACTTGGTTGACACATGCCATCGTATCCAGATTGCGTAGATCGATGCTGGTGCTCGGTGTTGATCACTGAATGGTCTGGTCCAGACTCGAATATTTACAGACCACCTCCATATTGCTGGAGTGTGGCGTAAAACGAACATCAGCGCAGCTTTAAACTCAATGCTTTAAATGAGTGATGCATAGTCTGTATCGTCTATGGAAGAGGTCCACTGTCACATATACTACACAATAGATGCCTCTTTGTTATCATAGAAGACACTCGGGTGGTAGCCTAGTCGTGAAAGCGTTTGCTCGTTACGCCGAAGACCCGGGTTCGATTCTCCACATGGGTGCACTGTGTGAAGCCCATTTCTGGTGTCCCCCGCCGTGATATTGGTGGAATACTGCTAAAGCGGCGTAAAACTAAACTCACTCACTCACTCACTAAAGGAGACACTAAATAAAAACAATGCTGATTTGATATATACCAAACTTGCATATTTCTGTCTCATAGGTTGATTTGTTTGTACTAAATTATCATATATATCGTTAACAGCGACAGCTAATAAAACAAGAAGTGTTATGACCGTTAATCGTTCCTTTCTAAGTGCATTTACTTTAGATGAAGACAAACGTTTTGGATGAACAACTTTACTATTCAGGTGATGCGACGTTTCGATATAGATTCTTCTAGCGTTACCAAGCAGGTACAACGATACAAGTGAGTATGGTTTTACGCCGCTTTTAGCAATATTCCAGCAATATGACACCAGAAATGGGCTTTACACATTGTAATTATGTGGGGAATCAAACCCGGGTCTTCGGCATGACGAGCCACCGCTTTAACCACTAAGCTACCCCACCGCCCTTAAAGAATCTGTATCGAAAAGTCGCATCACTTGAATAAAGAAGTTGTTCACTCGTAAAGTTTGTCCTTCTCTGACTTTCCATGTACTAAAAGTGCCAGTCAAACAAGCATTTGATATACAGGTTACAATCTGCACTGCGGCTCCATGCAACCCAACACCGTGCACGCAACAGCTGTGGTGGTGTGGGTAGACAGCAGGAGTGTTGGAGAAGCTCCACCAACAGCATCTGAAATATCTCACAAACACGCACTTGAAAATAGCGGTAAGTAATCCACCCAAGACAGGCCTAATCCTCAGTGATGTTCCGCGTGTATTTAACCTGCTGCCACGAGTGCTTGGGGGAGCGATGAAGCAAGTTGATGAAGGTATGGCGGAGCTAGGCTGCCATCCAGACCCTGAAACAAATTTATCCAAGAAAGCCCATGCAAGTAGTCGAGAATGTGTGGCAAGTCTAGATTTCCACAGTTTCAGGGTGTCTGAAAATAAAGAAAGTCTCTGGGCTCCATTCTTCAATATTTTATGATTTAAGTTAACTGCTTTTTTCGGTTAAATATGTTCATTTCAGAGACTAGATGTTAGTCTGTGACGGAGCTTGTGATCGTGAATGGCTTGCGAACGTGCTTCAAGCAGGATATGCCGACATTTGTTGACGCTACCTTCTCAAATGGCATCACCTGTTCATAGATGGGGATGATGAGCATTATAAAAGGTTGAACTGTGGAACTGTGACAACAATCTGTCACAGACGGATGTCATCTCGCTGGTGGCCGGGTATCTGCACTTTCCTCGTGCATTGTAACCTGTATAGAGTCCCGTCCTTGCCACCGATATGTTGGAGTTTAACTCAGTTCTCGCTGAATTCTTCAATAAGTTTCTATCAAGGATTAAAGGACCCTATCACCTCCCTCTCTTCTTCGAGCGCTCTAATTTTTCTTAATCTCTGACCCTACATCCTAACCGTCCAAGCATCCCGCCCCCTCCATTTCTCCCCCTCCTTTTCAGCAACCGAAACATGTTTTGACCCTTTGTCCCCAAACTCCGACCCGCAGTTTTTCTCTATCAGTTACGCGTCTCTTTCGGTTTCACTTTTACTACAATTCACTTCCCATCTCCTGGATATCTGGCCAATGTAGTTATAGAATATTGTGACTGTGTCTACATGAAACGTTTGAGCGATAAAATATCTTGTATCTTGTATCTCTATTACACACACACACACAACCCCACCCCCACCGCTGCCTCCCATCCGTCCTCCTCTGGCATCCATCCGTCCCGCAGATGTATCCGATGTTAACATACCTTACGTTCAATAAAAGTGTTGCAGTATTGACTCATCTGTTGCCCAATCATACACATGCCACTGTGTAGCCTGTTTACCATAGAGAGGTTAGCGACCGTATCATGGGACTTATGAATCAAGATGCATACATCCCGAGTGACCACTCTATCAAATGGTCAATAGAGTAACACCGTGTTACCAAACAATACATCAGTCACATCCATACGTTGTCTGCTTGTAATGTAAATTGATCTACTCTACTCGGACTGTTTCAAGTACATTATACATACGTGACAGACAAGAGGTGGAACATTGTATGGCTGCATAATACACATATGTATGGATAACTCCAAGGGAATCATCACCGCACTCTTGATATCTAAAGCTCGTTATCAAAGGTCAGATCGCGGGAATGCGACCAACGACCAGCTATCACCATGCACTTGACAGCAGCATTGCTAGCTCTCATAACGCACTCACGTAATTGACAGTTGGTCGTTATTCTTGCCAGCGCCAACTGAGCCGTGGTGTGTACGCCGTAATGATCTGCATATCGCATTCACTATAGACACATACATACAGGGACCGACGTATGTAAACACTACGGGGATGTTTAGAATATTCGACCAACATTTCCTCATCGACGATCAGATAGAGAATGTTTAGAAAACCCAAGACATAGAGAAATCTCTCAGTGTATCTAATATATACTATGTCTCCACCTGCCTGATATACCGCAATTCAAGACATATTAGCAGTTATGGTTAAGATCATGAATACACTAAATGTCTTTATTTGCTTGCTGATTCGACGAATTCCCCAGTCGGCCTTCTCAGACTGTGACAGATGTTTGTTTATTTGTTTATTATTTAACGCTGCACTCAGCAATATTCCAGCTATATGGCGGCGGTCTGTAAATAATCAAGTCTGGACCAGACAATCCAGTGATCAATACTACAAACATCGATCAATGCAACTAGCATACGATGACATGTGTTAACCAAATCAGCGAGCCTGACCACCCGATCCCGTTAGTCGCCTCTTACGACAAGCATGGGCTACTGAAGACCCAATCTAGCCCGGATCTTCGCGGGTTAGACTGTGACAGAACATCTGTTAGCGCACGCACTGTCTGGACTGAGCTCCTGTCTGAGAGTGTACTTGTTTTTCACCATCCCAAGATGGAATCAAGTTCTGAAATCAACACTTATCTCTGACATGAACCGAGGCCTCCAGTTTGCGGGAGACACACAAAATAAACAAAACTACAAAACGATGTTACCGCTAACACTAACGTGCGTTACAACTTAGTACTAACATCGCTGTGTGGAAATGAATCGTGGTAAATAATGAATATTTGCGCATGACACCTTTATCTTATCAGAGTGATAGGCAGAGCTTGCGGGAAATCCATCCCTGTAGCAAGCTCCCATATCTAAACATGTGCTATCCCCTTACTATAAGTACCTGTTCCTGCCAACGGATTCGTAGTTATGATATGGTAGTCTGTCTCACAGTCCCCTTTCATTCCGCTCAACCCTCTCTCTTCAATGCTGAAGCCCTAACTGAAGCAAGCCTAGATTTCCCTGAGGTTGAATCTCGATTCTCATTGAGGATCATTTTCAATTTAAAAGGAATTATTTGTTTCTGTCAAAATTAAATATATTCAGAGACTAAGCGTTAGTCTTGGATATGAGAGCAATTGCGTCCACAGAGTACGTTTCCAGTTCAACCTCTTGATGATTCACGTTTGGACTGCTCTGTAGCAGTCGAGTACACATGCGTTTAGTGCAGATTGATAAGCGGAGGAACACTTTGCATAAGCTAGGTTTCTGGTTTGGCAAAAGAAAATACCAAACACCTATGGCAACTCGACGACAGTGTGTGTCATTTAAGTATGTGTTAACGGTCTTCCTAACATTGGAACACAGGCGGTGGTAACCTAGTGGTTAAAGCGTGGTTTGTCACGCCGAGGACCTGGGTCTGATTCCCCTACAAAGTTACGATGTGTGAAGCCCATGCCTGGAGTCCCCCGCCGTGATATTGCTCGAATATGGCTGAAAGCGGTGTAAAACTAAACTCACACGTAACACGTGGGCATGAGGCCAACTACAACTGGATGGATGTGAGTAGTCTGTCTCACAGTCCCTGAACCACATTATTTTCCCTACTGCCAAGCTCTCTCTGCAGTGCTAAAGCCCTAAATGAAGCAAGTCTGAATCTCTGGTCTCCCTAGGGCTCCTTTTCAATATAAATGGGCTTGTTTGTTACTATCAAAATTATATATATTCAGAGACTAAGCCTTAGTCTAGGATGTGAGCCGCTAACTGTCACATGACCTTCAGGTCAAGGTCTCAGATCCCAGATTCGTACAAAGTGGTCATGGCTTTACTTGGTATGCAACTAAAAAAGACGTTTGACATGCGATTCTTAACTATTACTAAAGTTAATTTGTTGTGGCAAGGCAGATTCATTGGCATGACAGCCTATGTATCTTTCGTATTACTAATAAAAATAGTGTAGGCTTATTGTAGTAATATGAAACAATAGGGTGTTCTTTAACTCCTGGGGCGGTGGGGTAGCCTAGTGGTTCAAGCGTTGGCTCGTCACGCCAAAGACCCGGGTTCGAATCCCAACATGGGCACAATGTGTTAAGTCCATTTCTGGTGCCCCCAGCCGTGATATTGCTGGAATATTGCTAAAAGCGGCGTAAAACTAAACTCAGTCAGTCAGTCTTTAACTTCTTTAGAAAAATATGTTTTGGCCGAAATTCAGGTGTCATTGCGTGACAAATATCAAATGCAAGTGGGTGGAAATACCCAATCAGGTTGAAGCGTAACGTATTTCGTGTTCTCGCTGAAGCGTAACGATGTGATCCATAGGTATAAGTAGGTGTTTAAGTAAACTGATAAGAGATTTATATGGGAAGATATCGTCCATATACTAGTACCTAGTGTGAATAGATCATTAACAGATTGAGCGTAAAGATGTGAAATCAAACTTCAGTTAAAACTATCATGTATAGGTGTATCGAA
The DNA here is from genome assembly GCF_003918875.1 of Haliotis rubra. Lineage (NCBI taxonomy): Eukaryota > Metazoa > Mollusca > Gastropoda > Lepetellida > Haliotidae > Haliotis > Haliotis rubra. The sequence goes on from NW_025767675.1 coordinate 72,960, forward strand.
AATAAATTGTTTAAAACTTTCGTTAAAATGTATAGCTCATAGGTTTAGTGTAGATATATATTTCATAGTTTAAATCTTAAATGAAAATATGCCATTAACAGGGTTAATGTAAATATGTCATTAATAGCGTTCATGTAAATCTGTCATTAATGGAGTTAATGTAAATGTGTCATTTATAGGGTAAATGAAAATATGTCATTAATAGGGCTAATGTAAATCTGTCATTAATTTTGTTCATGCAAATATGTCACTAATACGTGTAAATATATCATTAATATGGCTAATGTAAATATGTCATTAATAAGGTTTATGTAAATATGTCACTAATACGTGTAAATATATCATTAATATGGCTAATGTAAATATTTCATTAATAGGGTTTATGTAAATATGTCACTAATACGCTAAATGTAAATATATCATTAATATGGCTAATGTAAATATTTCATTAATAGGGTTTATGTAAATATGTCACTAATACGCTAAATGTAAATATATCATTAATGTGGCTAGAGTAAATATGTCATTAATAGGGTTTATGTAAATATGTCACTAATACGTTAAATGTAAATATACCATTAATATAGCTAATGTAAATATGTCAGTAATAGGGTTCATGTAAATATGTCACTAGTAGGTTAAATGTAAATATGGCATTAATAGGGTTCATGTAAATATGTCACTAATACGTTTAATGTAAATATGTCAGTAATACGTTTAATGTAAATATGTCACTGATACGTTTAACTTAAATATGCCATTGGCAGGTTGAATGTAAATTTAACATTTACAGGTTTAATGTCAATATTTTATTTCTAGGTTTACTGTAAATATGTCATTGAATAAAATTCTGTCGCTCACAGGTCATGTGTAGTTTGGTCAAGTACAGCAATTATCACAAATCTCGGGAAGTTTATATGCCTTCCGGTTTGTTCTCAATGGTTCATCTACCACAGTGTACCAAACACTAGGCATAATAAGTCAAGTCCAAAGTCCAACAACTTCTTGAAAGGAAAAGTCACCAATAGCTAACCAGCCCAGTGGTATATCATGGATTCTCTTGGCATGCTGTGCTGGTGAAACGTTGTTGACATCCTTGAACAACAATTGTACTTCCTGCCTTTTAATATGTACTCGATGTTGAAGGGTCAGAGAGACGCGTCAGCAGAGGAAGACAAGAAAGGGGTGTTAGGACGTAAACCAAATACTTGGATTTTTAGGAATAACATGCCTAATCTCTATTAGGCCTAATCCGTATTATCAGTTAAGTCCAAGTAGGGGGTTTTAGTTGTTTCCAATAGAGGATATATTTACCGAATTTCTCATGTATGTGTAATACATGGGTTACAAACAGAAACTACAAATGAAATAATGGACACAACTATTCCATACCAAAATGTTTGTACTATTGTACAATTCCGTCCCTAGAAACAAGTATAAATTGTCACGGTCGGGGATTAAACACTCTCCGTTAGTAGTCAGATTTGACTAGACGTAATGGGAAACTAGCAGTGGTATTACATGAATTTCTTTCTGTAGAACAAGGCCACTAAAAGGTGGATGCGTACGGTCGTGAAAATAATTACCGCTTGTGTTTTCAATGCGGTGGTCAGGCTCGCTGACTTGGTTGATGAATGTCATATTATCCAATTGCTTATATCTCTTTTGGTGATGTATAGTCTAGTTCGGACACCATTATTTATAGACTGCTGTCATACAGCTGGAAAATTGATGAGTGCGGCGTCGAGATCAAACAAATCAAGCGTAATCAAATGCTGTATCATTCTTTGATCATGGAAATAGAAACAAATAATATATACAACGAAACGACGATCATTCTTTCACAACTGATTTAATCAACACAAACTGAAATTGGTTTACTCGATCATCTCAGTACTCCTTTTCGCATCCGATTCAAAGTAAATTTGAGCAATATTTCATACAACACATTTTCATTCTCTCCATTATATTAAAATATCAGCTTCATCAATTCAGTATCCACACAAACTTCACCAATGGCTAATGAATTGTCATTAAGCTCTGGCTCGTTTGTTTGTACTGACATTTCCAGACAAAAGTTTCCCTGAACTGTTTTTAATCATGTGTTATGAAATCGGATGCTAAAAGGTTCCTTGTTGATGTTCAATATTCGAAAGTAATTGTGAAACAAATGGTGATCATTTAGAAATTTCAAAATGTACATGAATATTTAGTCGTCTCCCTCTCATTTTATCTTGTCTCAAATATTTCAGCAGAAAATGTAATATTTGGAACCAACGATCTCAGTATTTGGTTACAAATGAGTCAACTACACAACTCTGAGTGGCTCATTTGCGTTTCATGCCGACAAACGCCATGATCCCTGTTCAGGTGTGTATGTGGGGGAATGGAATAAAGTTCCAGAAAAAAGAGGTATCTTAATAAAATGTATACTTAACTACAAAAAATATAAAATATAAAAAATATAATTCAAACCTGAGGCACACCAAGCTCGTGCTATCATTTTGGACATAAATAAAACTCCATCTTTTAAGTAGTCTTCATGTCTTGGAGACACACTTGTTGGTTATGAACCGACATCAAGAGTTTAAAATCTTAAAATGTCATGAAACAGATGGAGTTTAAGGTCGTACAGTGTTTGAACGTAAACATAACGAACGACCATCACTAGCAACAGGCTCCCCTGTTGTTCTCCATCTCGGTATAATTGTTTATGATGCATTGTCTAGAATGCTTCCTGAACTTCATAGTCTTCGCGACTGGTATACTTACAAATGGCACCGTTTGCCACTGACATTGATTGAGCAGGACACTTGAATTCACTGTTTGAATAATGGCGGTCGTTAACTGCAATCCCGTAATGCATCTACGACGCAGGCAATTTCCGTTTGTAAGATCTCGTTCCTCGCTTTCGGTGAATATGGACATAAAGGCCATTTTCATAGAGTAATTACGTACGTCATTTTACCATCGTAAGTGTCACGAAGTTACTGTACGGTGAAGACATATAAATTTAGTATGTTATGGCAGATAGTTCGTCACCGTGCCTCGATGGCGAGAATTTTGCTGATGTGTGCACCATTAGTTTATCTGCCACAGTTGGGTCGTTTCTGACTCACATTCAACATTCATTCTCTACACTCAGGAAAGAATAGTCTTACACATCCACTCGACAACCGACCGCCTCCGTGGTGTAGTGGTTAGAGCGTCCGCCCGGAGAGCGGAAGGTCGCGGGTTCGATCCCCGACCGCGTCATACCAAAATACGTTAAAATATGGTACTTGTTGGTCCCTGCCTGGCGCTCGGCATTAATGGGTACAACAAGGACTGGTCGGCTCGGAGTCAGTATAATGTGTCTGAGTAGGGTATTCATGCTTCACTGCGGCATGGTATCTCAGTGGGCTAGCACTATAAAACCAGCTTAAGTCTGGGCTACTACAAACAGCCGCACTTACACATACACACGCATGTACGTCGTCATATGAGCGAAATATTCTCCAGCACGAAGTTAAACCCAATTTCACCTCACCTCACTCGACAAACACGAGGATAAATAACATTTGACTACAGAATTTACAAAAATTATTTATGAGACCTACACACATGAACATAACCAAAATATATTTATAGAGAAAAGAAGCTGTCTTGGTATGCCTGCAGATATTTTGGACACTTTAGTGTTAGCGTAGTGGAAAGAAGTGTGAAGAAGCACTGTAAAGGAAAAGAGATACAGCAATGAAGGTGACCTTGAAGAACACAACAAAAGTTGACTAAGACTCCCGGTGGATGTAATTAGCGAGCGAAGAAGGATGCAAGGAGAGTCAGGAGGACACAGGCGACGGAAACTTGAACCATCCCAGCGGAGCCTGCAAGATAGAGGAGAAACATCCAAATGAGTACATACCTGATCATCATTCAAACATGCAAGCTGTAGAGACATACAATCTGCAGTTAAATATTACGAATGATATTTCACTAAGGTAGTTTGTTTTTATCAAATATTGAATACCCATCTAACAAAATTTCAAATATAAGGAAAACATGACACGTACTTTCCCAAAACAAATAGCCTATTTGAATAGATTAAAGGAGTCTTAATCCATCAGTGGATTTGAAAGACTAAGCAAGTCGACAACAAACGTAGCCAAGTCTAGCTTGGTTGATTCCACAGAGGAGGAAAATGACCTTCGAAAATATCAATCTTTACATTTTCTATTATTCAAAAGAAATGTCTTCATAGACATTTGCTATCTCGATTCGCAATAGCTTTGTGTTCCAGTAGTTTGACCATGATATTCTGTCTTGTTCTTTTGGCTGACCATTTTTTTCAAAATATTTTGGTTATTTTACACTGACAAATTCGTCGTATACAACGAGCAATGTAACAGACACAGATACGCCTTTAGATGCATTTTTTATCTAGTATTTATTTGCTTGTCATCAAAATGATATAACTGATAGCATCGTTCCGGATACCTACGAAAGAATATATATATTTACAGAGAGATCTTTACACATGTGACCCGTGAAGATCCGGGGTAGAATTGATCTTTAGTAACCCATGCTTGTCGTAAGAGGCGGCTAACGGGATCGGGTGGTCAGGGTCGCTGACTTGGTTGACACATGTCATCGTATTCCAATTGCGCAGATTGATGCTCATGATGTTGATCACTGGTTTGTCTGGTCCAGAGTCGATCAATTTACGGACCGCCTCCGTATAGCTGGAATATTGCTGAGTGTGGCGTTAAACAACAAACCAACCAACCTACACATGTGCATGTTTCAATAGGTTGACATAGTTACAAGGGACCTTGTTGAGACAGTTTGATACTTACAGGTGCTTAAATCAACTCCAACGTCCTTCACGGTTTCTTCCATACGTTTCAAGAATGTTGCAGTATCACAGTTTTTCTGTTCCGATAGACAACCTTTGTACTGACCGAACACTCTACAAGGAGAATATGAAAGTCAATGAAAGTAGCCTTTAAAGTGAACAATGTCTATTCACTTAATATAGTTCTTTATGCATGGCAAGATATCATATGTAAAATATATTTTCAAAAAGTAAACAATAATATTTTCTCCTCAAGAGACAAATGACAGGTTAATATTAAAGGTGTGTGTGTTCTTTTACTTCGTTTGAGTGGCATACCTATTGTCACCAAAATACATGTACATATGTCACAGAATTGGTTTTCAGCAACCCATGCTTGTCGTAAGACCTGGTCAGGTTCACTGACTTGTGCAAGTAATCATATCCACATATCACTACTCATGTCAATCACTGGACCGCCTGGTCCAGACGTGACTATTTACAGACCGCCGTCATTACAACTGGAAAAGTGCTGAGTGCGGCGTTAAATAACAAACAAAAAGTCAGTTAGGCCATCGTGAAGTCTCTACATAACTGACATCTTGCTACTCTAGCAAGCTTGGGTGTTCACATTGAGGGACAGGTCACGGGATGTTATAAGATGTAAATATCAACAATGGCGATCGGGTGGTTGCTGTACACTATAGGCAGGGCATTTAGTGAAGACTTGTATACAAGGATGCTGATAACAGTATCAGAGGACGTGCAGTGCATTAGTGAGGTCTTGTATACAAGGATGCTGATAACAGTATCAGAGGACGTGCAGTGCATTAGTGAGGTCTTGTATACAAGGATGCTGATAACAGTTTCAGAGGATGGTTAGAGCATTTAGTGAGGTCTTGTAGACAAGGATGCTGATAACAGTTTCAGAGGATGGGTAGAGCATTTAGTGAGGTCTTGTAGACAAGGATGCTGATAACAGTTTCAGAGGATGGACAGAGTATTAGTGAGGTCTTGTAGACAAGGATGCTGTTAACAGTATCAGAGGATGGGCAGAGTATTAGTGAGGTCTTGTAGACAAGGATGCTGTTGTCAGTATCAGAGGATGGGCAGAGTATTAGTGAGGTCTTGTAAATAAAGATGCTGTTAACAGCATCAGAGGACGTGCAGTGCATTAGTGAGCTCTTGTAGACAAGGATGCTGTTAACAGTATCAGAGGATGGGCAGAGAATTAGTGAGGTCTTGTAGACAAGGATGCTGTTAACAGTATCAGAGGATGGGCAGAGTATTAGTGAGGTCTTGTAAATATAGATGATGTTAACAGCATCAGAGGACGTGCAGTGCATTAGTGAGCTCTTGTAGACAAGGATGCTGTTAACAGTATCAGAGGATGGGCAGAGTATTAGTGAACTAATTCTGCCAAACTATATGTATAATCCGTAAGATGTGATGTGGCTGATATAGAGGTAATGGGCAAGAAGATTCTGTTGATTTATGCAAAATGTCTGGATGTTTTACCTGCACAGCGTGCCTTTGTCTTGTGAACTTCCTTCGTTTTTTTGCAGTATCTCAGAGCACTTCATGACACCCGTAAAGTCGCAAGTACTCGTGTCACCTGTAAGAATACATGTAGGCTATTATCCCGTGAATACATTCAACCCTAAGTACTCGTGTCACCTGTAAGAATACATGTAGGCTATTATCCCGTGAATACATTCAACCCTAAGTACTCGTGTCACCTGTAAGAATACATGTAGGCTATTATCCCGTGAATACATTCAACCCTAAGTACTCGTGTCACCTGTAAGAATACATGTAGGCTATTATCCCGTGAATACATTCAACCCTAAGTACTCGTGTCACCTGTACTCGTATCACCTGTAAGAATACATGTAGGCTATTATCCCGTGAATACATTCAACCCTAAGTACTCGTGTCACCTGTAAGAATACATGTAGGCTATTATCCCGTGAATACATTCAAACCTAACGTGAAACCCTGGAATCATACTATGAACCTTCATTAATATGCACACCGGACACCCTCCCACCCAGTTTCGCGTCTCTTTCGGGTTCACCTTAACTGCAAATCCCTTACCATCTCTTTATTTCTCTCCACACGCACGCACGCACACACACACACCCGGGGTGCACCTACTTTTTCCCCCAAAATATAATTAACAGAGGACTATTTTGCCCTAACCTGAGACTTCATGATTTATGTGCTGCCCCCTTCTCCAAAATCCTGGATCCGCCCTTGCACACATGCAGACACACACATACCCTACTACGCAACGGCCTGTGAGACACGTATTTGAAAAAACATAAATCGAAAATATGGCTTATATACCAAATTGATACAAAGCTTAATGCTGCGGAGAGTAGTTTTCATCAACGAAAATGGCGTTGCAACCGAGTGTTGTGATTTCACCAAGCGCTGGTATGAAGGGATGGTGATAGAATTAAATACTCACATGAATTTAGATCCATATTAGCTTGCTTCGCGATATCGTCCAAAGATTTTAGTTGAGCAGAAGTATCACAATTCTTTTGGGCCGATAAACAATCTTTGTAGTCGCTGACGACGCTGTGGGGTAAAGACATGGAGAGTATGTGAATTATACTTCATGCAGGCATGTGACCAACTAGCTTGAGTTTTATATACAGGAGGTGAGCATACATCACACAGTAGATGAGCGGGTACTGACAAGAGGGACAGTGGGTGGGTGTGTAATGACAAGAGGGACAGTGGGTGGGTGTGTAATGACAAGAGGGACAGTGGGTGGGTGTGTAATGACAAGAGGGACAGTGGATGAGTGTGTAATGACAAGAGGGACAGTGGGTGGGTGTGTAATGACAAGATGGACAGTGGATGAGTGTGTAATGACAAGAGGGACAGTGGGTGGATGTGTAATGACAAGATGGACAGTGGATGAGTGTGTAATGACAAGAGAGACAGTGGGTGGATGTGTAATGACAAAGGGATGGACAGTGGATGGGTTGGTGTGTAATGACAAGAGGGACAGTGGGGGTGGGTGTGTAATGACATGACAGTGGGTGGGTGTGTATTGACAAGATGGACAGTGGGTGGGTGTGTAATGACAAAGACAGACAGTGGGTGGGTGTGTAATGACAAGAGATGGACAGTGACAAGAGACATGGACAGTGGGTGTGTAATGACAAGATGGACAGTGGGTGAGTGTGTAATGACAAGAGGACAGTGGGTGGGTGTGTAATGACAAGAGGACAGTGGGTGGGTGTGTAATGACAAGAGAGACAGTGGGTGGATGTGTAATGACAAGAGAGACAGTGGGTGGATGTGTAATGACAAGAGAGACAGTGGGTGGATGTGTACTGACAAGAGAGACAGTGGGTGGATGTGTAATGACAAGATGGACAGTGGGTGGATGTGTACTGACAAGAGAGACAGTGGGTGGATGTGTAATGACAAGAGAGACAGTGGGTGGATGTGTAATGACAAGAGGGACAGTGGATGGCTGTGTAATGACAAGAGAGACAGTGGGTGGATGTGTAATGACAAGATGGACAGTGGATGGAGTGTGTAATGACAAAAAGGGACAGTGGGTGGCAATGTAATGACAAGATGGACAGTGGTGGATGAGTGTGTAATGACAAGAGAGACAGTGGGTGGATGTGTAATGACAAGATGGACAGTGGATGAGGTGTGTAATGACAAAGACAAGAGAGACAGTGGGTGACAAGGTGTGTAATGACAAGAGAGACAGTGGGTGGATGTGTAATGACAAGATGGACAGATGGACAATGACAGTGTAATGACAACAAGGAGACAGTAGGTGGATGTGTAATGACAAGAGAAAGAGAGAGACAGTGTGTGGATGTGTAATGACAAGAGAGAGACAGTGGGTGGATGTGTAATGGATGGACAGTGGATGGATGTGTACATAAGAAGAGACAGTGGGTGGATGTATAATGACAAGATGGAGGACAGTGGGTGGATGTGTGTATGACAAGATGGACAGTGGGTGGATGTGTACTGACAAGAAGACAGTGGGTGGATGTGTAATGACAAAGAGAGACAGTGGGTGGATGTGTAATGACAAAGATGGACAGTGGGTGGATAATGTACTGAGATGGAGAGTGGGACAGTGGGTAGGTGGTGTGTAATGACAAGAGAGACAGTGGGTGGATGTGTAATGACAAGAAGAGACAGTGACAAGTGGATGTGTAATGACAAGATGGACAGTGGGTGGATGTGTAATGACAAGAAGAGACAGTAGGTGGATGTGTAATAACAAGAGGGACAGTGGGTGGATGTGTAATGACAAGAGGGACAGTGGGTAGGTGTGTAATGACAAGAGAGACAGTGGGTGGATGTGTAATGACAAGAGAGACAGTGGGTGGATGTGTAATGACAAGAGAGACAGTGGATGGATGTGTGTAATGACAGAGACAGGACAGTGGGTAGGTGTGTAATGACAAGAGAGACAGTGGGTGGGTAGGTGTGTAATGACAAGAGAGAGACAGTGGGTGGATGTGTAATGACAAGATGGACAGTGGGTGGATGTGTGACAAATGACAAGAAGGACAGTGGACAGTAGGTGTGTAATGACAAGAGAGACAGTGAGTGGATGTGTAATGACAAGATGGACAGTGGGTGGATGTGTAATGACAAGAGAGACAGTGGGTGGATGTGTAATGACAAGAGAGACAGTGGGTGGATGTGTAATGACAAGAGAGACAGTGGGTGGATGTGTAATGACAAGATGGACAGTGGGTAGGTGTGTAATGACAAGAGAGACAGTGGGTGGGTGTAATGACAAGAGGGACAGTGGGTGGGTGTGTAATGACAAGAGAGACAGTGGGTGGATGTGTAATGACAAGAGAGACAGTGGGTGGATGTGTAATGACAAGATGGACAGTGGGTGGATGTGTAATGACAAGAGAGACAGTGGGTGGGTGTGTAATGACAAGAGAGAGAGTGGGTGGGTGTGTACTGACAAGAGAGACAGTGGGTGGATGTGTAATGACAAGAGAGAGACAGTGGGTGGGTGTGTAATGACAAGAGAGACAGTGGGTGGATGTGTAATGACAAGAGAGACAGTGGGTGGATGTGTAATGACAAGAGAGACAGTGGGTGGGTGTGTAATGACAAGAGAGACAGTGGGTGGATGTGTAATGACAAGAGGGACAGTGGGTAATGAAAGAGAGAAGAGTGTGTAATGACAGAGTGGGTGGAGATGAGAGAGGTGGATGTGTAATGACAAGAGAGACAGTGGGTGGATGTGTAATGACAGTGGGTGGATGTGACAAGAACAGTGGGTGGATGTGTAATGACAAGAGAGACAGTGGGTGTGGTGTGTAATGACAAGAGAGACAGTGGGTGGGTGTGTGTAAGACAGAGAGTGGGTGGATGTGTAATGACAAGAGACAGTGGGTGGATGTGTAATGACAAGAGAGACAGTGGGTGGATGTGTAATGACAAGAGAGACAGTGGGTGGATGTGTAATGACAAGAGAGACAGTGGGTGGATGTGTAATGACAAGAGAGACAGTGGGTGGATGTGTAATGACAATAGAGACAGTGGGTGGATGTGTAATGACAAGAGAGACAGTGGGTGGATGTGTAATGACAAGATGGACAGTGGGTGGGTGTGTAATGACAAGATGGACAGTGGGTGGGTGTGTAATGACAAGATGGACAGTGGGTGGGTGTGTAATGACAAGAGAGACAGTGGGTGGATGTGTAATGACAAGAGGGACAGTGGATGAGTGTGTAATGACAAGAGGGACAGTGGATGAGTGTGTAATGACAAGAGGGACAGTGGATGAGTGTGTGGATGAGTGTGTTTTGACAACAGGGACAGTTGATGAGTGGGTACTGTCAGTGGCGACTATGTGTTGAAGTGTTGACTGTGGGTCCACCGGGTGTGTTTGACTTAAACTATTTACCTGCATAACTTTGCCAAGTCCTGTGCCACGTCCCCGATTTTTGCGATTATATCTGTACAACCCACAAGGGCTTCCATGTCACAAGTACCACTAGCACCAGCAGCACCAGCTCCAGTGCCAGCACCAGCACCAGCACCAGCACCAGCAGCACCTTTTAGAACAAAGAATTTAGAAACTTATGCCTTCTTAGCTATAGGAAAAGCCATGGACTATTGTAATGAGGCAGGCTACCCTGTGTTGGACAGTTTATACAATTATACCCAACTACTGCACGTACAAGGTATTTAGCACGTACAAGTTATGTATCAAACCAAGGGTTAGGTTGTACCGATGAAATTATGACATGTTACTGTCATGCGTATGGTTTCATGTCCATTCTAACCCGACCTACTTATACCATACTTAATTACCTTCACTTAAGATCTGTCTACTGTTTTGTGGTCCGAGTCGTATCTCCCATCCCACCGTTAAATCTCTCATCAATCATGTCGGTGCTCCTTGTCACCCTTGACTTTTAACATAGCTTCAAGATTTACTTACTGTCCAACTACACTGTCCCCATGTCGTTCAGTTTCGGACATCTAATTAATATAAAGTAATTCGTGGCTACGTGCGCTCCCTGTTCATGAGCACAGTCATACGTTACAGTCACATTCATAATAGACTTACATCGCTTTAAAGTTAAAGTTAAGTTTAAACTGACGCTTAGTCTGAATATACAAAATTTTGATAGCAACAAATAAACCCATATAAATTGAAAAGGAGCCTCTATATAATGAGATGGAAAATTCAGCCTGACCCTGAGGAAATGACTTGTTTCATTTAGGGCAGTAGCACTGCAGGGAGCGCTTGGCAGTCGGGGAAATATTGTGGTTCAGGGACTGTGAGACAGACTAGCACAAGTTTAAACACGGGCGTGCAGCTCCTAGTTACAGTAGCCGTGTGGTTAAAGGTCTCGCAAGTTCAAAGGCCTGGACTCGATTCCCAACATAACTACCATGTATGAATCCCCTTTCCGGTGTCCCTGCCATGGTATTTCTTGAATAGTGCTAAACGCGACGTACAAAGTAGCTCACTTACTATGACACCAAATTATCATGTTCTCTCTGTTGAGTAGCAAAATATGTTCTTTGGAAGGGCAAACAAGTATACGAGCTATACCTAAGCAGTTTTCGTGAAGAATACGCACGCATGCTTACCTTGTTCAGAATCGGCGAACTCGATTTAATGCAAAATGCAGGAAGGAGGCAGGGTATGGACAAAAACATCCGTTTTTGCCCACTATGTAATTTAAATGCTATTGAACATGAAATTAATTTTATTCTTGTTTGTCCTGTTTATCATGATATACGTCTGAAATATTTTAAATATCAGTCACAGAGAGACTCTTGTAAGACTGCTACAGTCCTCTTACTGTTAATGTCTTACTGTTAAAAAAACTGGCAAATTTTGTGTAAGACGCTGTCAGTCTACGATCGTCATATCTTTAAAATTTAGGAAATGCAGCACCAATTGTATACTTAATATTTGCATGTAATATGTACGTGGGCCTGAGGCCTTATTACTGAAATGAATGAATGAATGAATGAATGAATAAATATAAAGGAGGCTTGTAATTGTTGAGGTTCTATCCTACTTCTTAAAGTCCTCCCATGTAAGAACTAAAACAATTTCAGTGAAAGACAATTCAAATGTCTGTGATGTGATCAGTAACAATGCTGATATTGATGACAACCATTTTAGCCCTAACTGCCACATATCTGCACGTGGACTTGCTAAACGAGCTGGTAAATCACCAATAGCACCTGTAAGAAGGGGCGGCACTTCGCGAGGCCTTACGTTGTTTAGTACTCAAGGTGACAAACAACGTTTCATACCTTTTCGATTGGTGTCGTGGTTGTCAGTTGCCAGTAAGGAACCGGCAGTCCTTGCAGGAATAACATGTCAAATTTCCGATCTAAACATTCCCAAATTAGTCAACTATTACGACTGTCAAGTACAGCTGTGACAGCCAAGCATGGCTGTAAACTTGGTCCGGTCTAGGGAGGTCGTATTTGGAACCAGAACTGGTTCTTGAATAGACTCAGTGATGACTTAGCATAAAATCACTGCCACAGGCTTATTTGCATATCACGTGACCGGCCTTTTCTCTTGTTTGTAAACAAACGCGCATATTCGCAAGTAAGAAGAGACTGGCCCAATGGGAGCGATTCGGGGCGGCCTTCATAATGTTTTACATTATTACATAATAATCTTCTACAACTGTGATAGTAAGGTTTATGACAATACATAGTTATATATCAAAGGGTCTTGTTCGTTTGCTCTCCATAAGGCTTAGATGACAGCATGTGGGGCCGTACAACCCATGTAAACAAAGGATCGCTACGCAAATCCAAATTGTGTTACACGTTTTTGGATATTTTCTCAGTGAAACTAAGCCATTCTAATAATGATGTGTAATTAGATGTGTAGACTCATTCAAAATAAACGGGCTAAGTAATATGTACATTATATTGAATGGGCTGTGCAAGATGTGACATGTGGCAGACCACAGGCAAATTGTAGCGCAACTACGGTTGCGCAACAAAGAGAAAATGACCAGTCTTCCCATATGCGAGCGAAGCGAGCAAAGGTTGGCAACGTGCTTCCCTCGCTTCGATTCAAAAAATATTTTTAATATTAAAATAAAATATCACCATCATCAAAGGTAGACACCCATTTCCTCACAGAGTTGTGCTCTCAGATTTCCAACCTCATATTTAATAATTACTCACGTACAATATATTTAATTAAACATTTTAAGCACAAATTGTGGCATGTCAAATCGTTCTTCGCCTCCATTACCCCTGCCAGCTGCCGGTTCAACGGAGTGAAGGAACAAGAATAAGCAGAAATTAAACACAATTATCATATTGTATAATTTTACCGTTAAACTGTTGGGGATGATTTTTCTTATCAGACAGACAGACAGACAGATTTATTTCTGTAGTTCTAGGCCAGAGGCCCATAATACAAAATGCAGACAAATAGGTACATCGCATTATACATGCTTGAGTATATTAGATACAATGTATATAATGGATAAAACATTGTGATATCAGATTTCCTTTTTACTCACTTTATGTGGCAAGGGAGACGTCCAAGACGAATTATTATGATTATGTTGTTGCATTACGTTGAATTTCACATTTTAATATCAGATTTACTAGTTACTTTCTTTATACGTACAAGGCAATTTAATGTATTTATGTTGGTACAAAAACTTAGCATAGTAAACTTCTCAAGACAATAGTTAATATGGATTAGCCTGACAAAATTATCAAGACTACAGTAACAGGTGTACAGGAAAGAAAGCATTCTTGTCAAAAAATTTACATGTCTCTCATATGTCAACATATTGATACAAGTACAGGCAAAGAGGTAACATCGTGTTGTAAATGCTTAACTATTGGTACTGTGAATAAAATAAATAAAACATTTTAATATCAGATTTACTTGTTGCTTTCTTTCTATGACAGAAGAAACGTATGAGGCAAGTTAATATGTTTATGTTATTACAAGAAATTAGCATTCTAAAATTGTCAAGACTGGTTAAAATTGTATGTGTCCAATATCTTCATATCTCTCATGTATTGAGATATTAATACAGAAATGCAAGTACAATGGTAACATCATATTGTACATGGTATTAGTACTGTGACTATAATGAGTTACAGATTGTAATATCAGGTTTGCTTCTTACTTTCTTTATATGATGGAGGAAACGTCCAAGACAAGATAAAGTGTGTGTGTTGTTACAAGAGATTATCCCAATAAAGGTATCAAAACTGCGATTAGCAAGTGTACATGAAGGGAGGCATTCTTGTCTAAAATCTTCATATCTCTCACATATTAAGAGAACATGAAATTCATCCTCCACTAAGTGTAAGCCTTTAGTACAACAATAAGTACAAATCCTGTCAGCATAATTGATGTTTTTGTGCCTACCTAACTCAACCACTAAACGGAAATTATTACACCTAAATTGGGAAATGACATGCTTGTAATAATATGGGATATCTACGCTTAAGTATCTTTCTACATTCAGCAATGACTTAAATTTACTATATACATTACACTGTGATGAATTGGATATTAAAGAATGCCAGTCTTGACATAGACTGTCATACAACCTTTGTTTGAAAGTAAACATAAATAAATTTACATTACCTACATCTTGGGATAACCACACAATACCAAAACCAAACTGATACAGAATGTTTTTAACAGATGTGGCCCAAGTATTTCTACCAGCTTTATCCAGTAACATAAGCATTTGATAACACTGATATGGCAACCTGTGAGTATTTAACTGAAGCAATCTACACCAATATTTAACACATCTAGACATGTACTGATATTGTAGGGGAACTCTGCCACATTCACCCAGCACCATAACATTGCTGGTATATTTACTAACTTTCAAAAACCTTCTACAGAAGTATATTTGCAAACTTTCTATCTGTCTACAGTATGATGTGCCCCAGATCTCTGCTCCATAAGAAAGGATAGGACAAATAGCTGCATCAAAACTTTTGAATATATCTAAACTTGAAATTGCTCCAAATTTATTTTGATAGTTATACAATGACATACAAGCTTTTTGTGCTTGAGCAGAAAGACAGCACTGAGCCTTAGTCCATGAGAGAGATGGTGTAAACACAACACCTAGGTATCTATATACATTTACTACTTCTATTTTCCTGCCCTTAAAAAACCATTTCTCATAGTGGCGTAGGGGACCACCTTTACGAAAAATACATAATTTTTGTTTTACTCAAGTTTATACTCATGCCTGTATCATTACAAAATTGCTCGAGCACATTTATCTTCCTCTGCAACTGTACAGCTGTGTCAGATAAACACGATATCTGCCGTCGTTATTGTTCGAATTTCGTAACATTTATTCTACAGAAACACTTATGGCGTAACGGGTAAATGAAAGCATATTTAAATTTAACTCCCCTGTTCCTTCCCTCCGTTGAACCGGAAGCTGTCAGGGGTAATGGAGGCGAAGAACGATTTGACATGCCACGAAAAAATGTTGATTAAATATATTGTACGTGAGTAATTATTAAATATGAGGTTGGAAATCTGAGAGCACAACTCTGTGAGGACATGGGTGTCTACCTTTGATGATGGTGATATTTTATTTTGACATTAAAAATATTTTTTGAACCGAAGCGAGGGAAGCACGTTGCCAACCTTTGCTCTCTTCGCTCGCATATGGGAAGACTGGTCATTTTGTCTTTGATGCGCAACCCTATTTTAGCTACAATTTGCCGTACGTGGGCAGACGTACTATGCTGGCTGGCCGCATGGAACTCTGGGTAGGAGAGTGCGCAAATCTCGTACCGGAAGTATGCTGGGCCCCGTCTCGCACATCGCAAGCTAGTGCGCGCAAAGGGAGCCGGGAACCAGCTTAGTACCGGAATTAGCCCCTCGCGAGACTTAAGTCAGAGACCATATAATATTACGGTCTCTGCTTAAGTCAATATTCCTATGATAGTGAAATACATGGGTTCTTGGTCTTCGCTAAAATCCTCAGGGACATCGGTTCTCTGTATCTAACAACCTGACTAAATGATATTAAAAAGATTCCACGTTTTGCTCTCTTAAATTTGGCAATCTGATCGTAACTGACAGACATCCATCGCAATGCCAACATAACCATGGCGACATACGAACAGGTGGCGCCTTTAGCGACGAAGCAAAGGGAAGTACCTTCGACACTACTTCAGGAACAGACCGCTCGTAATGACGATGCAAGGAAAAGTGGTACAATTGATTTTGTTTGTATGAGAGTTAACAGATAAAACGTTTCTCAGTGTGGGGAATTGTGATTTAATTTATATTCCGCATTGAATGGAAGAAGTTGGCCTCCTGTACACTAGTGAATACATTTGACCACGAACCCAAGTCATGTCTAGAATGATTTAACAAGCCCATAAAGGCATTTTGTGAGCTTCTTTTCGAATGTTTTTTGTGGATATATATTTGTGGTATTGTTTATGTCCTCAGACACCAGAATGTCGGAGTGCAAACTTGCTCATCAGCTGTGTATTTATGTCCTGAAATCCGAACAAGCGCCGCACGAGGACTGTTCCAATTGGTTTGAGGTATACATTTTACGGATACGTTTCTGTGAAAACGTTTTGTCAAAGGATATATTCTCTATGACCTGTTAACATATATCATAATTTAAAAAAAATGTATTCATTATTATTACAGGAAAAACGGTACACCGTTGTACAATATAAACAACCAGGATTTGTGTCTGAACAAACCATATTCGCAATAAAGATCACATATTTATATTCACAGTTTTTAGATGCACAACGAAACAACCTTTAAGTGATATTACCTTTTACGGCTTCCTTCTAAGGCTATCACTAAGCTCATAAATAACCCTTTATTGTGCATTCAGGTATCCGTGACTCCACTCATTGCACTCATCTCTCTCTCTCTCTCTCTCTCTCTCTCTCTCTCTCTCTCTCTCTCTCTCTCTCCTCCCTACCTCTCTCTCTCTCCCTCTCTCCTCTCCTCTCTCTCTCTCTCTCTCCTCTCTCTCTCTCTCTCTCTCTCTCTCTCTCTCTCTCTCTCTCTCTCTCTCTCTCTCCTCTCTCTCTCTCTCTCTCTCTCTCTCTCTCTCTCCTCTCTCTCTCTCTCCCTCTCTCTCTCTCTCTCTCTCTCTCTCTCTCTCTCTCTCTCTCTCTCTCTCTCTCTCTCTCTCTCTCTGTATTTGTGTCCGGGTTTTTTGTTGTTGTGTGTTTGTGTTTTTTGTTTAGTGTATGCTATTGTTTGTGTTCGTGCGTGCGTGCGTGCGTGTGTGCTTGCGCGCGTGTGTGCGTCATGAATTAGTTTATAGTAGTTGTATACAACTGGATTTGTGTTCCTGTATACGAGGATGTTTGGTGTGTGTATTAATATATTTATCGCATTTTAATAAAGCGATTTGCTAATTGGAACGACCGGTTAACACATATTGCATGTTGCTGTGTTGCTATCGAGTCTGCGAGAGACACTCTGTGGTGTAACATCGCCAGTATCAACCCAATAGTGCTGAGTGTCAGTCTCCACACAAGATCTGATGCAGACATAGTATCCTGCTTCCTGTCCTGTCAGCCCCCAGTCACCCTGCAGGAAGATGACCTCCAGCTGTACTAGTCTGTGCTGATCGAGGGGTTCTACAGCCTCTGCCACTATATTGACTCTTAAATTACACGCATAACAAACTATCCATGATTTAATCTAATTGTTTTTCCCTGCTGTTATTGTAATCTCCTATGGAGGAATAAAAGAGTATATATATGCGCTACTTGGGTTCCTGTTTTTCAAAGGTTAGCTAAGTGTTATCATTCACCTCTCACTCTCTCACCTACTTTCTCTCTCCCTCTATTTGAATATATGTGTCGCTCGTCATATGCCAGCGTTTAGGTGTCATCGTCTCTCTTTCATCTTTCTACCCGTGAAGATCCGGGTTAGAATTGATCTTCAGAAATCCATGCTTGTCCTAAGAGGCGTCCAACGGGATCGGGTTGTCAGACACGCTGACTTGGTTGACACATGTCACCGGTTCCCAATTGCGCAGATCGATGCTCATGGTGTTGGTCTGGTCCAGACTCGATCATTTACAGACCGCCTCCATATAGCTGGAATATTGCTGTATGCGGCGTAAAGCTAAACTCACATTTTTTTCTCGGAAATCTAGACTTGCTCTATTTAGAGCTTCAGCACTGCAGACTGGGCTTGGCAGTAGGGAAAATATTGTGGTTCAGGGACTGTGAGACAGACTGCAGTTTATCTCATATTTATGCACATTGCTCGAATTGACCGTATTTCTGCGACAGTCGTAAGTCCATGTTAGGTATCTATGATCAACGTACCTACGATGGCTCTGTGTTTATGAAACGCTATCAAACAAAAACCTTGGACCGAGGTTGGAACTATTTCGCATTTAACTGCATTTACCAATCAACATGCCAATAATAATAATGTGCTAGCCAATTAGAGATGATTAGAATAACATACTAAATTGATGACACATTGGTTCTGTTCACGTTATTTCAAGAGCATTATAATTCCGGTAAAAATATCGTTCGCTAATCGCATGATGTTGTTTGTAAGGCAACAAAATGCATACAATTGTATGTTGTTTAACCTATTTAAACTTGGCGTCGTTACTTGTTTTACCCAGTCAGACATAGGACACCTTCATGGTACTTAAGCACAAAGAATTCTCAAATCGAAACAGTATTTATGTCCATCTTATTCCTTAAGTGTATCATAATTTTTTTTTAACCAACCACATTGAGCAACATACATTGCTTACCCTGCAGTATTAGACATTTATCAACAAATCAAAGCCCTGTTAACAATTTCAAAAGCAAAGTCAATATGTAATACTATTTTAAAAAGATTTGTGTTTTCCGTTTTGTCGATTGGTGTGTGTGTTTGCTCAAGACGATATCACGTGGATTGAGACTGAGTCCGAGGTTTTTGTTATATCGGTAAGGTAGAATAACAGTTTGGATACCATCAATTCTGTGTGTAGGTCAGAATGCAACGCAGATTGTAAATGGAACTTGTGTGCCGGTTTGACTGACACCTTTCACATACAGTGAGTGAGTATGGTTTTACGCCGCTTTTAGCAATATTCAAGCAATATCACGGCAGGGGACACCAGAAATGGGCTTCACACATTGAACCCTTGTGGGGAATGGAACCCGGGTCCTCGGCGAGACGAGCGAACGCTTTAACCACGAGGCTACCCCACAGCTCCCTTTCACATGCAATAGTCTGACATAATCGGTTATGACGAAGTCATAATGTAGAAACAAGAGAAAAAAATGAAATAAACTTATAAAAACATTTTATTATAGTGTATGATGACAGACACTTCGAAGACGTTACTTTGTTGAGTAGAAAAACGTTTATCTGGCCGCTGAATTTACTGACTAAAGCAGACATGTTGACTAATTATTGTAGTTATAAAAGTGACATGGTAGAACAAGACAGAAGTGGACTAAGACACTCGGTGGATGTAATTATCTCGTAAACATGGACGCAAACAGGGCCAGGAGGACACAGGCTATGGACACTTGAACCATCGTCCCAGCGGAGCCTGGAATATAGAGGAGAAACGTCTAGATTCCCGATCATCATTAATATATGCAACATGTAGACAGTCGGCAGCGGATCCCGAAATTTGCAAAAGTCATCTATGTTTGATTTTAAGTGAGTTACTTTGGTTTAACGCCGCTTTTAGCAATATTCCAGCAATATCACGGCGGGGGACACCAGAAATGGGCGTCACACATTGTACCCATGTGGGGAATCGAACCCGGGTCTGCGGAACGCTTTAACCACTAGGCTACCCCGGCCCCACCCCATTGATTTTACGGTTGACAGTTTAGTCATTTAATTTGACATCTCCACATAAACATAAACACAAGTGTGAAATTGCATGTGGAAATGATCACTAATCTTTGCGAAAGCAGGAAGTTCCTAATAGTTTGTAATTTATAAAAAAACTACGTTATGCGGAACTGATGGAATCCAGTAACCAAAACTGTTTTATTTGTATATTTACGAAATGATTAAATTCTCTTTTGTATTTTCTAGCAGTCCTTGGAACAACAATGTAAAGACGCCATGTTTAAATCGAACAAGTATACTTGGAATTAAAGTAGATCTGGTTCCATAATTCCCTTGCGAACTCAATAACTACTCTTTTTGCGAAAATGCACATGGTTATATTATTATTAAACATAATTATAAGACCATTAAGCCATCAACGACTGCAAGTGGACATAAAATACAAGTTACAATGATTAAATACATTAAAATTGCCTCTCTATGGAAAAATCAATATACTGGCTAGAGGTCGTCAGAGAGACTTTGGTTAAGGGTTAACCTGAAGCAATGGAAATAAGTATTGCGAGATTACCAGTACAAAGATTGGCGCTCATAATTGATACATAATGAATACAATTGCTTGAACTCATTGTTGTCACGTGACCAGTACAATAACTGCTACTCTTGACTGTCAGATGGCCACCGCAATGTCTGCAGCTCATTGTTTCTAGATGATCAGTACAGTATTTGGAAATCATGATTACCTGATGATCTTCACAATGACTGGAGTTCATGATTGCCAGATGGCCAGTGCAATGACTGGAGTTCATGATTGCCAGATGACCAGTGCAATGACTGGAGTTCATGATTGCCAGATGGCCAGTGCAATGACTGGAGTTCATGATTGCCAGATGGCCAGTGCAATGACTGGAGTTCATGATTGCCAGATGGCCAGTGCAATGACTGGAGTTCATGATTGCCAGATGGCCATGGCCTGGAGTTCATGATTGCAATGCAATGACTGGAGATTGCCAGATCATGATTGCCATGATTGATGGCCAGGGCCAATGACTGGAGTTCATGATTGCAATGACTGGAGTTCATGATTGCCAGATATGGCCAGTGCAATGACTGGAGTTCATGATTGCCAGATGGCCAGTGCAATGACTGGAGTTCATGATTGCCAGATGGCCAGGGTAATGACTGGAGTTCATGATTGCCAGATGGCCAGTGCAATGACTGGAGTTCATGATTGCCAGATGGCCAGTGCAATGACTGGAGTTCATGATTGCCAGATGGCCATGCAATGACTGGAGTTGCCAGATGGATTGACTGGAGTTCATGATTGCCAGATGGCCAGGGCAATGACTGGAGTTCATGATTGCCAGATGATGGCCCAGTGCAATGACTGGAGTTCATGATTGCCAGTGCAATGACTGGAGTTCATGATTGCCAGATGGCCAGTGCAATGACTGGAGTTCATGATTGCCAGATGGCCAGTGCAATGACTGGAGTTCATGATTGCCAGATGGCCAGTGCAATGACTGGAGTTCATGATTGCCAGATGGCCAGTGCAATGACTGGAGTTCATGATTGCCAGATGGCCAGTGCAATGACTGGAGTTCATGATTGCCAGATGGCCATGCACTGACTGATTGCCAGTTCATGATTGCCAGATGGCCATGCAATGACTGGAGTTCATGATTGTCATATGGCCAGTGCAATGACTGGAGTTCATGATTGCCAGATGGCCATGCACTGACTGGAGTTCATGATTGTCAGATGGCCAGTGCAATGACTGGAGTTCATGATTGCTGGAGTTCATGATTGCCAGATTGCAATGACTGGAGTTCATGATTGCCAGATGGCCAGTGCAATGACTGGAGTTCATGATTGTCAGATGGCCAGTGCAATGACTGGAGTTCATGATTGCCAGATGGCCAGTGCAATGACTGGAGTTCATGATTGCCAGATGGCCAGTGCAATGACTGGAGTTCATGATTGCCAGATGGCCAGGGCAATGACTGGATATCATGATTGTCAGTGGGCTAGAACAATGACTGGAGCTGACGGTTGCCACGTGGCTAGTACAATGCCAGGAATTTGCCTGATACCCAGAACAATAGCTGGAATTCGTAAGTGCCTGATGACCTTTACAATATTCCAACTCACGGTTGTCAATTGACCAGTGAAATGACTGGAGTTCATTATATTCAACACTTGTAAGATGGTCAATGTGATTGATGAATAATGACATGTCGTCCATTTTGCTGCATGTGATCTCATACATAACACATATTGTACTCAACGTTTAGCAATGATCCTGCAATATCTCGGAAATGGGTTTCACAGATTGTCCCTGAAGACCTTACAAGGATTATACAATACTTACATGTGCCTAAGTCAACACCGCTTGACTGCTTCAGACTACTTTCCATAGTTTTCAGTGTATCAGAAAGATCACAGTCTTTCATAGATCCCAAGCAGCTTTTGAACTCGCCGTAAATTCTGTTGGCAAACGAACAGAACTTGTCAAAGTTTTATTCAGGATATGGTGAGTATGTTCATATGTAACCTTTTTATATTTTTTTCATATTTAGCAATCTTATACATTTCCCGTCATTGGGTGAACAGTTACCAGCAGAAAGAGTGTGCAAGTGGTGAAAACAGGGGCATTGGGTGAACAGTAAGCAAGAACAGTTACCATCTGAAAGAGTGTGAATGTACTGAAAACAAGGATATTGGGTGAACAGTTACCATCTGAAAGAGTGTGCAAGTACTGAAAACAGGGGCATTAGGTGAACAGTTACCATAAGAACACCATCAGAGTGTCCAAGTAGTGAAAACAGGGATATTGGGTGAACAGTTACCATAAGAAGAGTGTGCAAGTAGTGAAACAGGGGCAGGTGAGTTACCATCTGAAAGTGTGCAAGTACTGAAAACAAGGGGTGAACAGTTACATCATAAGAATGAGTGTGCAAGTAGTGAAGTGAAAACAGGGGCATTAGGTGAACAGTTACCATCTGAAAGAGTGTGCAAGTACTGCAAACAGGGATATTGGGTGAACAGTTACCATAAGAATGAATGTGCAAGTAGTGAAAACAGGGGCATTAGGTGAACAGTTACCATCTGAAAGAGTGTGCAAGTACTGAAAACAAGGACAATGGGTGAACAGTTACCATCTGAAAGAGTGTGAATGTACTGAAAACAGGGATATTGGGTGAACAGTTACCATAAGAATGAGTGTGCAAGTAGTGAAAACAGGGGCATTAGGTGAACAGTTACCATCTGAAAGAGTGTGCAAGTACTGCAAACAGGGATATTGGGTGAACAGTTACCATAAGAATGAGTGTGCAAGTAGTGAAAACAGGGGCAGTAGGTGAACAACCATCTGAAAGGGGCATTGGGTGAACAGTTACCATAAGAATGAGTGTGCAAGTACTGAAAACAGGGGCATTAGGTGAACAGTTACCATCTGAAAGAGTGTGCAAGTACTGAAAACAAGGACAATGGGTAGTACAGGAACAGGGACATTGGGTGAACGGTTACCAAGAACAGTTACCATCTGAAAGAGTGTGCAAGTATTGACAAGAGGTACAATTTACGAAGAGGAATAGAAACAGGAGCATTGAGTGAACAGTTACCAAGAACAATTACCATCTGAAAGAGTGTGCAAGTACTGACAACAGGTACAATTTACGGGTAGTACAGGAACAGGGACATTGGGTGAACGGTTACCAAGAACAGTTACCATCTGAAAGAGTGTGCAAGTATTGACAAGAGGTACAATTTACGAAGAGGAATAGAAACAGGAGCATTGAGTGAACAGTTACCAAGAACAATTACCATCTGAAAGAGTGTGCAAGTACTGACAACAGGTACAATTTACGGGTAGCACAGGAACAGGGACATATGGTGAACGGTTACCATCTGAAAGAGTGTGCAAACAATGGCTGTATGTACTGAGAACAAGCATCCGCATCGGAGGTTGTATATTGAAATTAAAGAGTGAATTATAACATAATTTGCTCAGACAATGTTGTTACGGGGACCTAAATGTCAATGATGCAACCAATGTGTAACTTCAAATCATTTTCATCTAAAGTTAATTTTTCAAAACAAGTAGACAGCGAACGAGTATGCATTAAAAAAAATACACAGTAATTTGATAGCAAAAGCAAATGTGCAGGGACAAGACAAGTGAATGTGAAGGTATAGCTAACAAAGACAGCGTTACAAAATGCATAGATAGATGCTGGACCAGGGCAATTGCCACCCGGACAATTGCCACACAGGACAATTGCTACCCGGACAATTGCCACCCGGACAATTAGGGCAATTGCCACACAGGACAATTGCCACCCAGTTATTTTTGCTATAATAGTTAGGACAATTGCCACCCAGAATTTTTAAGCAATTTTATTTGAGAAAAATGAATGCAGGTTGTCAATAAACACAACTTGAGAAGATGAAGAGTCACTGTTTTCTTGGTATATTCATATTCTGACTTTGATCAGCTTTTAACCTTGAATTTTGACTTTGATGAAAACTTAAGACATATTTACTAAAATAACTGAGACAATGAAAGCTTTGTATAGGTACCTGCAGAGGCTTGACTTGTCTTGTTGGCCACCAGATTTTTTTCCCAATTCATCTGAGCATTTCCCTATGGCACCAAAGTCGCAGGCAGCAAAACAGCTGCTAACCAGACCTGTCGGAGAAAAGTCATACACTTAATTTTGGTGGAGGTAACTCTAAAACTAGAAAGCACTAACGTTGGTTGCCAAACGAAAAGTAGGTCGTAACTAATGGGCGATCTTTTTAAAGTTATCTGCCCTTCACTAGCCCGCAAGATACGCCGATCCGGACGGTCAACTGACAGGGCATGTCGTATGTGCGACGCGAGCTGTACGTGTTACTAAATATTACGCCTACAGACAGTTTACCAGTATGGCCTTCAACTTCACCGATAACGTTTACGATGGTGCATGGACAGTTTATGTTTTCCCCGAAACGATTATCTATCAAGCGTTATTTCCTGAAATATTTGTCCCATGGTTCCTAGATCAATCATTATTATCAGACGATTATCAATTGATTATTTACAGACCGCCGCCATATACCTGGAATATTACTGAGTGCGGCGTAAAACTACCCCCCTCACTCACTCCCCGTTCGAAGCGAGGCGGTGGAATCAGCTGATCGTTCATTTAGGTTTTGTCGTTTTACAATCGGTAATTTAAGTTTTGCACAAGATGTCTAAATATCACAATGTTAAACCTGGGGTGTATTTTCATTGTATACAAGTTCAAATCTCTTTCATATAAGGTTATATGCATGCAATTCAGTACGGCGGGTAGTCGATACATTACATGAAATGTGAAGGTCTTGTATGCAACGTACATATATGGATTTTTGACAGCAACACAAATATTTCGCAGGTATATAACGGAGAGAAGGGAGAAACAATAATATAGCAAAGCTCATATTTCATATTTAGACCTAGCTTTTTATGTTTCCTTTGTAAATATATTTTCTCACACACAAGTAGTAATTAACGTCATCATTTTTTCTCTCACACACACACAAAAAGGCAATAATATCAATGTTTTTAGTTTTTTACGTCATTAGATATCTGCATTAAGGACTTTTCACTGATATTTTGTACGATATTATTACTTTAATATTACATTACACGTTTACCAGTCATTATACATAAGTATAATATGTTACATGTGATGTCAAATATAAATAAATGCATAACCATAATAATATCTAAATGGAATGATTATGGCTTAAATTCGAATTTATGTTATCATAACAATATTTGATTAAAAACATATTTACTTTGCCATATTGATTCCTAACAAAGAGATAATGCAACAGATGCCTCCGTGAACTGTTGAATGGAAATCAGGATATAAAGGTAAAGCTAAATAATAGATGCATGTAAGGGAAAATATATTGTCAACATATTATTACGTAAAGAAGAAGATTCATATGTCCTATAATTCTATTAATGTATCATATACATCCTCTTTGGTAGTCAGTATGATTTGTTGAGACAAATCTCTGTAATTGGCTGCTTGTTTTAAGAGCTATATAAATGGTATCAAACTTTGGAAATGAATCAATAAATTAACATGTATGGTGACTCAAAGCACTGGCTGAGGGACATATTTAATAAGGGATAGAATATTATAGGTAAATGTTTTCTGTCAATCTATGACGACTGGTATCTCTGCTGCAACCGACTAGCTGCTTGGATAACAGATGTATAGTACATTTAGGTTACTTTGAAAATATAGTGTCAGAATTTAAAAACAAAATGAAAAATCACTTGTGTGACGAACTGCTTATCAAAACGTAACATTTATAACACCTGTTGAATTCTGCACGTTATTTCTTCAGTTGTCACTAAAGTCATGGATGTATGATGTATATACTACATGTATCTGGAACCAGTTACTCCTTGTATCTACAAACAAACAGTTACAACATATATGAATCTGTCAGTTTATTCACTCTATCTACAGCCTGACAGATAGTCAATGTATCGTGAAACTCCTCCAGTAAGTCATCTGTACCTGGAACATGTCAGCAGTACCATCTACCTACAACCTGACAGCTAATCCCTGTATTTACAACCTGTCAATTGCTACTCCCTGTAATTTGAACCTGTCAGTTACTCCATATATCTTGCACCTGTCAGTTATTCCCATGTAGCTGGAACCTGTCAGTTACTCCATGCATCTTGAACCTGTCAGTTACTCCATGCATCTTGAACCTGTCAGATACTCCATGCATCTTGAACCTGCCAGTTACTCCATGCATCTTGAACCTGTCAGTTACTCCATATATCTTGAACCTGTCAGTTACTCCATGTAGCTGGAACCTGCCAGTTACTCCATGCATCTTGAACCTGTCAGTTACTCCATATATCTTGAACCTGTCAGTTACTCCATGTAGCTGGAACCTGCCAGTTACTCCATGCATCTTGAACCTGTCAGATAATCCATGAAGCTGGAACATGTCAGTTACTCCATGCATCTGGAACCTGCCAGTTACTCCATGCATCTTGAACCTGTATGTTACTCCATATATCTTGAACCTGTCAGTTACTCCATATATCTTGAACCTGTCAGTTTCTCCATGCATCTTGTGCCTGTCAGATACTCCATGCATCGTGAACCTGTCAGTTACTCCATATATCTTGCACCTGTCATTTACTCCATGTAACTGGAACTTGCAAGTTACTCCATGCATCTTGTGCCTGTCAGATACGCCATGCATCTTGAACCTGCCAGTTACTCCACGTAACCTGAACCTGTCATTTACTCCATGTAGCTGGAACCTGTCAGTGACTCCATGTAGCTGGAACCTGTCAGTTACTCCATGCATCTTGAACCTCCCAGTTACTCCATGTAGCTGGAACCTGTCAGTTACTCCATATATCTTGAACATGCCAGTTACTCCATGCATCTTGTGCCTGTAAGATACTCCATGCATCTTGAACCTGTCAGTTACTCCATGTAGCTGGAACCTGCCAGTTACTCCACATAACCTGAACCTGTCATTTACTTCATGTAGCTGGAACCTGTCAGTTACTCCATGCATCTTGAACCTGTCAGTTACTCCATGTAGCTGGAACATGTCAGTTACTCCATATATCTTGCACCTGTCAGTTACTCCATGTAACCTGAACCTGTCAGTTACTCCATATATCTTGAACCTGTCAGTTACTCCATGCATCTTGAACCTGTCAGTTATTCCATGTAGCTGGAACCTGTCAGTTACTCCATATATCTTGCACCTGTCAGTTGCTCCATGTAACCTGAACCTGTCAGTTACTCCACATAACCTGAACCTGTCAGTTACTCCATGCATCTTGAACCTGTCAGTTACTCCATGCATCTTGAACCTGTCAGATACTCCATGCAACTTGAACCTGTCCGATACTCCATGCATCTTGAACCTGTCAGATACTCCATGCATCTTGAACCTGTCAGTTACTCCATGTAGCTGGAAACCGCCAGTTACTGCATGTATCTTGAACCTGCCAGTCACCCCCTGTATCTTGAACCTGCCAGTCACCCCATGTATCTTGAACCTGCCAGTTACTCCATGTATCTATGAGCATTTTTCTGTAACATATGTTCATTTCAGAGACTAGTTGTTAGTCTATTCCTCTATCTACAACCTGTCAGCCACTTCCTGTATCTTGAACCTGTCGGTTATGCCATGAATCTTGAACCTGACAGTTATCTTGAACTTGACCTATCAATTTAACCCTGTAACTACAACCAGACAGCTACTCCATGCATGCTACAATCCGTATTTACTACAACCTGTCTATCCAACCAGATAGTTATACACCCAGGCAGTATCTAGAACCTGCCAGCTCCTCCCTGCATCTGCAACACGATAGTTACTCTCTGTATCTACAGCCTGTCAGTTACTCCTAGACTAACAACTAGTCTCTGAAATGAACATTTTTACAGAAAAAGGGCTCATAGTGAAAGAAAACCAAAATATGATAAAAAGGAGCCCTGAGACTTTCTTCATTTTCAGGAAGGTGTGGAAATCTAGACTTGCCACATTTTCTAGACTTGCGTGGGGTTTCGTCAGGGTCTGTATAACAGACTAAGTTACTCCATGTAGCTACGACATGTCAGCCTTTCCTTGCATCTTTAAGCAGACAGTTGATCCATGCATAGTGAACCTGTTAGTTACTCCATGTAGTTGGAGCTATTGAGCTATTCCTTATGTCCACAACCAGAGGGCTACTCTCTGCACCTACAACCAGACAGTTACTCCCTTTATCTTCAAGCTTGCAGTTACTCCATGTAGCTGGAACATTTGAGCTATTCCCTGTATCTACACCTAGAGACCTACTCTCTGTATCTAAAGCCAGACAGTTGGTCCCTGTATCTACAACCTGTCCGCTACTCCATGCATATGTGGCTGGAACATTTGAGCTATTCCCCATGTCTACAACCTGACAGTTACTCCCTTTATCTTCAAGCTTGCAGTTACTCATGTAGCTGAAACCTTTGAGCTATTCCCTGCATCTACACCTAGAGACCTACTCTCTGTATCTACAGCCAGACAGTTGGTCCCTGTATCTTCACCTAGAGACCTACTCTCTGTATCTACAGCCAGACAGTTGGTCCCTGTATCTTCACCTAGAGAGCTACTCTCTGTATCTACAGCCGGACAGTTGGTCCCTGTATCTTCACCTAGAGAGCTACTCTCTGTATCTACAGCCAGACAGTTGGTCCCTGTATCTTCAACCTGTCCGTTACTCCATGCATACGTGGCTGGAACATTTGAGCTATTCCCCGCATCTACACCTAGAGAGCTACTCTCTGTATCTACAGCCAGACAGTTGGTCCCTGTATCTACACCTAGAGAGCTACACTCTGTATCTACAGCCAGATAGTTGGTCCCTGTATCTACAACCAGACAGCTAATCCCTGTATCTACAGCCAGACAGCTGATCCCTATATCTACAGCCAGACAGCTGATCCCTGTATCTACAGCCGGACAGCTGATCCCTGTATCTACAGCCAGACAGCTGATCCCTATATCTACAGCCAGACAGCCGATCCCTGTATCTACAGCCGGACAGTTGGTCCCTGTATCTACAACGAGACAGCTGATCCCTGTATCTACAACCAGACAGCTGATCCCTGTATCTACAACCAGACAGCTGATCCCTGTATCTACACCTAGAGAGCTACTCTCTGTATCTACAACCAAACCGTTATTCTGTGCATCTACAACCTGACAGTTACCCCCTTTATATATTTGGGCTTTATCAAGAAATCTGTAAAAATCTATTCAGTATTATATTCCTTAAACTACTGCTTCCATTTTTCGTGTATGGAAAATATTTGTGTATCGTGGTATAAGGTATTTAACATAGTTTCGTTGTTTTTCGGCTACTAGAAATTAGGGGCGAATTATTCAGCAGTGATACACAGTGAATGGTGTCAAACCGCCACTAAAAATGTGTTTACGCCAAACCCCCTCAGGCCGTGCGCCACAGGTGGGGCAAGGAGGTTGGGCAAAGTTCAAGGTCAGGTTTGTCGGCTGTCTGGTAGCAGCAGAACCGCATTCCACACTACACAGGCTCTGGGTTAGACAGACTAGCTCTGGCTCCCAGAGACTCAGAACTAAGTATTCTACAGCCAAATCCTTCCAACATTTACATTTATGTGCGCTCTGTCATCCAGTTTGAGAATATGGTAAGATGTGTACAGTTGCAATGTTTGTTGACATATATTGTTTATCATCAGCGCATACATGTGCTGAATCGGCGTAAAGTAGAAAGGAACAGAATGTTTGTGATACATATAAGATTAGTTTTGTTGACCAGACCGCAACTGTCATAGGGTTTTTTTTCATAAATAATTTTGTTGTACCACAAAAATCTGGAAACACATGGAAATGGAAAAGGTATTGTGTGACGAGGCAGTCAAGATTATATGCATCATACCGATGTTGGTGTGGCTTTGTGTAAAGTATGGAGTGAGTTTTGGAATGGAGTCTGGATTGGTAACTTACAGTCGTTGCTGAAGAGACTAGTGGTACCGTATAATATTTGTGAACATAGACATTGCTGGGGGCTTTTGGATAATGATATACATGACAAATATCAAAATTAATCCGAATATATATGTTTTGTTCTTCTCATGGTGTTCTGTTGTGCCTCATAAGAATATAAATAATCCGTTCCTGGTCTAGGTATGTCTCATCGTTCCCCGGCACCTGTGCATGCCACAATGCAGGAGTGCGGACAGTCTTTTTCACAGTCTCTGAACCACATTATTGTCTCGACTGCCTAACCCTCCCTGCAATGGTAAGCTCTAAAGGAAACAAGTCTAGATCTTCTCAGGATCATCTCCAATCTCACCGGGGCTCCTTTTCAATTTAAATGGGATTATTTGGTAATGTAACATTTATATATATTCAGAGACTAAGCGTTAGTCTAATGTGCCTCTAGCCTTGTCCTTCTTAGTGTGTGGATGTATACTGATTCTATGCCCATAATAAGCAAGTCTTGATACAGGGACAGTATATGACACCATATATCATAGAGGCAACTTGTTCTTACTATCCATAACCTAGACAATATGCTTCAAAGTAAACCTTTATCCCCCAGGGGCATGTGTCTTTGAGCGAGTGATGGAGTGGTCATCAACAGAGCTTAGCTCAAATGTGACATACATCAGTGACAGCTGGTTATTAATGTCTCCGCAAGTTAGAGTGGAGGCGTGTCTATAAATTTATCTCATTTTAATTTATCTTCCAGTATTCCAATACAAAGTACATTCCAAAATCCATTTCATTCTTTACACTGTGTCTGTTGGTGTAACTTTATGAAGCTGTTTAACGAAATAGATGCAAGAATGTTTCAAAGTCGTGTTATAACCAGAACGTCAGATATCCCCAACTCGGCCGTGTATTAATATGTATATTTATATGTATGTTCCACAAATGAACTGCATGTTCTCGTATATTTTAGTCTGTGTGGAACAGTTCGAATATATTTCTTCGAATATTAAACCAGATATTTTGATAAATCAGGATTGGTGAAATATCCAATGGACTTATAATTCTACAGGATTGTAATAACGATCTATCTGAACTTATGACCGTACGTCGACAAAATTGTCTGTAAGTGATACTTGATTCAGTATATATTATTAAACGTAAGCTTCCAAAACACCTTATATCCAAACAAGCAAGATTTGCTTGTCTGGTGTGACCATCACCAATGGTCAAGGAAATACCACTTCTAGTGTGTAAATGACGCAAATTTATTGCAACTGATCAACAAATCCCATATAGAAGTGATAAGATGTAAAAAATGCCGATGAACTAGTTTCTGTCTCCTACGGCAGCCTTGATGTTGGATCAAGACCTCAAGGCAACGCACCGCACAACTGGCTGGCGAAACTGAACTCACTCAGTGCTTGAAATAGGCGGTATGACCTGCTTAGAATCAGGTCGTATCTAACAGCGCTGGGTGTGCCTCGTTCTCCGATAGACACGGGATAATAAGAGACCATGTTCCGATATGGTCTTAAACAGAATATATGTTAAAAGAGTTTTATTTATATACTTGCATGTTACCGTTTATGTGTGCCTGTTTTTTTGTGTTTTTGTTTGTTTTTTTTTTGGGGGTTTTTTTTTTATTGTATGTGTGTGTGTGTGTGTGTGTGTGTGTGCTTGCTTATCAATGATGTTTCAATGAACTAGTTGGGTAGTAGTTGTATACAGCTGGCTTTGTGTTCCTGCATACGAGGATGTTTGGTGTGTGTATTAATACATTTGTCGCAATTTTCATAAAGTGACTTGCTAATTGGCTGTGCCTTCTTGGGTTCCTGTCTTTCAAAACTAAACCAAGTGTTATCGTTCATATAAGCGCAGAGGAAACCGTTCTGTGACGTATTACAGCCGGATGAACGAAACAAACTCTTTGGTTGCTGCACACGCTACTTCAGAAGGAAACGGCGTCTGATGAAAGGATTGCCATAGTACCTCGTGATGTGGCTAAACAGTGGGGCGCATCTCCATCTGGGGCCATTACCACAGAGAGGGGTCTCACGAAAAACATTGATCTAGTACATGGCAATTGTCGGAACCATTAGTGTTGAATATGAAAGTCCTCCTGTCTGCCTGTTGTATCTGTCTGTAAGACTGTCTGCCTGCCAGGATTTACTGGTCCTTCGGCCTGGGTGTATTCTAAGTATGCAATGTATCTGTTTGTAAAGCTGATGGAGTCGTTGTCGGCACGGGTACTACATATATGTACATGTATATTTGTAGTTTATAGCATAAAGATAAAGATAAAGATATTTATTGCATAGCATTCCATGAAGAAACAGTGGCAATATTCTATAAGCTACAAATATTTACACAGTAGGTACAAGAAATATAGATACATTTCACACATAAATGATGTATATTATAACAATTTTTAGAAATCATGTGGTATAATGACATGGAAATAATATATGAGGAGACTTTGGTAAGATATAAAATTCATTTAAAGTTGTAAAGATGGTGACATATTTTGGAAATTAATTCAGGACTTCTGTTCGTGAAAATTATTAGGAATTGTTCTTTTTTTGAGAGTGTAGTAAATTCTTGCTCATAATAAAGCATTGTGTGTATAAGTGATTCCCTTTCTTCGTTATACTTGGTACATGATATTATATGGTGTTGCTCATCGTCTAAGACACTGCACATTTCACAGAGACGTTGTTCTAATGGGGTTGCAGGTTTTGTATATCTTCCAGTTTCAATTTTGAGTTTATGATTACTTAAACGTAGTTTTGAAAAATGTGATCGATGAGCTTTGTTTTTACAATGAAATAGGTAATTTTCGAGTTTTATAGATGACTTGACCAATCTGTATGTTCTTAATTTGTGCATATTGCCACTGTTTCGTCATAGAATGCTATGCAATAAATATCACATCTTATCTTATCTGTACCCTAGTCAAAATCTGAATACAGAAACGTACCCTGGGACGGCTCCATTCTGCAACATATCGTTTTATTGATCGGAACTGTCGTATCAATTGAATTAGATGCAATTGATTGCGTTATATTAGAAACGAGCATGACAAATATTTCAACATGCAACAAGTAGACAGGAGCAAAACATCAATCCGTCATATCCGTCATGTACGTCATATCCATCATATTGTAGATGTATATAAATCTATCTACATAAATATATTTATCTGTCTCCACATTTGAAAAATTGAACTTTTACCAGTGGACAGTCGATTGATAAACAGAAACGAGAGAAACCGGAACTGTACCTATAGTACCATCACCAGCGCCCCCTGGAAAACAAGATGGCTGCCCGTCCACGGGACCCCATGCGTTAGGTTTATCGGATCCCATGCCTTGAATAATTATATACACACATCCGAATCGTTAGCAGCTATGTTTATGTTTGCTCCATATTATTGTCTTGAACTTTATCACATAACTGCTCAGCGCATCTTTTGTGACTATCGGAATCGATTATGTTGGGGTATCAAGGTAAATGCCGTCACTGGTAGTGCCTTAACACTATATTCTTTAATATATAATCAGTGGCGGTATATACCTAGACTAACCCTTAGTCTCTGAACACACATAGATATATTTAATAGTTACAATAAATCCATTTAAGTTGTAAAGGAACCCCTGTGAGATTCAGAACCTGAAGAAATCTAGACCTGCTTCATTTAGGGCTTTAGCATTTCAGGGTGGGCTAGGCAGTAGGGAAAATAATGTGATTCAGGGACTGTGAGACAGACTAGTGTTTACGTTGAAGCCAGTGTTTTTGCGTCACAAGGTCATGTGGTCCAATATGACTATGTCAAAACAATTCAGATTTGGCCCTTAGACTATGCAAGGGGTTGAAATTATGTTTTTTGTAATTATTTTACTGACAGTTAGCGGAAACCTAGACAAACAGATCCCATTTCGTAAATTGAACATGAATTGCCTATCAGGAACACTAAAGACATCACAGTGACTCATTTCGGAAAGGTCTACTTGGGTATTGCATTATTACCAACAACTACATCTTAATACACGACAAACTGCTGTTTGGTGTGGTGTCTGGGCTAAGTTGTGACCATTCTGAATGCAGTGGAGTATGTCATAATGAAGACCAGTGACCACCATGTGGATGGTTTCAGTGCAACGTACCCTATGGCTAGTATATCCCCATTGTCCTTTATCCGCGCTACAGACTTTCCAACAGCAGTAGTTTTGAAACGGAAAACCAACTTTCAGCAGCCTTCTACTAAGATTCCCAAATTTATATATATATTCCCGTAGCAAGAATTATACATTGTCAGTTGAAGGAAAACCTTATCTCGACTATCTTTTAATCATATGAATGGGCCACTGAAAAGTGATGGAGTAACAATCTTCAGAGAAAATGTGTAATTGTTCCGCAGAGATTCGACAGTATTTTGTATTATCTTCCTTTCAATGTCCAAATCATTCACGAGCTACAATACAGAAAAATCCCAGACTAAAATAACATAAGCTGAGATTTATTGGGGAAAATTTGAGCAGTAAGTTACTTTAGTCCGAGACAAGAACAGACCTCCTTCATATGGCTAGAATATTGCGGTGTGAAACAACGAACAAACAAAAGGGAGGTCTCAAATTGCGTCTTAATGCCCATGAACTGGATCTGGAGACAGTGCTATATTTACACCAAGCGAGAGGGCTACGAGTGTACGTACAGCTGTACAACTCATTGAGGATTGAGATCAACTCCACTTCCTCCTGTACCGCCCTCTCTACATTATTGTAAGGCTATCAGTTCTGGCCGCGTGGTTTCAAGACCAATATCATCACTGCATTAAAATTCCTACTCAATCCACATTGGTTGTCCCTCCCTCATAGCATGTTAAATTACGCGTGTTTCAAATCAAAGATCTCCTGGGAAGATTCCACCACAGCGGTTTTTCAGTATATTCTGGCATGGTGTTGCATCGTTTATCATATCTCTTTAATATGTTTTCCTGTCATAACGGAAATGTGTACAAGTGGTTTTTATAATAGATCCCTTGCGTACAAGTACACTGAAACTAATCACATTTCATTTGTAAGTATACATCTCTAATATATATGTCAATACATGTGTATTTGTCTGTGAATTTCTGTTCAAGTGGATCTCTGGGTCTGTCGGACGTATATCATATAATTATATTTGTAAGTATATATCTCTAATATATATGCCTATACATGCTTATTTATTGGCTGTGAATTTCTGTTCAAGTGGATCCCTGGGTCTGTCGTCTTATATGGTTGACCATATATCTACCTGTCTGTGCATCTGTGTATGTATAGCTATATCTGTCCGTCTGTCTCACTACACTTCTACCTACTTATTCAGTCTCTCCGTCATATACCATGGCCCCATCAAGTAGCCCAAGGCAAGTGTAAAGCTATGCGAGCAATGTTTAGCCGAAATTAGTCACGATGAAGCTTTCACACAGATCTGTCTTGCCACAAGCTAACAACCAGAATATGAAATATACTCCTCTGATCCAGTAGATTATTTTGTAGTATATTATATCAGTCCTTCATCAATGACACAAACATCAAATTTTGTAATAAAGAATTACTTATGTTTTTCAAAATGTCTCTAACAAAATGTTGCATGACTAGGATACATCATCGTTAGACCAATCATGTATATGTTCATGAATGAAACACTTCCAAAGATCCGGTAGAAGACGCTACAAGAATGTGTCTACAACGTTCACGCGGTACAACTTTTCAGGCCGACTGTTTGAAACCAGCACACTTCAGACTTTAGGAAACAAAATAGCATGAAACAAATATAACAGTTAGAAATGTCCTTTTCGGTTGAAATCCATATGACATTAACAGCTGTTATTAATCACAGCAAAGCAAATCCTACCTGCAACAACAACGACGGCGAAAATGACCTTGTTCATGTTGGCTATTCCTCTTTGATAGATGTTACCGGGTGAACGTCCGAAGCGAAATGCTGCAAAGCGGCAACTGGGACGCTAATATAAGTGAACCGCCCACCGCGGA
This sequence comes from Haliotis rubra, assembly GCF_003918875.1. NCBI lineage: Eukaryota > Metazoa > Mollusca > Gastropoda > Lepetellida > Haliotidae > Haliotis > Haliotis rubra. The sequence continues at coordinate 109,696 of NW_025767675.1, forward strand.
AGCGAAAGGCCCGACCTCGCAACCAGCAGCGCCTCCTAGGATCACCGAATATTTGTTTGCTTATCTGCCGCTTTGGTATGTTCCAGTCCTAGGCCAAATGTTAGAAAAGTTTTAGGATCTTTTAGGATCTCTCAGCAGCAGTGAAAGCGTTATCCAGTAATTGGTATGACAACTCCCACCCTCCAGAGATTCTTGTCAATGTGGAACTAGACACAGAATGTATCAGGGTTGCTGAAAACAAACAAGGATTACCCCGCTGTTGAAACAGTGTCCACATGTTCATAGACCAACTGCATGAGTATTAACCGCATGGTTTAATGGACGGTGACAAGCAGTGATGTTCAATATGATCAGGATATGCAGTATGGTGGATAAGTCCTGGTGTATCATATTACCTGATAATGATGTTACCTCTACATTTCGCCTAGAAGTAGTTCGACAATTACTGGTTGTCATGGCAACCGATCTGCACGGTTTTGATTTCGCATGGTACTTTATTTGAGAGGGAGATGGGTGCATCAATGGATGGACATTTGCGTGCAACGGGAACACTCTATAGAGAAGCCTGCTCCGTGAGCAATGATGGGGATTGCATATCCGGTATCGGAATCAGTGTAGCCAAAGTTGAATTTGTTGGAAATTGGTATTCTTGTTATGCTGTTGAAAGATGAAAATGTTTGCAAATTCCTTGACGGGAAAAGAGACCACATATCGATACGGCATCTCATGGAAACATTATTTAGGCTACATCAAGATGTGACTAACCCAGTTTAAGAGGTATGATAAAATCAGCGGTGAGAAAATTGGCCAAGAATTTATTCATAAAACATGCATGATCAAGTCCGCGAAGAAATGAAGTAAAAGATATCATTTCCGAGGTCTCTGCCTCCGCAAAGTTTATAGGGAGTATATTATCGCCCTTTCAGATACTCGGTTAATTACTTACCCATTGAAAATATCGTTCATCCATGATTCAATTTACTGTGCTTTCACATTGATCTCTTCAAAACTCGTTCCTCAATGTGAAATACTAGCAGTAGCCTTGCTCCAAGGCTGTACTGAATGCTAAGCCCATGTCTGTATAGTAATTCTATCCTTTAAAGAGGCAAGTCTAGATAAGAAGAAGGACGCCAGTTTATTAGAGTGATATTTATGTTTTTTAGAAATTATCATCTAAACTAATAATTATTATAATAGAGACTCGTGCAAGTCTGTACTGGTAGGTGAGTGAGTTCAGGTTTGAACAGTATTGGTGAAATGTCACAGCGTGTTAGACTAGAGTTATACACACCTTAAGCGTGTAACACTCTGGTAAAACCTTACAACTCTACAGTTTAGTAGCTACACTAACGCTTAGTCCCTGAATATATATAATTTTGATAGGAATAAATAAACCCATTTGAATTGGGAAAAAAAACCCAACAACAACAAACAAACAAAACCCCCCAAAACCAGAATATTTTTCTTTTTATAAATTTAACTTTGTATTTTCTTACTAACCATCTTCCGGAGATCAGTGTCCGCTTAATCTTAGAATCTTAGCTTCATCAAAGTTCAAGGTCGTATGCAGATGAAAACTAAGCCTCAGAAACAAAATGATCTTATTTAAAAAGTTATCTCCAAAACTGAATTAAAATTCAAATGGAGCCGAGAAAAGCGTTGACCATAACGTGACAGATAGACTCGATCGAGTTGGATTTTTAAAAATATATTCTCTAGGTTTTGGGCGAAAAACCATGTTGTATGAGACTGACGAATATGGTAACGACGTTTCCATATAATGTTTTGATCATGAATGCTCAGTTCATTAATGCTTGTAGTTCCACCACTATGATACCGTACTGATGTTCGCGTACTCGTTGTATTTGGACCCGTGAAAATCCAGGCCGGATTGGTCTTAAGGGATGGTGGGGTAGCCTTGTGGTTAAAGCGTTCGCTCGTCACGCCGAAGACCCGGGATCGATTCCCCACATGGGTACAATGAGTGAAGCCCATATCTGGTGTCCCCGTCGCAATATTGCTGGAATATTGCTCAAAGTGGCGTCACACCATACTCACTCATTGGAATTGGTCCTGAGGATGCGAAAGGAATAAAGGTTCGGGGATTGGTTATAGTATGAGGTCATGATCGTATCGAAATTGCGTAGATGGATGCTCATGGTGTCAATATCTTGAGTGTCTGGTCAAGATTATTCACTCACTGTCACCATTTATCAGTTACACAACAAACATAGTACGAAACAATCTCTCATTTTCAATCTCCTCTGTTCGCGATTTATCCTGTCTCCTGCAAAACCTCATTGACTTGTTGTAATTAGACAGTACTGTTAACTGTTTGAGACGCATGCGTATAGTTTAGAGGTATTTCTGGTGCTCCGTTGAAATAATCAGACTAGGCTATACAAGCAACGTCCTAGTTCAAGTGACCAGCTGATGACATCCGCTCTGAAGTTATTGCACAATGGGGAGTAATGCCAAGCTGGTCTATCAAACATTGCTATAAATAGGAATGAGTAATGACATATAGTGGTGAAATACATATCTGGGAACGGCAGTCAGCTGACAGCGGGGAGTGGGGGATGGGGGCTTTGCATGGTGGCAGTGTTAGAAATAGATTCAAACTGTCACTAGTCAGTGGGGCAAATGGCCCAAATATGTCACTAACCCTTCAAACACCTTACTGGCCCGAATAATTCATGATAATTTATAGACATTAAAACAGCGCATATGAGAATAGTTAGAGAATTCATTTCACAAAATAATTGTTTCAGACTATTTACTCTGAGCCTCTTACGTTGATGGGACACACTCTAAGAATACCAATATAGTTTCAGATTATCTTCATATTAAATTATCTTACGGACTTCAGTCCGAAACTGCACAATTCAGAGAGGATAGTGAAAGAAACCAAAATCACTTCAGTCAACAAAAACAAGTGTATTTTCCAAAACTACAACTTGTAAATGAACAGTCGGTACTTTGTCAGCACTCAGTGAACATTATAAACTTGCAGCACTAGTTTGAAGTAAGGTACCCGTAAGCGCCCAAGTAATTTACGTTCATGGGTAACTAGTAGTATCAACATAAACCGCGAGAAAATGAAGTCTTTTGTTCTTGTTTTGATTCAAACATCGAATAAAGAAACCATTAATACATCTGAAAAGCATAAAGAATGTGTACTCAGTAAAGCGTATTTCACACTGTTGACGCTACATAATACCTGTTCAAGATCCAGAATTAACTGAACCACGCATAGCACATTTACACTGTATCAAAGATTAAAATCAGAAGCCTGAAAATAAAACGTTCTCTTTCACGAAAACGCCATGGAATCATACCAAATGGAAATGAATATATTTTGGCTTTAACTGTTAAACACCTTGACCATCTTACAGTTCTACTACGTGACGTATATTACGTTGTTACTTACGTTCTTGTTAAATTCAAAGACTGAATTTTGATCAAACGCCATAGATGACAAAAACAGAAAAAATCTTTGCTCCACATATGTAACATTTTTCTGAAAACATGGCCGAGACAACCGTGCAACATTGAGATATCTACAAGCAACAATTACACAATGAGACATTGGAATAAAACATTTGTTTACTTTTGGATCTATCCTTATTTAGAGTAAATTAAAGAACAATCTGTATAGTTGAGAAAACGTACTCTTCAATTTCATCAACATGTTAAAACGTTTTATCATCTTAAGTAATGATTCCGACAGAAATATTCGTATGAAATGTACCTTACACCTTTAGTAATTTACGTTAGGGTCAAAAAGTGGCATGATCGACAATGGAATCCATAGAATGAGCATTGCTCTGCTCGCATGCAGAAATTCAAACGGTTACCAACACGTGATGGTTGGTGTTTTGGGGTTTCCCACGTAACGTCATGGACCATTCTAACTGTCAATTAAACGTAAATTACAAAACGAATTACATTTTGTTTATCTAAAGTGATCATCCGGGTTCTGAGGCTGTCTATCTGCGTCGATGCTGTATTAAACTATAGAAAGAAATGTTGGTTCATAACGCTTCCCACAACGTTACAAGATCATCACCGTCACGTATGATTACGCTCTTAAAACATCGGTCTTTAAAATGAACATTACTGGTCTGTGTTCAACTAACCTGTATCTCTCGTAGACATAACCTGCTTGTTGTCTAAACTATATCATTAATTTTTTGGTATTGTAACACTGTAAAATTATTGTCCTCCTGAGAGGGTACGTAAGTCCCCAAACATTCAAAGTAAATTTAAACTCTCCACTTGTTTAATGTATGGCTAGTTACATCTAAATTGCTAACAGCTGAAGGGATGATGTAAATCCAGCTAGGGCCCATGCAGGAAGCAAATGTACTGCAAGTCCCCATGGCCCTAGTATGGTGGTCTACCTTCTGTTGCTGTGATCTATAGCCAGCTTTTATATTGTATTGTACTATATAGTATATGATTGTTTAAGTTCAATGCTAGTTTTAAATCTCTAACTGTGATATGCTAGTTGTTTACTGTCCTTTGGCGACAGATTTGATATAAAAACATTATAAACTAGTTACATATTAACTGTTTTAGTCACGATATGGCTGAAATATATGCCAAAGTGACTATATTTTAACTCAAACACTCACTCAATTTGATATTGTAACAGTTTCTAGTTTTAAGTTGTCGGTAATACAATCTGACATAACGTAAATTACACGCCTGCTGTCGATAATTGTTTGTTGCTTTCATTACAATTCTGTATGTCTGCACATGCGTTTTTTCATAAACAGTTCCTGATTGCTTTCAAAACTTAACTACATTTGAATTGTGGTAGCGGTGGTCATCTTAGAGGCAGCTTTTATTGACGGGTCCGTCTCTCACCGACACCAGAAAACCGTCCCCCCTACCCATGTATGTCAATCCATACTAGGCATTTGTTTCAATGACGTGTTAGTTTTCTATACTTTACTTGTTATCATTAATGTATTTAAATATCTAAAAGTGCTTTTGGCCTCATGAATCGCATCTTGCAAACTCAACGACTGCAATTGCCCACTCTCATTGGGAATGATAGTCTGTCATACAGACCCTGAAGCAAATATATCTAAGAAAGTCTAGAAGATGTGACAAGTCTAGATTTCCACAGTTCTGAAAAGTCCCTGGGCTCCTTTTTATTGTATTTCACCCTACACCAAGATACATGCACGGACAGCTGGTGCACTCGGCTTCACAGACACCCTACACCTAGATACCAAGATACACCCTACACCTAGATACATGCACGAACACTCGCCTTCACAGACACCCTACACCAAGATACATGCACGGACAGCTGGTAAACTCGGCTTCACAGACACCTTACACCTAGATACAGGCACGGACAGCCGGTGCATTCGCCTTCACACACTCCCTCCTACACTAGTCCGTCTCACAGTCCCTGAACCACATTATTCTCCCCAATGCTTGGCCCTCCCTGCAGTGCTGAAGCCCTAAATGAAGCAAGTCTAGATTTCCTCAGGTTCCCTGAATCTCTGGTCTCACTGGGGCTCCTTTTCAATTTAAATGGGTTTATTTGCTACTATCAAAATTATATGTATTCAGGGACTAAACGTTAGTCTATCCCTACACCTACATACATGCATGTAAAGCTGGTACACTTGCCTTCACTCTACACTAAGATACATGCACGGACAGCTGCAAACTCGCTTCTCAGACACCCTACACCAGTATACATCATGCACAGCTGACAAAGTCGATTCACGGACACCCTACTGCAACATACATGCTAGTCTGTCTCACAGTCCCTGAACCACATTATTTTCCCTACTGCCAAGCCCTCTCTGCAGTGCTAAAGCCCTAAATAAAGCAAGCTTAGATTTCATCTCTGGTCTCCCTAGGGCTCCTTTTCAATATAAATGGGCTTGTTTGTTACTATCAAGATTATATATATTCAGAAACTAAGCCTTAGTCTACATACATGCATGCACAGGTGGTAGCTTTCACAGAACCCCTGGCACTGGCTGACTGACCAGCTCCGAGCCACGACCCCACGCTGAGAATCATTGGATAATTTCCTCATGAGAGGGCAATGGTTATCTGGTCCGGTATTTGTTGCAATGGCTCTGCACGTACCACCATCCACAGAGGCCAGATTCCCCTGTTCAGTCTTCCCAGAGTGAAATACATCTGGCACCAAGTGAGAGGCTCTTCATGAGCTTCTTTCGGACAAACAACTTTAGCCATACAGGTTTTACTGGAACTAAAACAGCTCGTAAAAAGAGACGTGCTTTGAGTACATTTCAAAGTGGTGTCACACACATGAACGTTAAAGGAACAAAACACGGAGATATATTGTAGATTAACAGCCGCCGGGGACAGAGGGCGTGGCATGAACAAGACCAGTCGTAAAGGAAACTTATCAACTTTTGATAGACATGAGACAGAAATATTGCTTTTAAATGTTCTGAAATGAATATATATTATGCAGATGTTCTTTGCATGAACATTTTGAAAATGAAGAGGAGATATTTTTCTAAAGGCGCTCTTTGTTCAAATAGTATTAGGAGTTAGATGGAATAGTAGTTGGCTGTAAATAGTATTAGTAGTTTGCTGTAAATAGTTTTTGTAGGTAAGTAGTATTCTGATAGATTGCGTGGCTAATGCTAGATGGATACTAGTTCTAGCTGCAGACTTTTGTAAGAAGGACGTCTATAAATATGAAACTATAAGGTCTTTTTTCGTATATTTCAGTCAGGAACAAATAAGTGTTATAAAATTATATATTGTCAGAAAAATACATTTGAGAAGCTTTGCTTGTTAACAATTAGCAGAGACCATATAATAGATATCTATTATATTGCCTCTGCAGTTAGATGTTCATTTTCAGTGGAAAATGTCATCCATATGTCACTTTCACTATAATGACCAAAGCTCAAATTGAAGCTTTGGACAATTTTCGTCACTTTTGACCACACAGATATTACGAGCCATTTCAAGAAAACGCTGCACTCCACAGATGTCTCATACCAAAATGTTTCACTAATAGGTTGACCTACAGGATAATTTTAATGATATTTGCTTCCTCAAGGTGGAACGTTGACCCCCACGGACTAAACACCTTGAGTCGAGCATAAAACTAACACGGGTCTAGTAACACATGCAGCGGTTTGGTAAGTCGTTTGTTTGTGACTGGTTCAACTAAAACGTCATCTGTTTGTTCAACACTAGCGTCTGTGGCTCACTGACGTTTACGTAACTGAGTCGAGTTGTTGTGCAATGTCGGGAAGACGCAATTAGCTTGATAACAGCCCAACGTATGTGTGGCGGTCCGCATCAACAAGGGGTATGTGCACCAGGTGGTGTTACGTGAGGAGGGACATCGTAAACACTTCCACGCACAACCACCTCATTATGGGGCACAGGTGGTTTAGTCACGTACACAGACTCGTGGGCAGCCTATGACCAAGACTAACTAGTCTCTGAAATTAACATATTTTACAGAAAGAAAGGTTCATAGTGAAAAATATAAAACATAATGAAAAGGAGCCCTGAGACCTTTTCTTCATTCAAGAAGCTGTGGGAATCTAGACTTGCCACATTTTCTAGACTTGCGTGAAATTCTTTTAGGATATATTTGCTTCAGGGTCTGTATGACAGACTACCTGTGACCCGCCCATGTCAAGAAGGAAATGTTTTCATGTCAGGATGAAGATCCACCTGTGTGGAGAAGAAGATCCTTTCATGTCAGGGAGAAGATCTTCCCATGTTAGGAACTTACTCGCCCTGCATTGTCCCGAGAGTGAGTGAGTGAGTTAGTGTTTGAGTGAGTTAGTGGGTGGGCGGGTGAGAGAGGGAGGGAGTGAGCGGGTGATTAGGTAAGTTTTTGGGTGAATATTGAGTGAGGATTTACGCCGTTTTTAGCGATATTCCAGTAATATTAGGGCGGGTCACGTGATAAATATACACCAAAAACTTAATCAAGCGACCCTGTGTTTTTGCAAAGATAGGTTTTCAACACGTACATAAAACTTCTCGTGGTGACCACGATGGAAAAACAGGAATTTGAACTCATAAACACGACAAAATGGTTGGAATCCATGTTGATTTTACAATGATAATTGCTCAGTTTGAATAAAAACCCACTGATTTTCAAACAAAACCATGTCTGTACAAGTATGGCCCTGGAATGTTTAATGTTGAATTTATTGGTAAATGTGAACATTCAAAATGTCATTTTGCGTGTCTTACACGATTCGATGTCAATCCCGAGTGGAACCTCCATATGACTGTATGACAGCCAGCACTCTCCTCCTCATACACCCTGTCAGCCTCCTCATCCTCTGAAGGGGCAGTCTACGCCCTTCCTCGTGTGAAACAGCTTCCAATTGGGCCAGGTTCTGTACAGGAGGATGCCCTTGTTGCAAAGATATGCTCCAAAGGATTAAGATCGGGGCTCATTCAATTGTGAGATATGTCAGGGGGTACTTCGATTCGAGCTTAGGTATCTGACGTGACGAAGGAACGCTTAACCCTTTAGGTTATTAATCGGACACGTTAAACAGTTTCTGGCAACTTAAGAACATTCTGCAGTTTTCGTCGGACATAAAGCAAGATGGATAACAACATTCCAGCTATTATGCCACAAAATTATGCCACAAAGGATAATGCCACAGTGACGCATGGACCAGCCTTGATATGCATCACTCAACTGTGACAAAGCACGATCCATTCAGCGTACAGAGATGAAATATTTCTAAGGTACTTGAAGGGCTATGCTTCCTGTGACCTGGATCACTGTACATATATCACGACAGATGCATGACAGTATGTCGGATGTAACGCTCTGTTGGAGATTTAAGGCTAACAGTAATAACTCACTTAGAATATCTAAAAGTCTCTTCCTTTCTTTAGGAAGGAGCAGCCAGACGATGTATATTGTTGAGGACTGTACAGTATTCAGGTTCCTCGTCGTCTGGTTGACCCGTGAAAATCCGGGTTAGAATATTGACCTTCGCTAGCTTGGTTGACACATGTCATCGGTTCCTAATTGCTCAGATCGATGCTCATGCTGTTGATCATTGGACTGTCTGGTTCAGACTCGATTAGTTACAGACCGCTGCCATATAGCTGGAATGTTGCTGAGTGCGGCGTAAAACTAAACTCACTCGTCGTCTGGTTTATGTGGCATGTGGTACATAATTATATTTATCAGATCTTGGCAACCGATCACTTCCACAACTGAGGGGTAGCTTGATGGTTGACGCACACGCCTAAGATTCGGACTTGAATCCTAAAAGTGTACCACATATAAAGATAATACCTGGTGACCCATTCGTGCTTCATCCCATTTATCCCGAGCGCCATGTTGGGTTACAACAAGTACATATACAATGTTTTATCCTCGTTTGGTTTAACGGGACCGGGATCGAACCACCAGGCAGACGCTCTATCCACTGCACCAAGGAGGCGGTAGAAACAGTTTTAATGTGTCTTATCGTATAACGAATAATATTGACCGTTGCTTATGCAGCAGGTTGCTGGCCGAGTCCGGTATGTTACAGATTTTTGTTAAATTAATCCTGAAGTCTTTGAAAACATACACAATTCATCACATAGCAATTTTGACAAAAGGCAGCTCAATTTTAATTGAAAGGAAGTCCCATTTAGTTGGGAGCAGACTAACATCTAGTATCTGATGTGTTAAAACAATCATCATAAAATGCAATGAAAATGAGCCCCAAAGGACTTACTTCATTTTCAGAAATTGTGGAAATTTAGACTTGCCACATATTCCAAACTTGCATGGGTTTTCTTGGATATATTTGTTTCAGGGTCTGTATGACAGACTAAATTGAAAGATGAATCGGTGAAACTGTAGACTTGCAGTTTTCTGTGACAGAGCATCACAGTCAGGGATGGGCTGAAAGTACTCGGATTCAGGACGTGTGAGACAGGTCAGATTTCGTTGTAAATGTAATTCGTTGTGTGGAAATGTGATGCGAGATATAACAAGACGACACTAATAAACATGATCGTTAGTGCAACATGTGTTATATTTGGGATTACACTTTCTTAGTAAAGTACAAATTCTAGTACTTTTTGAGTTGAGTCCCATCCGGGATTCGAACTCACACCCTCAGAGTCAGGCACCCAATCGCCAGCACACAAAGTCAGCCGCCTAACCCACTCCAGCTACCGCGACTTCCACAAAAATGGAAGTCGGACAACTGGTAGTCTAGACTGCGGGCTTTGTGTACCCCTCTGATAAGTGTTGATTGGCACGGCTCCCACGGCCGAAAGCTATGATTACACAATGCCATTTAGAAAGTGGTCAAATGCAACATGTGTTATATTTGGGATTACACTTTCTTAGTAAAGTACAAATTCTAGTACTTTTTGAGTTGAGTCCCATCCGGGATTCGAACTCACACCCTCAGAGTCAGGCACCCAATCGCCAGCACACAAAGTCAGCCGCCTAACCCACTCATACCGCGACTTCCACAAAATGGAAGTCGGACAACTGGTAGTCTAGACTGCGGGCTCTCAGAACACCCCTGTGACTTATTTTGTGGAAGTCGCGGTAGCTGAGTGGGTTAGGGCGGCTGACTTTGTCTGATTAAGTGCCTGGACTCTGAGGGTGCGTGAGTTCGAATCCCGGATGGGACTCCAACTGAAAAAGTACTAGAATTTGAACTAAGAAAGTGTAATCCCACACATGTTGCATTTGACCACTTTCTAAATGGCATTGTGTAATCATAGCTTTCGGCCGTGGGAGCCGTGCCAATCAACACTTATCAGAGGGGTACACAAAGCCCGCAGTCTAGACTACCAGTTGTCCGACTTCCATTTTTGTGGAAGTCGCGGTAGCTGAGTGGGTTAGGCGGCTGACTTTGTGTGCTGGCGATTGGGTGCCTGACTCTGAGGGTGTGAGTTCGAATCCCGGATGGGACTCAACTCAAAAAGTACTAGAATTTGTACTTTACTAAGAAAGTGTAATCCCAAATATAACACATGTTGCATTTGACCACTTTCTAAATGGCATTGTGTAATCATGATCGTTAGTGTTTTCAAAGTAACGTTAGAGGCGTCGTGCAAACTTGAAATGACTAAACTGTTTACATGCATGGCGCTGACAAAAACTGTTCCTTGTAACCCTTGATTCCCACTAATATAACCTTATATCTGAATATTAGACTAAAGCATCTTTATTGAATGAACTTTCATTTTTATCCTAATTTCACTGTCTTTAGGGTTTTGCATACGGGCGATCGGACAAACAGTCGGAGAATATATATAATTTACTTGAACACATTCATATAACAAAATTGGACAATGGTTAACCTGTGACGTTAAAGTCCGAATTCCGAATGTTTTAATTGTTTACATTACGTAAATACACGTGCACGTATAATGCATTTTCCTATGTATTAACACATTGTAACACAACTGGGAACTATCCAACAGTTACAGAGCAGCTAAATCGTCAAAAGCATTAAACAATATGTCCACAAATCAGATGAATATGTACGAGGGGGCGTTCAAAATGTAGTCAGCCTAACTTTATTCTCGATATCTAATGTTTATAAAGCTTCTATTTCATTTTAAAGGAATCGTTAAGAAAACCATATCCAAAATTTCACATATGTGGATAATGCGGTTAACGAGATATTAGTCATTACAACACATTGGGGAAAAGATAAAAAGTCAAACAAAGCAGAAACGTCGCAGCTGTTGTGTTAGACTAACGCTTAGTCTCTGAATATATATAATTTTGATAGTAACAAACAAGCCCATTTATATTGAAAAGGAGCCCTAGGGAGACCAGAGATTCAGACTTGCTTCATTTAGGGCTTTAGCACTGCAGAGAGGACTTGACAGTAGGGAAATTAATGTGGTTCAGGGACTGTGAGACAGACTACTGTTGTGTGTGCTTCGCTGGTGAGGGGGGACAACATCAGACAACTGATGAATAAACGTTTCATTTCAAAGCTAACAAAATTGGAAACCTGCGTCCTCAGACCTTTCCGGAAATCCTGCGAAAATCGTTACATTTTAATTATACCAAGTTATTTCAACTGTACCCACGCATAACATGTCAGGCTCCTCGTCCTCTGGGACACTGCTTTATTCGATTTGGAATTATCTAAAATGCTTCAACGGTTTACCGATTACAAGAACCATCGACGTTGATTCTGCATATCTGCAAAAATAAAAAAATAGATATTAAATTATACTTATATTCATTCTGTTACATTTATCTTATATATATTTGATATTCTCCTACGGATCTCGAATATTTTAATCAAATTTTATATTTGCTTCACATTTATAACGCCGAAGACCCGGGTTCGATTCCCCACATGGGTACAATGTATGAAGCTCATTTCTGGTGTCCCCGGCCGTGATATTGCTGGAATATTGTTAAAAGCGGCGTAAAACCATACTCACTCACATTTATAAACGTCACATTTTCCTTTGTTTTGCAAACATCTGGTATCGTCGCTATTTGATACAGATTCGAGATGAAGATTTGCGTTAGAACCGATCTTCAGTAACCCATGTTTGTCGTAAGAGGCCACAAACGGGATCGGGTGGTCAGGCTCGCTGACTTGCTTGACACATCCCAATTGTGTAGATCGATGCCCATGCTGTTGATCACTGGATTGTCTGGTCCAGACTGGATTATTTACAGACCGCCGCCATATGGCAGGGACATTGCTGAGTGCATCGTAAAACTAAACTCACTCACTTCATTCCTTGTCGACGTTTTCATACCATAAATAGCTACAAATTGGCTGATTGGCAATTAAACTTACAGACTTGGTAAGACTCTACGACGGTCTATCTTGCACTTTGTCTGTCATACAAACCCTGAAACAAACATACCCAAAACAGCTGAGTGCGGCGTAAAACTAAACGTACTCACTCACTCACCCATGCTCATAATATAGGTTGAATTGTATCAGTGACTCTGATTTAACAGAGGTTTATATGGATGTGGAAAGGATTTTGTCGCTTTTATTGCAATGACGAGAATACCAGACCCGTGACCATCATGCTGTAAAAACTATGGCTGTAATAATGCATAGTTATTAAAGTTTAACGGGTAAAGTGAGAAGCAATGTGATGACTGGATCTCATTTCATGGATATTGGGACATGAAGCAGATTACACGGGAACACAGTCATGAATTTCCACTTACATGTAAATACTGCGTCTTTCATTTCCAAAGTAGGCGGGATGCTACACCATGTGATGAAATAGTTATACTCTCAAGCTCCTTCCACCAGTTCCCCCGGTATCAAGCAGCGACAATTACGGCACTTACAACTCTGGTAATACACCAAAATATTATTGTGTCCTCATAGGCCAAGTGCATCCGATCATTGTCGTGGATATGTACCATGGTCCGCTGCATAGAGCTGGGGAGGGGCACCGATGCTGTTACGATGACCTGGAACAAGGCATAAGTGTCTCTACAAGCTCTTCAAGATGACAGCGCATTGTTTGTCATGCAAACGTACATTCAACGTACTCTCTGGCTAAGTTTCACATGTTGGTGCAAGATAGAATAACATGTAGTCTCTGAAATGTACGTATATTTTAGACATAAAAACGAAATAAATGTTAAAATATTTTCATAAAATATAATAAAAGAAGGTCAGATGTATGTGTTAAAATGCAGTAATCTGGACTTGGCTGTTGGGGTGTGTTTGTTTCAGGGTTTGTACGACAGACAAAGTGCAAGGCAGACTGATCATGAAGTAGGGTCTTATACCAGGTCTCTAAGTTTAACTGCCAGTCAGCAGCTATTTATGATATGAAAACGTCGACAAGGAATGGAAGATGGGCATAGCGTTGTATAGGGAGCCATAGGGTGAGTTTTAGTTTCTACGCTACTTTTAGCAATATTCCAGCAATATCACGGCGGGGGGCACCAGAAATGGTCTTCACACATTGTGCCTATGTGGGGAATCGAACCTGGGTCTTCGGTGTGACGAGCGAACGCTTTAACCACTAGGTAACCCCACCGCCCCTAGGGAGCCAGAGAAAGTATTGGAGTGAGAGATGAACGAAGTGTTGTATGGAGCGCTGGAGAAAGTGTTGAAGTGGAAGATGAGCAATTGTAACACTGTGTTACAATTGCCCCCATGTAATTTTCCCTTGTGTTATGGTAATAAAGCAAATTATGATGAAGGTTTTATGTTAGTTCTTACTAGGTTTATCATAGTAGAACATTTTCAGTGTTATGTTGATAGTATTAGCCTCGGGTGAAAGGTTTTGGTGTAAGTCTTTGTATTATTTTTTGGGCATACCAATACATGAATTTTAAACGAAAAATATTTTAAATGTCGGTGGTGATAAAGGTTTATTGTTAATCCATTTCCACCTCAACTGATCAAGATAACATCTTTCCACATTTTATTTTGATTTTATTTGGAAAATAAACAAATTGTTACATTTGAACATTCTTTGTTACATTTGCCCCATCCACCTTTTTCAATTGCCCCGTGCTAGGGGTCAATTGTAACACTTTTAGTCATTGCATTTGATGCGTAATAACTTTGTAAAGACATGATAGTGAACTTGAAACGACGCTGAGGTTTAAAGCCAAGAAGTCAATGTACTAGTTAGTGCCGATTAACTCTGTGAGCGGTCGTCTGGGATCGAACTACAAGAAGTTAAGTAAAAAGTGTTACAATTGACCCCGGTCTCCACTACCCATGTGGGGAATCGAACCCGGGTCTTCGGCGTAACGAGCGAACGCTTTCACCACTAGGTTACCCCACCGCCCCATTGTCTTCTTTGATAAACATGGAGGAATCTATTGTGTAGTATTATGTGACAGTGGACCTCTTCTATAGACGATACAGACTATTCATCACTCATTTAAAACACTGAGTGTAAAACAGTACTAATAAAAAAAATAATTAAAGTTGCGAGCAACATTAAGGGCTCCTTGGCTTGGATAATTTCTTGCCATTTGGTACCTGTCATGCAGATGTCGAAAACAGTAAAGGCTATAGCTGATATGGATCATATCACTGTCAGTAATGAGACATACTTCAGTAGTAAACTTTGAATTCTTATGTTTGAGGGTTAGAAACAAAGGATTGTGTTGTATGGTATTGGTAATTGCACTTATGGCTTTGGAAACAGCTGTTGGCTTGATTAGAGATTCGAAGGAAAAAGAATAATGCACGTTCAGTTGCTAAAAATTTATTTCTTTTTACTGAAAATGTGGTTGTTTACATACAGCTTGAATATTGCTGAGTGTGGCGTAAAACAAAACTCACTCACTCACTAACACGCTCACGCAAGAGAACTTGTGATTTCACAGCAATTAAGGTACTTCAGTAGTTTGTATTAGTATCCATTACACTGTTACACTCGGGCCGTTGCAAATGAATAGTGAATCGAGGGCAGGTATATATACTGGAAATACACCTAACAGCTCGATAAAGGTCACATATATGAAGTTTTAAAATCCATGCAAACTCCACAAGACAGAATTGATTGGCAAAAGCGCATTACTCTTCAGGAATTGCAAAGCCGGCGAGTGATGGGTGTGGAAATATTTTACTAGCGCTTCCTTCAGCTAGACCAGAGTTACCCCCCTTAGACCACAGCTACAACTTTTACCATGACCCGGAACGCTCATTCATTGACAATCTTTAAAAGCTGCCTAAAGACATACCCCTTACAAAAGACTGAATTTCAATGAAGATATAACACATCTACTGCACTGTATTTTAATTTTGTGTAACGCTCTGGGTTTTTGGCACATAACACCTGTGCCATTCGACGGAAAGAATCACATGTTTATGCTCTGATCATGAACAGAAAATGATCAGCAAACGTTTGATTATCAAATTTTCATTGTGCTCTCTAGAGAACCAATAAAGATAGCAACTATACAGAGAGGAAAATAGAATGTCACTTGTCCCTCTGTTGTCTTTGAAAATACACTTAGACAAATTATTTGTTACTTCAGTATCGTTAAGCTTGTGTTTAACCCGCCCACGCTGGACAGCTCTCGTCATTGTCAATTAAAATTGACATCGTCTCCCATATCAGCACGTGGACCACGCTTTGCAGTGGTAGTCTCTTTATAGGGGATATCGTCCTTGCGCTTTCCTTCAGTCTGTCGCATGTATTGCACGGGAAATCTGCCGTGCTGTAAATGTCGATGAAACTTATGACACATTCGGCAATGTATCCCTGGGCCGTCGTTGATATAAAGAAGTCCTTATTTATTAAATCTGACCAAACTTTGGGGTTTTGAGTGTAAGTATCATTTATGATGACTGGTACGATGTTAATAGTCTGTTTTAGTGATTTCTGGTGTGGTGTGCCTCGAGTTTTCGGTCAGTTTGCTTGGCACTCTTTTTCTTTCATTTGGGGCTCGTCTCAAACAGTATTTTTTTCTTTTACCTCCCATACGTTGTATTCACATGGATAATGTTGAACGCCGTAGCGCTTGCAGTGACTTTTGACATAGGACCAAGAACAGAAAATGTTCAGCACATGAAGTTACTGCATGCTGCCAGATTCTAGCTGCGTAGGTGAAATAGTAATGACGCTGTGATTGTTTTTGTAAATCCATGTGTGTAAGATTCAATCCAATATGGCCACCAAACGACGCAGTTTTTGATAAGCATCTAAGAACACAAAATGTTAAACATTGTACGCTTATGCATTGTACCAATTTTCATGTCTTTTTGTGCAGAATCGGAGCAGCTAAGCTGTTTCTAGAGTAGTGTCACCAGAATGGGCCGAAATCCAATATGGCCGCCAAACGATTCACATTTTGACATGCACCAAAGAACAAAAAATATTCAGCGCATCAAGTTATTGCATGCTGCCAGATTCTAGCTGCGTAGTTGAAATAGTAATGACGCTGCGATTCTTTAAAGATACAGTTTAGTAAAAAAATAAACAACAAAAACAAAAATCTAGATATCCGTAACTAATCAAGATATCGCAACGTAGCTCGAGGATGTTCATATTTGAGGTATATACTCTATATGTGCAAATGTGCAAAGTTCTTGACATCATACATTCAGAGTTATGGATTGCAGAAATGCCTACCCGTCAAAAACGTGAAATTTCCTTAAATCCAATATGGCGGCCAAACGGTGCCTCGTAGCCCCATGGATCATGCAGTTGAAATTGAAGGTAATCGGATTCCAGACCTGCTCCAGAAATTTTGTAGTCATCGGACTTGTAGTTTCGGAGATTATTGCTTTGGAAATTGAAAATTTTGAATTAATTTTGAATTATCTCCCCTTTGCTATTGGGCCTAGAGCCTTGAGATTTTTGCAGAAACAACCTCAGCACTGTCGGCACCATGGTGATCTTTTTCAAGCGATTCTGTCCAGCGGTGCTTTTTGTAGGACTGGTACAAAATACGGCGGAATAATAAATAATAAAAACATTAACGATTCCAATAGGTCTCCTGCCTTGTGGCAAGGAGCCCTAATAAATTAATTGCAAAAAACAATTAACTAAACCATTGGTACAACAATCGCTCTCCAGCTTAGGCAAAGGAGTATGGTTTGGACAATAGACTAAGGCTAAACACAATAATCATTGTCTACCTCTCTTGTCGCAGAGGTTAAAGACTTTTCAATCAACACATTGCAAAGGAAATGCATTTTCAAATTGCTGAGATAAAGTTATCAATTTCTTTTGGTTTTGGTTTTGTTTTACGCCACACTCAGCAATATTCCAGCAATATGGAGGCTGCCTGTAAATATTCGAGTCTGGACCTGACAATCCAGTGATGAACACTGAGCACCCACCACCCCTCAGTGAACTGAGATATGAAGAGGGGAGAAGAAAACGCAATATAGAGCATTTAAGAAGGTCTTGGAGTAAAAGTGAGTGAGTATGTATTTATGGTTGTCCAGCAATATCATGGCGGGGGGACAAAAAGTTTGGAAATCGAACCCGACTCTTTGGCGTGACGAACCAGCCTTTAACGTTTAGTCCACCCCACCGGTCCGTTAGGAATAATATTGGGCTGAATAGAGAAGCGAGTGAGTGAGTCAGTGCGTGCATGCGTGCTTGCGTCTGTGACAGAGTGAACAAAACATACATCGTTTACACAGTGTGGCGAGAACGTTTCTGTGTTTTGTAGGTCGGAACACAACGAGCTACTTTCACTTTCACGCAAACAATTTAGTTTCGAAAATCCTGCTCCACTCTTGAGGTCGTCTTCGTACAGAACACTTGAAGTGCTTGGATTGAGGGTTCTTGTACAGTTGACGTTTGTTGCTTAACTCCGCACTCAGTAATATTCCAGCTATATGGCGGCGGTCTGTGAACAATCGACAGCATGAACAGCAATCTATGCAATTGGGATACGATGACATAGGTCAACCAAGTCAGGGAGCCTGACCACCCGATCCCGTTAGTCGCCTCTTACGACAAGTATGGGTTGCTGAAGACTAATTCCTACCCGGATCTTCACGGGTCTTTCCTATCACTGAACCATAACCACCTACTCTTTAAAACTGTGTGCAGGGGTGACCCTGTAAATTCCGTTCCTTCCGATTATGGAAAACAAATCAAATGAAAAAAAAGTGGAAGACAAAATAAAACACTCACTATCATCATGTTGTGAAAGTTTAAGCTGGTTCGTGGCACCCTCCTACCCAGAGTTCCATGCGGCAAGCCAGCATAGTACCTCTGCCACAGGCCAGAAAAATGTGACGATTCGTCACATCTTGCAATGTCCATTCAATATAATGTACAGATTTCTTTTACTCTTTTATTTTTGACGAGTCTACACATCTAACTAAACATCTTTAATAGAATGGTTTAGTTTCACTGAGAAAATATCCAAAAACATGTAACACTATTTCGATTTGCGTATCAGACGATGCAGCCAGTTTGATATCTAAATTTGTACTGGTCACAGACCTTACTGTCGCAGTTGTGGAAGAATATATATGTAACAATGTAAAACATTATGAAGAGAGAGCGCCGAAAAGTCGTGAGTCCAGTCTCTTCTTATTATGAATATACGCGTTTGATTACAAACGAAAGAAAAGTCCGGTCACGTGATATGCAAATTAGCCTGTGGCAGGGATGCTATGTTAAGTCATCGCTGTGCCGGAGTGTGGGTTCGTGGGTAAGGAAACGCGAGTTACCTCCTTCTATGTATAATCAACTTTGGCGAACAACATAACACATGGCCACTGTTGTGATTGCACATTACTCACACACTGGATGTACACACGTGGACACACATACACACTACTGTAATAAGTCAGTGAGTTTAGTTTAACACCGCTTTCAGCAATATTCCAGCAATATCACGGCGGGGGACATCTGAAATGGGCTTCACACATTGTACCCGTGTTGGGAATCGAACCCGGGGCTTCGGCGTGACGAGCGAACGCCTTAACCACTAGGTTACCCCACCGCCTCCACCATTGTAATGGTTTGTGGTACATACATTTATCTCAATCTTCTTAACGGTATCCTACAGGGGCAACTGTACTGGTGTATACTGGCACTATAGTGATGTATTTCACCATAATAATAGTTCTAGTACGCCCTATGTGTATCTATGATACAAAACAATATTTGGAGAATTTGCTCTAAGCAATGAATATCGATGCTGCCAGTCGACCTCATTTTCCGCGGAATGCTGGTCTTTATCTTTTGTATTCAGTGGAGAGAGCCCCAGGCAGTGATGGAGACACAAGATAATGTACGAAAACATATTCATCCGAACGTCCGATTTCATATTACGTGTCGGGCTGTTGAATCAGCATTATCCCGTTTCAGATGTAGTTCTCATGATCTGCTAATAGAAAAAGGTAGACACTTAGGGATATCAAGGGATAACCGATTGTGTAAATATTGTACTTATCAGGAGGTGAGGTGAAATTGGGTTTAACGTCGTGCTTGAGAATATTTCGCTCATATGACGACGTGCATGCGTGTGTATTTGTATGTGCGGCTGCTTGTACTAGCCCAGACTGAAGCTGGTTTTATAGTGCCAGCTCACTGAGATACCATGCCGCAGTGAAGCATGAATACCCTACTCAGACACATTATACTGACTTCGAGCCGACCAGTCCTTGTTGAACCCTTTAAATCCGAAGGCAGGCAGGGACCAACAAGTACCATATTTTAACGTCTTTTGGTATGACGCAGTCGGGGTCGAACCCGCGACATTCCGCTCTCCGGGCGGACGCTCTAACCACTACTTACCAGGAGGTAGAATATAAATACCATGCCTTGCTTGTTTGTCAATTGTATGCAAATATCAGAAAAAAATACATGAAGAAATATTTCCATTTGAACCCCCGAATAGACAAGTTCTATACACATATGTCATCTCAAAATCATACAGTCATAAAGTATCTTGTTATGCAAATATACCATGCAATGAACATCGTATCCTCTGCACTACAGATGTGATATTATTTAAGGTATATCTATTTTAGTTGCACCCTTTGCTGCTGTATGTAAAATGTACTATAGGCCTATGGCTTTTCAGTACCGTGAATAAAGATTGATTGAAGCGTAAATCATTTTGATGTGTTTAACGGTTATTTCTTTGCAAATGTTGTGCGATTCCAAGCTGGCAAGAGTCTTTGAATGCTTTAAACTCACATAGAATGTCTCGACAAGGCACGTGAAGTGTGAAAGGTTTTCACTTTTTATTGTCATAATACAGCAATATATACTGATGAGAGAAACAAACATACTTTTACAAATCGAATGGTATTACTAAAAAAACGTGTAATACAATATGATGGATTTTGTGGGGTTTTTTTAATTGATTTTACATTGTTCAGCAATATTTAATTTATTATATATTATTAAATAGTCGAATATAGACAAAGTGTCTAATAACCCAACCATTACTGAGAAGATGTTTTGCAATGATTCATTCTGTACTACTTTTCTTAATACCATACGTCAGGAATTGGGCCAGTTTGGTGAAAACCTGCTGATTAAACTTGAGGTTGATATTGATGGTGCTATTAATGATCTATTTGATACGATATTGAAATCGGCCGAATGTATGAAAAAGGCGTGCAAAGACAGTTCTAAATTTAGACAGTTTAGCAGAAAATGTAAATTGGCCACGCGAAATCCACGTAGAGCTTTAAGAAAGTTTCGATGTCAACGCACTGATAGTAACAGACGGACATATTGTAAAGAGCGAAATAGGTACAAGACATGTAACAGAAACTTTAAACATGAACTAAAAATGTAATAATCTAAATAGACTAAGTAATTCTAATGCATTGTCAGTCTAAATTCTGGAAAGAAATTCGACATATTAAAACTAATTATAATGCTCTCAACAAAATTCAATTTCCAAAACTGAGTGGCTCATTCATTTCATAAGCAAGGAGGGTGGATTGAGTGGGTACTGACAGCAAGGAGGGTGGGTTGAGTGGGTACTGACAGCAAGTAGAGTGGGTTGAGTGGGTACTAACAACATGGACAGTTGATGAGTTAGTATTGACAACATGGACAGTGAGTTGAGTGAGGACTGACATGACTGACAGTTGATGGGTGGGTTCTGACAGCAAGGGGAGTGGATGAGTGAATACTGACATGACTGACAGTTGATGGGTGGGTTCTGACAGCAAGGGGAGTGGATGAGTGAATACTGACATGACTGACAGTTGATGGGTGGGTTCTGACAGCAAGGGGAGTGGATGAGTGAATACTGACATGACTGACAGTTGATGGGTGGGTTCTGACAGCAAGGGGAGTGGGTGAGTGGTTATTGACATGACTGACAGTTGATGGGTGGGTTCTTACAGCAAGGGGAGTGGGTGAGTGAATACTGACATGACTGACAGTTGATGGGTGGGTTCTGACAGCAAGGGGAGTGGATGAGTGAATACTGACATGACTGACAGTTGATGGGTGGGTTCTGACAGCAAGGGGAGTGGATGAGTGAATACTGACATGACTGACAGTTGATGGGTGGGTTCTGACAGCAAGGGGAGTGGGTGAGTGAATACTGACATGACTGACAGTTGATGGGTGGGTTCTGACAGCAAGGGGAGTGGATGAGTGAATACTGACATGACTGACAGTTGATGGGTGGGTTCTGACAGCAAGGGGAGTGGGTGAGTGAATACTGACATGACTGACAGTTGATGGGTGGGTTCTGAAAGCAAGGAGAGTGGGTTGAGTTGGTACTGACATGACTGAGAGTTGATGGGTGGGTTCTGACAGCAAGGGGAGTGGATGAGTGAATACTGACATGACTGACAGTTGATGGGTGGGTTCTGACAGCAAGGGAGTGGATGAGTGAATACTGACATGACTGACAGTTGATGGGTGGGTTCTGACAGCAAGGGAGTGGGTGAGTGGGTACTGACATGACTGACAGTTGATGGGTGGGTTCTGACAGCAAGGAGAGTGGATGAGTGGGTACTGACATGACTGACAGTTGATGGGTGGGTTCTGACAGCAAGGGAGTGGGTGAGTGGGTACTGACATGACTGACAGTTGATGGGTGGGTTCTGACAGCAAGGGGAGTGGGTGAGTGAATACTGACATGACTGACAGTTGATGGGTGGGTTCTGACAGCAAGGGGAGTGGATGAGTGAATACTGACATGACTGACAGTTGATGGGTGGGTTCTGACAGCAAGGGGAGTGGATGAGTGAATACTGACATGACTGACAGTTGATGGGTGGTTCTGACAGCAAGGGAGCGGATGAGTGAATACTGACATGACTGACAGCTGATGGGTGGGTTCTGACAGCAAGGGAGTGGGTGAGTGAATACTGACATGACTGACAGTTGATGGGTGGGTTCTGACAGCAAAGGAGTGGATGAGTGAATACTGACATGACTGACAGTTGATGGGTGGGTTCTGACAGCAAGGGAGTGGATGAGTGAATACTGACATGACTGACAGTTGATGGGTGGAGTTCTGACAGCAAGGAGTGGGTGAGTGAATACTGACATGACTGACAGTTGATGGGTGGGTTCTGACAGCAAGGAGAGTGGATGAGTGAATACTGACATGACTGACAGTTGATGGGTGGGTTCTGACAGCAAGGGGAGTGGATGAGTGAATACTGACATGACTGACAGTTGATGGGTGGGTTCTGACAGCAAGGAGTGGATGAGTGGGTACTGACATGACTGACAGTTGATGGGTGGGTTCTGACAGCAAGGAGAGTGGATGAGTGGTTATTGACACGACTGACATTAGATGGGTGGGTACTTACAGCAAGGAGAGTGGGTTGAGTGGGTACTGACACGACTGACATTAGATGGGTGGGTACTTACAGCAAGGAGAGTGGGTTGAGTGGGTACTGACATGACTGACATTAGATGGGTGGGTACTTACAGCAAGGAGAGTGGGTGAGTGACAACAGATACAGTGCATTAGTGAGCATTGGGGTGACGGACTGACTGGGTACTGATAACACGGCTGCAGAAGCCTTTCATTATCCTTAAGGCTGTGACTCGTGAAGGTCCGGGTTAGAATGAACCTTCAGTAACCCATGCTTGTCGTAAGAGGCGACTAATGGGATCGGGTGGTCAGGCTCGCTGGCTTGGTTGACACGTCACCAGTTCCCATTTGCGCAGGTAGATGCTCATGCTGTTGATCACTGGATTGTCTGGTCCAGACTCGATTATTTACAGACCGCCGCCACAAAGCTGGAATATTGCTGAGTGCGGCGTAAAACTAAACGTACTCACGCACTCACTTAAGTCTGTGATACAGAAGCGCCCGTAATATATCTTTTCCCGTCCAATTTTATGAACTCTTCATGAGGCTCCTCGATGAATTGTTGGCTCAAAATCGGACCGATGAATTGCAGTCAAACTCGAAGACTACTAAACATAAAATACTCAATGAAACACTGATCAAAATCAAAACATCAGAACAACTCTTATTGTTTTCTAGAATTTATGTTCTAAAAATAAAAAAAAGTTGTTTAACAAACTATCGTTAAAATTTTGACACAGTTCACTATTTGTTACGAGGGAGGGATGCAAAGAGAGAAAAGCCAGGTGTGCGAGAAAGGATGGGGGCAGCACAGCACAGGTAAATGATTCAATAACTTTGTCGGCACTTGTGCACGTGCTCCGCGTACACCTAGTAGTTTTCGAGTTAGATTGCAATTCATCGGTCCGATTTTGAACCAAACGGACTATAATGATAAATTAATTGGATGTAGCTTTATGGATGCATCTGGATAGTAGGTAGGTGTTAATGGTGAACGGGGAGAAGGACACCCCTACTTGGGAACTTAGCCTGTTCCAGTGAGACGCCATGGTTCAGTGGTTACAGATATTAGGCGTTCTAGGCTCTCTGATAATAAGGTGATGTGGGAGAAGGTTAGGCAGGAAAGGTAGGTGATGTGGGAAAAGGTTAGGCAGGAAAGGTAGGTGATGTGGGAGAAGGTTAGGCAGGAAAGGTAGGTGATGTGGGAGAAGGTTAGGCAGGAAAGGTAGGTGATGTGGGAGAAAGGTTAGGCAGGGAAAGGTAGGTGATGTGGGAGAAGGTTAGGCAGGAAAGGTAGGTGATGTGGGAGAAGGTTAGGCAGGAAAGGTAGGTGATGTGGGAGAAGGTTAGGCAGGAAAGGTAGGTGATGTGGGAGAAGGTTAGGCAGGAAAGGTAGGTGATGTGGGAGAAGGTTAGGCAGGAAAGGTAGGTGATGTGGGAGAAGGTTAGGCAGGAAAGGTAGGTGATGTGGGTATACCCCCAATAGTATATATGAAAACAGATACCTCTAATCGAAGGCCTCTTCAGGGTTGAGTGTTTGGAGGCGACAATGACAGTAGGCTTAGAACTTCTCATGGTTTATTTATTTGGTGGCTTCGTACAGGACTAACATTATAATCTCACAGGCAAAGCTCTGAAGAAAACCCAATAAGGGGTAGTTTCCGCTGTATACCTTGGATAATAAGAATTGAAAAGTTCCCCGTATTTCTGATTAATATGATGTAAAAGTTGAGGCATAAGGCTGTTTGTATTTTATACGTTGATCTAAACAAACATACCCTTACTCTTGCACATACAAAAGGAAACTAGTTCAACTTGATCTTTCGTCAATTTCGTCGGAAAAAAATAAATATACGGATAAACTGATGCAATTGTGAAATTGAGTTGTGGGTGAAAGCAACAAAGTAGCAATACATTTAAATATCCGATCGAAATCGATTAATGTCATGAAATAAGATAAAGGCGATCATTGATATCTTAATTTAAAACTGAACTATATACAATGGTTTGTTGAATGTGTGCGTGTGTGTGTGTTGGTGTGTGCGCGTGCGTACGTGTGTGTATGTATGTGTGTGTGCGTGTTCGTGTTCGTTTGCGTTTATTCTTTAACGTCCTATTCAGCAATATTTCATCTAAATGACGAAAGTCGGTAAATAATTCTGGACCACACATTCCAGTGACTGACGTCATGAGGCATGGGTTGCTGAAGATCTTCACGGGTCTGAGAATATAAAGCAGATTCTCAAACTGAGTATGTTATATAGATTTAGATGAGCTTGTTTGAACGGTAACAATTGATATATGTCATAGTAAGGAAACTCCACAGCGACGATAGTTGTTCATAATATCGACCCCTAGTTTGCCTTGTCCCGACCCAAGTATTCGCAGACAACCGTCACGCGGCTGTAACAGTAGGGCGTTAAATAAGAAAACCAAAAACTAAAAACCAAAAGCTAAGCTAAGTGACTCATCTCCCCATTTGCTGTTCTCATCAGCTTGGCACTGAGCATCGCTGTACTCGTTCGTCATCATGTGTACAAAGGGTGAACACGTTGTCTAGTAGGTTTTGTAATTACACCGCATGCTGGTATTATATGCTGTGAATTATCAGGAATAAAACATGTGTGTCCAATTATCCGTAACAGGGTCATACAGTCATGAATGATTTTACGCGTCATACGCAAGCTCAAAGTGCTCTTCGTTTCTGCACTTGGAACACCGCGTATGCTTCCCTCTGTGTACCACAGACAGCTATTATCACAATTAGTTTCACAAGTGGTGTGGCCATGGCAACTATCATATAATATAGGGCTTTAGTCGGTATATCCCATCGTTTCTCGTAGCTAAAGTGTCAGCACGGAGTTTCGGGTTCGAATCCCAATCCTAACAGTTTGTGGAGCCAGTGACTGATTTTCTTGCTGTTACATATTTGAATATGACAAACTATAATGCTAAACCCAACTAATTATATGTCACTGTAACAAGACTCGATCAATTATAATAACAAGGCTACGGATTATATATAAAACGTGGCATATATCATGTGGTATATCATCATACATGTTCTTCACTGTCAATAATGCAGTCAGGGAGCACCATTCGTCAGACATATTATCTTGATATAAAGTCACATGTTTTAGCAGGCATTTAAGAAGATTAACTTCGTTCACTAAATGAATTAGATACACTATATAATACCAATTTGTAAACACGAACACAACTTCTAGGAAAATATAGCTTCTTTTTGGACTTAACAGGAAGATCCATCTTATTTATTGTGTATTAACGCGATACTAATCATCTGGAATACAAATGAATATAATTTGTGTGTTTTTATTTTAATGCTATAGTCTTTTACAAAGTTGTGTAATAGTTAAAGCTAGACACACAGTGTTACTCAAGGTTATGACAGCTGTTGTTACATATTTCATACGTCCGTTCTGTTGACATTTAATTTCATCATCTATATGTGAGTGAGTGAGTAAGTGAGTGTGGTTTTACACCGCTTTTAGCAATATTCCAGCAATATCACGGCGGTGAACACCAGAAATGGGCTTCACGCGTTAAGAGTCACTTCTATTATACTCACATGATAAATCTTATTACTTACTGATCATGTGTTATATGGGAGGTGAGAGTGTTGGGAAGGTCTGTATGCCTCAAACAGTGGACAAAAAACGAAACCTTTCTGCAAAATCTTTCGTTAAAAGTTATTAAGGGTTCAGAGTTATAATTAAATGCATATCTGCTTCAGCTGAAAACTGAACATTTATATCTGCCTGACTCTAGCGGTTAATCTGCAGACATCTTGTTATACTTAAAGTTTTGTGAACACTACTAAGCTAAAAACAGAAATAATATATACATTAAAATAAATAAATATTAAAATAAATATATGATGCCTGTATCGCAAAATACATCTATCACAATCGTATCGCAAAATAAATACATAGTATATGATAAACGTATCACACAATAAGGGGCGGTGGTGTAGCCTATTGGTTCAAGCGTTCTCTCGTCACACCAAAGACCCGGGTTCGATTCCCAACGTGGGTACAATGTGTAAAACCCATTTCTGATGTCCCCGCCGTGATATTGCTGCAATGTTGCTGAAAGCGGCGTAAAACCATACTCACTCACTCGCAAAATAAATCTATGACAACCATATTGCAAAGTTCAAAGTGCATTATATTTTACTGTACGACATTCAGGGTCCATCTCATGTGTAGAGCATTTCTTTCAGTATACAATTTTCGGTTCAAATATTTAATTAATCGTTTTGTCAGAATATATTTTCGACATAAAATAATAATCCCAATCTCGTTAAAAAGCTGTGTTCTTTTTCAAAATATTTAATACAATATTTCATAATTTTTGTAATCAAATACGTCTTTAAATCGATTACATCATACAAGAGTTGATGGATTTCAATACAATAATATCGATATATATTATCAATTAACAGAAAATGCATTTATAAACAGTGATGACATCCAGAGAAACTTCAAATGAATCTATACTCTCACTCGCAAAATAAATCTATTACAACCGTATTGCAAAGTTCAAAGTTCATTATATTTTACTGTACGACATATAC
The DNA here is from genome assembly GCF_003918875.1 of Haliotis rubra. Taxonomy (NCBI): domain Eukaryota; kingdom Metazoa; phylum Mollusca; class Gastropoda; order Lepetellida; family Haliotidae; genus Haliotis; species Haliotis rubra. Next base: position 137,523 of record NW_025767675.1, read on the forward strand.
GATTCATCTAATGAGCAGTGCACTTCTTTCAGTATACAATTTTCAGTTCAAATATTTTACTAATCATAATGTCAGAATATATTTCCGAGCAATTCTTCCACACATATAACAGTATTACCAAAATAGAGCGAGGCGAACACTGCTATTTGAGAAACAGATACATTTAATTCAGGACAATCAGCATTTATTTTATTACCGACAAGTTATTATTTTAATTAATCATGCAATATCTATATCTTTGTTTGTGCAAGGTCTAACTCTCGCTCTTACACTTCATATCCTTACTTTCTCCTTACAATGTACCCGTTCTTGGCTAAGTCATCGCCGGTGTATACGTCTACTACATTGTGAGATAAGGGTATCTTTATCTGACACGGGTTGTCATGTACTCTTCACCTTTACACCTTCCACACATCTGGACTACAGCACGGTGTGTACGATATGTACATTGGTATCGACACAATGGAAAATAGGAACGGCTGTAGATATGATACAAAGGAAAATAAGATTCAGTTCAAGTTCTAGGAATTCAGTAACCAATACGCCCAACATCATTTTTCGTGTTGTAACCCGTAAAGATCCGGGTTAGAATTGATCTTCAGTAACCCATGCTTGTCGTAAGAGGCGACTAACGGGATCGGGTAGGTGAGGCTCGCTGACTTGGTTGACACATGTCATCGGTTCCCAATTGCATAGATTGATGCTCATGATGTTGATCACTGGATTGTCTTCTCCAGACTTGATTATTTACAGACCGCCGCCACAAAGCTATAATATTGCTGAGTACGGCGTAAAACTAAACTCATTCACTCACTCACTCGTGTTGTAGGTATCATGTATATTAAACACTTAAGAGAATCTTAAGTGCCTATGCTTTGCTCGAATGTGATTTGTGCATATGTATAATGCATCAAATCTGCAATTTCATTAAGAATTTTAAAACACTATTTCGCCTTCAATTTATCAATGTGCAATTGGTTTTCATTCTTAGCTCCCTGGGTAGTAAACGGATGTGACCACGTCATCCTACCGGGTACCCACTCACTGCTCTGAGAAAAGATGTATTTCGCTTCCCAACGGAGACACTATGTGCGTTGGTTGTGTTTCACTGTTGGGTAGGATTAAAGGCCAAGAAAGTAGCAGCACAGTGTACGGGTGCTGCCACCAATCATCACTACCTTCATCTTATCTGCCCAAAGGTCGTTCTTCCCTATCAACAATACAGGCCCTTAACGCAGGGTCAGCTAAAATTATAACAGATAGCTGATACAAGTAGGGCACAATGTTGGACAAACTCGACAATGCTGGACATACTCGTCAATGCTACGTTAAGCATAGATCTGGTTCGCGTTGTTTGTGGCTAAGGAAATGGGACTTTTCAGGCTGACGCAGCTGTCTTCTTAGAAGGGTATATAGTATGCACAAATTAAATGTGTATTTTAGCAAATTCCAAAGTGAAATAAAACGATTGCCTCCTCGTAATGACATTGAAATATAATTATATTATAAATATTTTAATCTTGTTATCTTTCATTCACGAAGTAGTGTAACATTATAGATATACTTACCACAGTTCCCCCTTTTCTGTCAGAAAACACATAATGCAAATAATTGATTCTATTATATATTTCTTTAATTTCTCAATGTATTCCGTGATAGTTAGTGCTAATATACACGAGGTCGATTAGCCCACAAAACAATACTAAAATACTTGGGTCACCAGTCAAATATACTCATGCCAATAATGGTTGTCACCCCCTTCAATTTTTTTATTGGAGAGGGGGTGTGGGGTGTGTGTGGGTTTGGGGTGGGGAGGCGGTGACAACCATTATTGGCATGAGTATATATACTGTGAAAAGTGTTTACAAAATACTGGAATTTATTGGAATTTAAACGTGTCAGCGAAAAACTGCAAAGTATAGTGTATTTACACATGTTAATTATAAAATGCATAACATTGTGTATTGAAACATATTAACAACTAAAGGTATAGTCCTATGGTATGATTACAATTCTAACATGTTTAAATAAACTGCATACAATTGGGGATGCAGTTAAATATGGATGCGTTGTAGATTATACATTGAAAATAAATTTTATTCTCAGACACATGCACAACATATTGACCAGCAGAACGTAAACCAAACTTGCTAACATGTCCAAGTACGTAACGTTAAGTTAGTGGTGAGGTGAGTTGAGGTGAGATGAGGTGAGGTGAAATTGGGTTTAACGTCGTGCTTGAGAATATTTCGCTCATATGACGACGTGCATGCGTGTGTATGTGTATGTGCGGCTGCTTGTTCTAGCCCAGACTGAAGCTGGTTTTATACTGCTAGTCCACTGAGATACCATGCCGCAGTGAAGCATGAATACCCCACTCACACACATCAACTGACTCCGAGCCCACCAGTCCTTGTTGTACCCATTAATGCCGAGCGCCAGGCAGGGTCCAACAAGTACCATATTTTAACGTCTTTTGGTTTGACGCGGTCGGGTATCGAACCCGCGACATTCCGCTCTCCGGGCGGACGTTCAAACCACTTCACCACGGAGGCGGTTAGTGGTTAGGACAAATGACGCCTTTGCCAACAACAGTGATGCGTGGTGGCGTGAAAACTTAAGAGGATCTCGACGAGGTTAAACGAGATTAATCAATAGGACACTTATACTTAGCAAATGAGGGAAACACGAATTCTTCAAAGCGTATTTATCTTAACCGAGTATTACATGATTATTTAATTACACATATTATAAATATATATACGCGTAGTTTAGCTGATGCCAAATTATCTGTCCTCATTCTCTTAGTTTTAATTAGTACATGTAGGTAAACTGATGTGCAAACGATCATTTTAAAACATTTTTTATATTTTCAAGTTAAAAAAATGTTGGCGATATTATATTCCAACAAATGTTTGCACATGCTCATATTTCTAAACATATAATTTTATCTAAAGAGTTTTAAAGAATTGATATAGGGGTGAATAATAAACACTGCTGTTGGGTATCTTAGCCATCTTTGAAAAACAACAAGAATGTTGAATGTGGTGTTGAAACAAAACATAATCACATTTCGCAACTGACATTTCATTCCAACTACATAAACAAAAACTCGGTGCATTTCTTCTGCCCCTCAGTATACATATGGTGGCAGTGTGAACATACTTTGTTAAATATACTCATGCCAATAATGGTTGTCACCCCCTTCAATATTTTTAATTGGAGAGGGGGTGTGGGGTGGGGGTGTGAGGTGTGTGGGGGTTGGGGTGGGGAGGGGGATGACAACCATTATTGGCATGAGTATACTTCATCCCTTATTCAATCTAGTGGTGATAGTTCGATTAACATTTGTGCTTTAATGAATCAAAGCTGAGAAGCTTAAATCTAATTGCATGGTTACTATTCATATGTACACATACTCTTTCCCATTTACTTCTTTACTTACTAAGAATCTGTACACTTGTACAGTTGAGCTAAGCTTATTATCATTAGTTTGAACATAATCAGTGAAAACTAATTATTGAAATTTATATTTCAGCACCATCGATCTGGCTTGTTTAGAGACAACCATGGCAGGTAACCTCCCAAAACTTAGACACCCATATCTTAGACACCTTAAAACAACAACATCTCTGGTTGAGTGCACAACTAATCCTTAAGCTGATACCTATTTCGTATTATGGATCAGTCCAGCTGAATCAATATTTATCTTGATTCAGCTTCTTTATTGAGTTCAACAATAAATAAACAATAAAGATCTTTTGTACTATGTCAGTTTGGTAATCATACATCTTGACTTCACATTAATAACTATAAGTTATTTAATCACACTTAATTATCGTGACCATTTTCAAGTCCTTTAGAGGCACATGATCCACCATTATGCAGATATGAAATTGAACATAGGAAACGGGCACTGTATCACGCAGTTTATGGCGGATGCAACAGGCAGGGAAGTACAAGTTTTGTAAACACCCGGTATTGTCACTGATTTTCAGTGATGAATTCATATAAACTTAATTTTAACTGCCCTTAAGTTTATCTGTTTCAGAGACGTACTGTATTCCAAAACCACATTTAACACGAAACCAGAACTCCACAAACTACCATTATTATGATAACCTCATTCAAACCTCAAAGCATTTGCACTCTTGCTTGACATGTGGACAATCACAGTGCTGTCAGTGTTCAAACAATGTGCGATAACATTGACTTCACAATCCAGATGACCATTAAAGAACTATTAACACGATTTTGACATAAACGATTGATGTTTATTTCATCATGTGTACATTTGATTGTTTGTTTAATGAAAAAAAATGAATGATTATGTTCAATGATTACTTCGATCTGTCTGTGATTATGTTCAATGATTATTAAAATCTGTCTATTTCATGAATACATAGGCGGCGAGAAGAGACATGACTGTTGCAACAACCGACATCTGTACACCAGGTGCTGAGGCTGAAACACAATAGGAAGTCCATCAGTTGGGCAGGTATGTTTACAAGGTAGGCTGTAACAGGTGGAGGACTCCTAGCCCAGGAAAGGTTATTGGGACCTTACATGGACATTTAGAGATATTTCTCAACATTTAACATGGGTAACAAGATGGAAATCAATGTGATCAATGTCCTGAATATTACGTGAGTCAGCAGTTTTCGATTTTACAGATCCAGTATTCAACATGCTCAACACAACCAATATTTCAGCTCTCCACACACTAGCACAAAATACGACATAATCTTAACATTCTTTAATGCAGTAGTACCGAATTCCGCTTTGAGTCTATTTCCGCAATACTACTGAAAATGGCCTTGGAATTCTCTAATGTAACAGTTCTGCATGCAACCTTGAAATTCTCTGACGTTTTGGTTCTGGATATATCCTGGGAATTCGTTCGTGCATCAGTGCTGGATTTACTTATGAAATAAATGATCTTCAATGCGATTATGAAATCAGTGCCTTGTCACTAAATCTTGCAAATGATTAAATTTATGGTTTTAACCTGCTCAGTGTTGTTGCATTAAATTATCCACGTGCATAATGTGGCAAAATCAGGAACCTACATGAACACCCGAAAGTTCCCACTTGATTCTTTATTTGGTCGATTGCCTGATTGAACGATGCGTCACTCTTACAACCGCTGCTCACTTTGTTGGTGCAGGTGATGAATGTCTCGAACGCACTGAAAGACGAGGATACAGGTATCAACACATTGAAATATCTCTGGAAGCTGCACATGATGAATCATATTGTTGACATGAGAAGTATGTATGTTGGACGTTCATAAGAACCTAATTCCATAGCTGTATCCAATGACGAACATCTCTATGTACAATATGTGGCATATATTAAGATATATTTGTAGTCACCTTCAGGTTGATTTGATTGGTGATCTGATCAGCCTGCAAGAACGGCATTGCATTAAAATGTCCAACATCGTTTTCTATCAACCTTTTACAATGACACACGTCTTGGTTTTGTCGATAATTTACCAAGTAAATCCAATTATGTAATTTAAGCTTTTTGGAACAATTTCTGAGTGAAGCTTGTGATAAAGTATACAAGCATCACTTACGCACAAACTTTAGCCTTGCTTTGGCCCGATTGAGTGAAAGCGGTTCCAAATGCAGTTCCGCACGCGGAAATTACTCCCAAGTCCGCCAATGAACAATCAGCACTCGCATATCCCACACAAACTGAAAAGGGAAACATTTAAATGACTAACAGGGGCGTAGGAACGGTTTTCAGAGTGGGGGGGGCTAAGTTTATGAAAAGTATTGAAAATCAAACTGAAATTGTAGTTATGGTAAGGTAGAAATGGTTTCGTCTTGAAAAAAGTGAGGGGGGGAAGGGCTAACCCCCAAGCACCCCCACCCCCCGTTCCTACGCCCCTGACCAAGGAGTGTTTCATAACAAGGTAATTTGTTTCAGTTGCAACAATACCATTTACACTGGTGAAATAGTAAAAACGATCATTAAGCGTATTTAATATTGATACACATATCTAACTTATGCTTGAAATTTTCTTCATGTTGGACTGATGTACTCTAGATGCTAGCATGAAATGTCGATAGTGTGAGGATGGTGTTATCGCCAGGACAATAGGCTAAGTCTGTATCGATATATTGAGTTGCGAATATGTGTTGTGATAGTAAGTATACTCTCCCCCAAAAAGAAACGCATCATGAAAATAGCAATTTCATGTAGCAATGAATTAAAACGTGATTCATTTTACTAAAGGTTTTGCTCTGTTTATGAGTCCTATGGTGTTTATGTTTTGAAACATCACAACAAAAAAGCACCATCCGTTAAATACCCGTATTTAACTGCATGATTTTCAATTTCGGCGTGTAGTGTCACAGAATAAGCAATTCACATGTAATGCACGTGAAAGTTGGGGATCAGATAGTCTCAATGATGGGTATAAAAGGTTGATCGCTGTCTGTCGATTATTCACTGTATTTGGAATATTGTTGACGAACGCAAAATTCCACGTCTAAGTGAGCCAACCGTCATATCGCCATTGATTTGCTTGAAGCTGGTCAGTCTCAAACTGCAGTTGCCCGAAGCATGTATGTTCACCAAAGCACCATTTCACGGCTCTGGGAGAGATATCGCCGGCAGAATGCAGTAGTGGGCGACCTCGAGCGACCACTGCGGCGCAGGATCGCTACATCCGGGTACATCACCTGCGTCATCGAACAGCTACGGCGACCAGTACCGCTCGACAAATACCCGGATTGAGGAGGCTTTCTGCACAGACCGTCAGGAACAGGTTGAGAGAAGCTGGTTTACGTGCCAGAAGACCTAATTTTGGCCCTGTGCTTCGACAACAACATCGTCGACATCGAGTTCAATGGTGCACCAACGTTCAGGCCTGGAACCTACCGAATTGGCGTAGAATCTGGTTCAGTGATGAATCACGATTTCTATTGGAACGACGTGATGGAAGAATGCGTTTCAACAGGACAATGCCAGGCCCCACACAGCACGTCACACTAGAGACTTCCTATAGAACCACAACATCAATGTGCTCCCCTGGCCCTCAAGATCACAGGACTTAAACCCGATCGAACATCTGTGGGATGCCCTGGACAGGCGGCCGCGACGCCGTAACCCTCAGCCCCAGACACTTCAGCTACTCGCACAGGCACTACAGGCAGAGTGGGCTGCGATTGGGCAACACGGGATTCTGAGACTTATTCGTTCGATGCCGAGGCGATGCCGTGCAGTTCTGGATGCCCACGGTGGTCACACGAGATATTGACTTCAGCGCCACCACACGTCTCCATGTGGCACTCAGACTGACTTTCCTCGAGTTGGAGCCAAAGACGGATAAATCTGCATTCCCAGTGTGCAATTTCGCTATATTTCTTCGACTTATAAAGCCTACAAGATGTTTCAAAATAAACATGAATATACAGTTGAAATTCCTATTTGCGTTTCTTTTTGGGAGAGTATATTATTAAACAAACGGTGATCAATATCAAACCTTCTTTACTTGTATCGCTTTATGTTTATATTCCTGATTTGATATCGTTCGTAATGTATTTATTAAAATAGAGTGCGTGAGTTTAGTTTTACGCCCCACTCAGCAATATTCCAGCTATAGAAAATACAATACAAATGTATATTTTTTCGCAGGCAACGTACACTATTGTTACGTCTTTTTTCAGTGAATTGTAGCAAGCAAGTGGATAAGAACAGTCAAACCAACATTAGTAAATAACAACATTTATATAATAATAAACATCATATATTTATTCAAATCCACCCAATGTATTAAACTGTGGCATATGTAAAAAGTGTCTGTATATCATTAACGCGTGTTCACATTCTGATAAAGATGCCAGCAGTGGCATTTGGAGAAACAAGTATTTCGACGTAGCAGGTCCAACGATATTAATAAAGACGTTTGTTTGAACGAAGTCTTCTCGTTGTTTCGGGGGTTCCGTGATGAAGAAATATAAATTCAAACTAACAGGTACTGAATAGTGCACATCAAGAGAAACCGTTCTTGACAAATAATGCATCTACAATATCTGCCAAAATGCAACACAACCTGCCTTACGGATGCAGGCAACGCCAGTTGTCCTTGCTCAAAGCTGTGTATTATTTTAAATCCTACCTGCAACAACAAACGCTGAAATGATCCACTTGTTCATGATGAGGGTCAAGTGACTATATGCCTTTACTCGTGTATAAGTGTATAAGCTTTTATCGTCCTACTAGGTTTCGCAGCAACCATCATATGTCCGATAAGAGATATGAATTGAAATAATTATCAAGAGTCGCGTTTCTAACGTAAAGAGATAAGAGATAAATATGTACATCATTTCACTGAATAAGTAGGTTGGTTGGTTGTTTATCGCCTCACTCATCAATAGTCCAGCTATATGGCGGCGGTTTGTAAATAATCGGGTCATGGATCAACATCATGAGCATCGATCTACGCAATTGGGATACGATGACTTGTGTCAACCAACTCAGCGAACCTGACCATCCGATCCCGTTAGTCGCTTCTTACGACAAGGTTACGGAAGATCAATTCTATCCAGGATATTCACGGGTCTAATTAAGTGGGATCTACATGTATATATAAATTTATGTCGACATCAGTGTAATTTAATATTACGCTTCATAGTGAGTGAGTTTAGTTTTACACCGCACTCAGCAATATTCCAGCTGTATGGCGACGGTCTGTAAATAATCATGTACGGACCACAGAATCCAGTGATCAACAGCAAGAGCATCGATCTACATCGTCAACTAGGTCAGCAAGCCTGTACAAATAAATGGAGATACACTGAGCAGAGCAGAGATTAGTTGTTCAGATTATATTGTTATTTACATAAAATGTACATATTCATATATACATTCACGCACGCCTGCACAGGTGCTATTTGTAACAAACGGTGTCCGAACAATAGTATTGACCAAGAGCGTTCGTTGGGGAGCTCTTGGAAGATAGTTCAGGATGGTTAACAACGGAAGAAAAATGTTTGCGGGAAGAGTTAATGACGACAGCAGCCATGTTTATCATGTTTGTGGAATACTGGTCGAAATGGTACAAGTTGATTGTAAACACGTGACAGAACGCACACCTGGACAGAGTGGCCAATGTTCCCGGTGCGGAGACCCGCTCTGTCACTTACACACACATGCAGAAGTAGGACGGCGATTCTTCATCGTCGACGTAGTCGTTGGTGAGGAGACGGCCTTGGCAACACCCCGACTATCCGCACAGTCCGTCCGCTTCTGTCCTTGACTGGAGACCGTGTCATTGACTCGTCACTCAGACTGAAGATTTAAAGAAATTTATTAATTTTTTTTTGCTTTCCTCCATATCGTGGTACCTGGTCATCGAATTGCCAAATTCATTCAAATACCCGGACATTCACAGGATAGATTTTCGATGTCCCGTTGCAAATCTTCACTAACCTATGCATATGTCTACATATGTCAAAGATCATGAGTCACGTTTAGGGATGTGAAGACTGAGCAAACAATATCCCAAAAATATTCACCCCTTACTTTCCTGTTTAGTATATGTGGCTAAACCACATGTATGTACGGACATCCAAATCTTTGTGACAACCAAGCTACCAATATGAAGCCTAGCTAAGGACCAAGCTGATAACTATATACGCACTTGCAGCAAACACTTACTTACTTACTTACATATATATTTATACTTTTATTTCAACCCGAATGTTTTCAAACAAATATTTTTGCAATAAGCGTTTACTGCAGTGCTGATTCACTTGCAAGAACCCCCCCAAAAAAAATTCGACAGTTCGAGACAAGAGGGTGAATTTGTACTTATTAGGGATTTTGAGTTCGACACAACCGGGAATTCGACACATCTAGTTCGATACATCAGGGTAAAATAATGAAAAATATAAGGAAATCGGATGGGACCGAGAGATGAGTTCGATACAACCGAGAATTCGTCTCAACCGAGTTCGAGACATTGGGGTTCGAATCTAAACTTACACTTATATTTCAACCCCAATGTTATGAAACAAAACTCAAGTATTCATTATTTATAATGTGAACATGAGTTTCGTGACTGTCATAGTGATCAAAATACGTCTTGTACATTCTCATAATAAAATTAATGTGTTATTAATATCTTATGTCCATTAGTTTTGCTAAGTGCATCCAAATAGTTTCCCCTTTATGTGAGAGTTCCCAATTGTATGATCTACGAATTCACCCATCATTACCATGATAACGTTTGTGTACACAAGTAAGTCGTTACAGATTGTACTTGTTTTGCTGAGTGGGGATCAGAAAGTTGGCCTATCTCGCAGGATGACCATGAAGTCCAGATAATCATATAGACTTGTGTGAACATGCAGAACTGTATACAGGGGTAAATTGAATCCTAAAGAATTCGAGAAACGTGAAGATCCGGGTTAGAATTGATGTCAGTAACCCAGTGCTTGTCGGAAGAGGCTATTGACTGGATCGAGTGGTCAGGCTCGCTGACATGGTTGACACTGTGACATGCCATCGTATCCCAACTGCGTAGATCGATGCTCATGCTGTTGATCACTTGGATTGTCTTGTCCAGACTCGATTGTTTATAAACCGCTGCCATATAGCTGGACTATTGCAGAATGCGGCGTAAAAATAAACTCATTCCTAAAGAATGTGTAACCAGGTTCAAATACATGTATCGACAAAAACATGCAGCTCTCTTCACAGGGTTACATTGAATCCTAAACAACCTGTAACCAGGCTCTATTAAGAGTGGCAATGTTGGGAGCCTGAACTATGCTATATATGTAAGTCTTGCCCTGGACGTTGCATACCGATATCGAAGTTGGTAGGTTATCATAGTTTATTATGAGTGTGACAGTTTAGTATGACGCCGCTTTTAGCAATAATCAAGCAGTATCACGGCGGGGACACCAGAAATGGGCTTCACACATTGTACCCATGTGGGAAATCGAACCCGTGACGAGAGAACGCTTTAAACAAATAGGCTACCCCACCGCCATTGTTGTAAAACGAACCTCCTTCTGTACTTATAAGTGAAAGAAAGTCTTTGTGAACTAGTACACGGCAGACGTTATTCAAAATTATCATATCATTCTGATCTAGAGATGCTTGATTGTTTGGCTGGTTTAGAGGCAGCCATCCTAAAACACCCAAACACAATATTGTATGTAATTTGTATGAATGAGGTGTGCAACGGGTAGGGCGAACACCCGATGCCACCTTCAACTGTCAGTGATCCAACCACAATTGGGGATCTTACATTTTGCAGCAAAGGAAATCCTTTTCGGAGATATTCAGTGTTTCGAAACCATAATTTGAGATGCACCCTTCCAAGGAACATGAGCAAGACATCAGAACTGCAAATTACTATATTATAATGGATGCGAAGATCAGTTACACTGAAACATGTGTACAATCTCAATGCTGTCAGTGCAGATACACATCGAGATGACCGTCACAATAACTATCAACACGATTTTGATATGTAAATAATTTGATGTTTATTTGATCATGTAAATAACAGTTCTTAAAGTATACATTTCAACATTTGCTTGATGAAACAAATGAATGATTATGTTCAATGATTATTCCGACCTGTGTATGATTATGTTCAATGTTTATTTAAATCTGTCTATTTCATGAACACATAGGCGGCGATAAGAGCGATGATTGTTGCAACAACCGACATGTGTACTCCAGATGCTGAGGCTGAAACACAATAGAAGTCCATCAGTTGGGCAGGTATGTTTACAAGGTAGGCTGTAACAGGTGGAGGACTCCTACTCCATTAGTGAGTGAGTGAGTTTTGTTTTACGCCGCACTCAGCAATATTCCAGCTATATGGCGGCGGTCTGTAAAAAATCGAGTTTGGACCAGACAATCCAATAATCAACAGTATGAGCATCGATCTGCGCAGTTGGGAACCGATGACATGTGTGAACCTGACCAGCCGATCCCGTTACTTGCCTCTTACGACAAGCATGGGATACTGAAGATCAATTCTAATCCGGATCTTCACGGGTCTCCTAGTCCAGGAAAGGTTATTAGGGCGTTACGTGGACATTCAGAGATATTTCTCAACATTTAAGAGGGTTATCAAGATGGGAATGAATAGTTTTATGATGAAACACCTGGTTCTATTACGCTTGTCAGTTGCATTTTATGTTGCAGATTCCGCATTGCAATACTCAACACTGCATTTAAATTTTCAACTTTGTAACGCAATGGATTACAATTCGACATAAACTTGATATTCTGTAATGCAATCTTATTTAATATAGTTCGGCATTCCCTAGTGTAATTCTGCTTAATATGTCCAGGCAATTCTTTTATTTAACAGAAACGGATATTCATGAAATAGTAATTTGTTTTCTATTCAGTAAGGCATCAGAGCTAACAACATTACATCTTCATTGCGAGGTATTGTCCAGAGAACCGTTGTACAAAAGAACCTTAGCGCTAGGACTACCTTAAGTCTATGTCATGGTATGGGATATACGGTCACCTTAGCGCTAGGATCGCTTTGTACAACGGCATCCTGTTCTCTTTGTAATAGATTGATGTTCTGTTTTCATCACGTTTATTGATGTCATAAACTATGTGTGTGTGCGTGTGTGTGTGACAAAGTTAGGAACCTACATGTACATCCGAAACTTCCCACTTGACTCTTTATCGCGTCGATTGCCTGACTGAACGATGGGTCACTCTTACAACCGCTGCTCACTTTGTTGATGCAGGTGATGAAAGCCTCGAACGCACTGAAAGGTGGAACACAGGTATCGTCAAATAGAAACATCAATGGAAGTTGAACTTCGTGGCTCATATGTTGTAGTGGGCAGTAATTTGGCGGCTAACAGATGCTGAAGCATCATTATACGAGCATTGTCGTAGCATGTCATGACTTGATTGGGACTCAATATGTCACATTCTAAGTGAGTAAGTCAGTTTAGTTTTACGCCGTACTCAGCAATATTCCAGCTATATGGCGGTCTGTAAATGATCGAGTCTGGACCAGACAATCCAGTGATCAACAGCATGAGCATCGATCTACGCAATTGGGAACCGATGACATGTGTCAACCAAGTCAGCGAGCCTGACCACCCGATCCCGTTAGTCGCCTCTTACGGCAAGCATTGGATACTGGAGATCAACATTCTAACCCGGATCTTCACGGGTCGTTACATTCTAAACTGTGTACTATATGAGGCATGCATTAAGAACACGCTTGTATTTGATTGGAGATGTGAAGTACCTCGAAGCATGTCACCTCATTAAAACACTATTGAGTTTAGGTTTTGAAATGCCATCGAGTGAATATGCCTTGGTTCTCTGCTAATTCACCTTGTAAATGAACATGCAATTTAATTAATGTAATGTATGCATTTATACTGCCTCGTACACAGCACAATATGTCAGAGAAGCTTTGGTGTGTTTGTTTATTCTATCTATATGGCGGTGGTCTGTAAATTATCAAGTACGGACCAGACAATCCAGTCATCAATAGCATAGAAATCGATCTACGCAATCGGGATACCATGACATACAAGTCAGCGAGCTGACCACCCGTTTGTTTTCGCATGGGTTCTGAAGACACACTCTAAAGCGGATCTTCACGGGTCTCAGAGAAGGTGGTGATGAAGTAAAGATATCACTTACGCACAGACTTTACTCTTATCCTGGCCGGCTGCAGTGAAGGCGGTTGCAAAGTTAGTTGAACAGGTAGTGACGACGGACAAGTCATCCACTGAACAAGCAGCGCTCGAATAGCCGACACATACTGCTGTGTGAAAGAATGAAGTTTGTTAGGAGCTGTTTGCAACAAGGTTCGTTGTTTCAGTTGCAGCAAAACCACAACCTGTGGTGAAATAGTAATAGTCACATTGAATAAGGATAGTAATATCTGATACTTGAAAGTTTAATTTTACAATGCAGTGTCGATAACGCCGTCTACGTTTACGTGTGTACGTGTACAAAATATGGATACACATTCATATAACTTGCAAGGATAAATATAGTAGAAAGTTACAGCAATAAATGCAATCCTTATCCTCTTGCACAATTGGCTCTCTGACGTCACGCAACAAAAGTGTTATCAGAGAGTTTAGGGCCACAGCTTGTGCACTTGCGATTGCTGAGCGACGCCCATACCGAATCCTAGTTTCATCATAGATTAGATAAAGATACATGTAAATGCTTCTGAAATCAATATCAATTATTCATGCCCATTTAAACAATCCTAAAGAATAATAATTGCATATAGTGCCCACCAAATCAGAATGCAACATGCTATGTGTTTTAGGTCAATCAATGGTGCATTACTTCTTTTTAAGTAAATTATCATTATGAATAAAACTTAACACTTGTTCTTGTATTCAGATGAGGGCCGGTGTGTGGAGACTCGGAGTCGGGATACTCTGTCCCGCCAGTATTGCCTTGCTATCAGTTGGGTATGTAACTAGCAAGGTAACAACAGCATAAGGACAGTGCTTTCGTCCAGTATAATAAGCTGAGTGATCGTAATCATGTGATCCTATTGCCTACTATACAAATTATGATTAATGTTAAGCTTTTGTTATTTGTAATGTTGTATGTTTTAACCTTTTTTTAAAAAAAATAATGTATTTGAATGATGTAGATTAAGGTCGTAAGGAATACGAGGTATCCTTGTATCGGGAGAAGCGGAATTCAGTGTATAGGCATTTTGTTGATAGCGGGTTGATTTTAAAAGTAAATTTATCCGGTTTATACAAAATTTCTAACGATACATTAAAAAGGACACATGATACATCGTTTTGTAACGGAACACAGTTTGGGAGTTTGCATAATTGCATGTATCAAATTTTATATAATTTGACCTGTATGTGTTGATGTCTTTAACCAGATCTGATTGATGCATATTAATGCTTTCAACGCATATACCCATGTGTGATGGTGGTCCAGACACAAGAAAAAGCAAAGATAAAATGGTGGCACAATTTTTCATATGGTTACCATCGGACCTTGTCATGGGCGTTTGCAGTGTTTCAGGGATTATTGAACCTAGTAATGTTTTGATACCGTTTGTTGTGTGATAATAAATCGAACTGGTGAATAATTAATATGATACACGCACAGTAACTCTACAAGTCTATAAAAGTGTGTAAAAAGAGTGTCTAGAATAAAATCTTGACGATCTCGCGACAGGATAAGGTTCATAAAAAGCAACCTCTTGGGACATAAATACGCCAGAATACGAGTCAAAGTCCACCATATCTTTCTGTGCGAATACGAGCAAAGTTGCACTCCCTGCCTAAAGTTGTGTATTATAATATACCTTACCTGCTACAAGAAACGCTGAAATGATCCACTTGTTCATGGTGAGGAGTGACTGACGATGTGGCGTCTTAACGAGTGTGAATGTGGGTAAACTTATATAATGCTGGTGGATTTTGTGGCAACCAACCAGAGGCGACCGATAAGAGATAAATATTTAAATCACTGTCACGAGTTGTGTTTCTGACTAAAGTGATAACAGATGAATGTTTCGATATTTCATGCGATTACTATGTATGTATATATGGATGTTAATGTAAGTCTTTATACCTTTGAGAAAAAAAACCACTAAGCATATACGTTGTCCGTGTTACAGTTGATTCAACCAAACAAGCAATTTCTTGAACATAGGGCAATATCATACAGACATTCGATGACCTGGTTCATGACCAACAATATTATCATCATTGTTCAACTTGACATGTCCGAACAAATAGAAATTAGCGATCAGGAATATGACTGGGAATTGTGTTGTTGTGATGACTGGGCACTCCTCTGAGCTTGAGTGCACCTAGCACACGTCATTTGTCTCAGTGTGACAGATCCAGATAACTGAAGAGTGTCAAAGAGGACGTCTTATGCGGTCCTTTCAGTTTATGACTATTAAGAGATACATTTCTGCACGACCCATGAAGGTCCGGGTTAGAATGAGCCTTGCCTGTCGTAAGAGGCAACTAACGGGATCGGGTGGTCAGGCTCGCTGATTTGGTTGACATGTGTCATCGGTTCCCAATTGCTCAGATCGATGTTCATGCTGTTGATCACTGGATTGTCTGGTCCAGACTCGATTATTTACAGACCGCCGCCATATAGTTGGAATACTGCTGAGTGCGGCGTAAAACTAAACTCACTCACTCATTTTCTGAACGGAATTCTGGACATAGTTTGGAATCAGCTTTGCTATTATTCAATAAACTTTTTTGTTAAAACACCATCAAGTCGTTTGTCGTTTGCGCACCACATAATATGATTTGTTGAAATATTCACTTAAATACATGTTTAGTGGGGCATATGGTCTTGTGCTTAGAGTCTAGGTCACAGATCAGTTGAAGTTAAGCAACGTCGAGCACGGAGAGTCCAGGGATGGATGACCGTGTTTAGCAGCTTGAATTCTGAGAGTTTCTAGAACTTCAGTCCTGCCCCACAACGAAGCCCATGTGATACACGTAAGGTTACGAAGGTTCATTTTTTTTCGGCTTCCTCCAACGGTTCTACATGAGTAAAGTGGAAAACAACTTGTACACATATATAAACAACGATGGCATTGGAGAGATGTAATTGAGGCAGGATAAAGTACAATACAATATAGATATATATTCATATATACAAAGGATGCCTTTAGAGAATGATACAAACAGTAAACTACATGTATTTATATCTAAACTTCTATGGATACATTCAACAAATTTTGACCAGTCTTTAGCATGTTTAGCTTGTTTGAACAAGGTAATCCTTTAAGTGTACATAGGTTGGGCCAGGTATTGACATTCTGAGGTATATACAGCTCCCGCTGTTGGTGAAGAGCTTGGCACCTGAAAAACTTATCACCAACAGCGGGTGAGTTACATAATTTACATAAACGATCATATCTAGCTGTATTTGTCCACCGGCCAGTCTCAACGGGTAGATAATGGTTACTATTTAACTTACTAGTGAGTTTGTTCAAAAGTGCCTCTGAACACCCAGCACAAAAATGGGTGATGGTCATGTGATTATAACCTCGTAGCGCCTCAGAGGTAGCTTGTTTTATTCGTGATAATAATGAATTTTCCCTGCTTTGAGCTTGCTGTCGGTGTGGATTTAGAGCAATATAAATGGACTAATTAAAAAAATGAAAACAAATAATAAAATCATATAAAAAATCCCCCGAAAACATTCATGATTCTTTACCGCTTTTGTTCACTGTACGTATGGTACCAGAAATACCAGGAGGGACACCAGAAATGGGCTTTACACATTGAACCCATGTGGGAAATCGAACCCGGGCCTTCAATGTGACGACCGAACACTTTGACCACCAGGCTTCCCCAGAGGACCGACCAGTAAGACAACTAATACCCTGTAGTTTTGTAATTAATGTGTTGTGTACGTCAAATTACCCTCACATAGGTGCACACAGCAGCTACCGTTTCCTGCACCTTGACATATCCTTTTCACTGTACGTTTCAGATAAAACACCAGTATGGTGATATGGTCTGCGTACGCGAATAAGGCTTTCATTAGTCCTGAGTTTGGTGTCCTGAGCACGGTGTCAGAAGTGGCGTCAAAACTATGACAGAGAAATCAAATTCACCATGTCGGTATATTTTTACCTATAAACAATGACGTTGGCAACAGCATTGTATGTCGACCCAATCTGCACCATCCCAATGGCTCTTTCTCTCTCTTCAGCTGTTAATCGTGGCATATTTCTCGTACTTGTGTATCAGATCATGTATTCTAGGCTCACTTCATACCCTATACAATCATTCTACATGTGAAATGGATGCAAATACTGCTTGAATGTTGCTGCGTTTTGGCGACTGATATTGCTATGTGTAAACAGAAAATAGAAAAATGTTACTAACGTTTCTTTTGGCGTTTAGTGTAATCATAGTTTATTATTGGCATCAAGTGTGTAACTGCAAGTGTAGTTTTATCACCAATCCAGCAAACAGGAGGTTCATAGTTCATGAAATATTTCACATATTGCGACATAACAGAATAGGCCAGATTATCAGTTGATGCATTATCTTGTGACGAAGGTCGGTTTGACGGTCGTACTTAAACAATGTCGACCTGTAACTCAGGGATGGTTTACCTACCCTATGCAGTAGCGACTAAACGGGGTGTACAGACTTGTCCACTAACTGACTCGGGCACATAACTACTGACCCGTGAAGATCCGGGGTAGAATAGGTCTTCAGCAACCCATGTGCTTGCCATAAAAAGGCGACTATCTTGTCGTAAGAGGCGACTAATGGGATCGGGTGGTCAGTTTCGCTGACTTGGTTGACAAATGTCATCGGTTCCCAATTGCGCAGATCGATGCTCATGCTGTTGATCACTGGGTTGTCTGGTCCAGACTCGATTATTTACAGACCGCCGCCATATAGCTGGAATATTGCTGAGTGTGGCGTAAAACTAAACTCACTCACTCACATAACTACTGCATACAGCAGGTTTAACAACGTAGCATAATGCTTTTGAGTAGTATATAAACCTGAAGGGTGCTTCTCACTATATATTAGACATGGCTTCTTTTCCCGGAATAACCGCACTTCTGGTTTTTGTTTGCTCTCAGGTTTTAGTTTTTATGAGTAGGACCTATTTCCCGGTTTTACTTTTGAAAGTAAGACCTCTTCCCAGGTTTTACTTTTTCCTAATTCTATATTAACATCAACATTCAATTTATATGTGAGTGTTTTGAAATCAATTGAAAAATATCGTCAAAGATCAACTTAAGTGTGCAAATGTTTTCCCTAGGAGGATTGGAACTGTATATTTCAGATTCATAAACGGACACTGTACCTCACAGCCACCAGGCTGACTGAGAACGAGGGTTGACTTATCTATTTATAGTTAAGCCTACTGTCATTCAATTGATTTTACCAGCGCTTCAGTTACTGTTATGTAGCTTCATTACATGATCATCTAGTTATCCACCATTGACGGTTTATATGTATAATAAAGCACTCCTCCTCGGTTATGGTTGCGAAAGTAAGCCCTCGACCATCGGGTTGAGAGAAGTAAGACCTCGAGCGCTACGCGCTCTAGGTCTTACTTCTCCCCACCCTCCGGTCTCGGGTCTTACTTTCCCAACCATAACCGAGGAGGAGTGCTTTATCCTACACATATTAGCCACTTAACGGTTTAACAATTTCTTGACGTAACCCTGTTCATATGCGAATGTTCTTTCATTCCTACAAGTGTTAATCACTGTTGTCTAATGGCAACTATCCTCGTAGTGACACCTGTACCTGAGCATCAGTCGCGTGAACGCTTTCCGTTTGTCCAAATGCGTTGAATTATATCAGGTATTGATTTTGACAACAATTTCGAGAGAATCCTTTTTGAGGTTGCTAACTGCCACATTTACGAGGAATTGATCTTCCTGACTTTAGAAAAAAACCCTGCCAGTGGTCATTCACTGGCGTTGGGTCGATGTTTCCTTTGCGATATGAAGTCACCATGTTTCATCATTAGCTCAATGTGGCATCGATCAGTTATGATACGAAATGTATGTTTAAGCTGAGTCTAGATAACTGACTTCATCTGTAAACAGCTCAGCACTTGTACACATCAGATGTTATTCAAAAGTACCACGTCATTTTCAGTTTGAACAAAGTTAGTAAATGGGGTATCTATGTGTATAAATATGTGGTCCGTCCCTTCATTGTCTCGTGTATATGCAGGCGTCTCGCATCTCATGAGTACTGCTGTGGGAAAGCAAGAAAAACACCTACTTTGCTCCCCATGAAATCATTTTCCGCGGGTATTCGAGACTGATTGTCCCCAGAAGTAAAATTGTCGTGCAAATTAATTGCAGTCATATATATGGGGAGAGATCATAACATAAATGACATCTCCTGTTGAAGCCAATGGCGGATGATGGATAGCGTTGTTGATTAAAAGAATGTGAATTAAGTTTTATGCAATAGATTCGAAAGCCGTCATTGTTGGGGGGATACTTAGAGCAATACAGATCGGCTTACCTGGGGAAATGTGTAAACATCGCATGTAGAACAACACGCAAGTCCAAAATATAAAACTGTAAGATCCCATTTCTTTCAGGAACGTGGAAAATTAAACACTGCTCATAATTGCACTGGCATGTCTTTCTTCGCTCAAGTAGTGAAGCATTATCTCATAATACCACAGTCTAACTATCCCGTAAACTGTAACTGATTAATAAGAACGTCATCGAATCATATATATACGCAACTCCGCACAGACGACTGGGTCATGCCTGCCCACTCTTTTGCCTGAAGACCTATAATATATTGAAGTTGATAGTTGATATATTCCTCTTGTATAAATACATGATGATGTTAAATGTCTTTTAAGGATAGATATAAGGTTGAAATGAGAAGAAAACTATGCCGTTCATTTTAGTTATTTAATATCGAAATGAAGACCATTCAAATTTGTCTGTTTATACCACGAGGCGCCTTCCATACACAATGGCGGTAGTTATTGCATGTTCTTTATGAAAGATATCAGGCCAGGTAAGTTTTTGGTAAGTAGATTTAGAGGCTGTAATACGATGCCATGAAGTTAATACTCACTTTGATTATTATTTCAAGGCTACTTCTTGCTACTTCGTCAAAATATTAAACCCAGTTAAACTTTCTCAAACTCGACAGAACCCTTTCAATGTTCCTAACAAATCCTTCCGAAAGGTGTATTAGATCCTGTAGTTCCGAGGATGTGAAGACGTCACTTTGAAAGTACGATGCCATGTATATTCAATGAGGTTTGGGCTGGGTGACAAGGAGCTGGTAGATTGCTTGGTAAGGGTGATCAATTCTACGTTGAGAGAACTTATTTAGAGAATGACCAACGAGGTACGAGTGATTACGGGAAATTTGCCCGAGTTCAAATAATGTTCATGGTGCCAAAACGTTATTTGATCAAGTCAGCTGTCTGTAACATCGTTCATTCACGACTGGCGTGTGTCTAGTGACGGGCGACGATGTAGTGTTGAAACACTTTGGCAAAAACCTGTCAATTTTTGGGACAGTCAGCGGTAAAAAGTTGGGAAATCTAAAAGACAACCATCCCACGAATACATATAGAACAAGTTTTCTGTCAAGAAACCCAACAAGTTTGAAGAGTAAGCAACATTAGGTTCTGTCGAAAGCGTGTTAGAGTCACGTCGTTGGTCCCAGTAGAGTACAGCAGGTCCAAGAAGGATAACTCTAATCGGAATCCGCGTCAATGGGAAGAATACACCTCTTTAGAGCAGATGGCCGACTCACTGAGGAGTCATTCGGGATGTTGAAGTGGTATACACCACCATAAAATGGACCTGAGAATAGTGTATTTACAGAATAAAGATTTACGGCATGCGACAAATTTAAAGACTGACGTCATGGTGGCAGGTCATTGACCTTGATCGGGGTTAGACTAATGGCGGCCATGTTTGTTTACAAACAATGCAAACGATTGTTTTGGGGTTATTAAGGTTTATTTTATAAAGACTACTATTTATAACGCAACTGTATTGCAAAATGACAATGTTATAAAAAAGAGTATTCGTATTCTTTAACCTTTATGTTTTCTTTTTTAAATCTCGGAATGTGTGAGTACAGCACGTTCTAATTATCAATGAAACGGTCAATGAACTTGGATCATGAAAAGTAGTTCCGTCAACCAATCAAATTTCGTCTCTGCTTAGGTGACCAATCAAGGTTGAGAATCACTGAAAAGAACACGTACAATTATCACAAAAATAATCACCTTTTTATCCTAGCCAGTATGGGTAATAACCGTATGTGTGTAAAAAGAGTAGGGTCGTAAACTATAAATGTAAATAAATACCAATTAATAGAACTGAGATAAGTGTTGACGACAGCCATCTCATGCAAGAACTTTTTTTGGTTTTAAAACATAACACCAAAGACATCTGATGGTCTATGCATGTTTCAGGTAGCGCACCACATGTGTTGGGTGTCAATCCTGACTTTCAGATATACAAGGAAGGTAGATTAACCTCAAAGGATATTCTATTGACAGGCTTTTTTATTCCGCTTATCGCACACTTGTGATGTTCTTACTTTCATTCATAGTACTGACTGACTGCATT
The DNA here is from genome assembly GCF_003918875.1 of Haliotis rubra. Taxonomy (NCBI): domain Eukaryota; kingdom Metazoa; phylum Mollusca; class Gastropoda; order Lepetellida; family Haliotidae; genus Haliotis; species Haliotis rubra. The sequence goes on from NW_025767675.1 coordinate 159,637, forward strand.
TATGTATGAGCTTGAAATGCGGTGTCAGCAATGCGCGTAGTATCTACTGTACATACTGACTAGTATATAGAATAGCGGTACGAGATAAAGCCTGACAAAAAGCCTTTGTAAAGCTTTATTTATCAAATTTATTTATCTTTCAAATAGTACAAGTTCGGTTCGTCGTCTTTGATGTCCACTTTATCTATGTTGTAAGTCTTGACCGACCATGTCGGGTCGGTGGCTCGTTTCCAAGTCTCTCCTTCATGTTCTCCCGGCTGGTAGAGGTACCTCACGAGAACCCAGTCGGGTATTTGTTTCTCTTTCCCTTTACGTGATGGTGCAGCCGATTCACCGTTCACTGATGCAAATTTAATAGCGTCGGCTGTTTTTTTTGGGTGAGACAAGTGATTTCGTGATTGATAGCTGACACCATTTGTAGTAGCCGCGCGGCCCATTCGGTGTTGGGGTTATTTAGACTTATTTCCTTCGCGTACTGGTGTCCGAATAAGCGCTCAGCCAAAGTCCTATTGAATCTCTCAACGATGGCTTGGCTGTGATGAGCCCCGGCCGCGCCATGCCTGACTTGGACGTCGTGCTTGGTTAGTAGTTGTGACACTGCACCCATGAACTCCCGTCCTTGGTTGACTTGCAGCTCGGTGGGCCATGTCAGCTGACTGCACTTGTATATGCGCTCGAACGCATGAGCTACTTGGGTAGAATCTTGAGCGGTTAAGGGTTCCGCTTCTTTGTAGCGGCTGGCCACGTCAACGACGGTTAGGGCGTACTTGTATGTTTTACGTCTCACCCTGTCATGAGGTAGAAACAGGAGGTCGGCTTGGTGAACGCGATTGGGCGTGGACAAGTCAAATTTTCTTCTAGGTACGTAGCACGGTGCCGGAAGGTAGATGTGCCACAGGGCTTGTTTTTCCAACCACGCTTTGGCTTCGTTTAGTGATACTCTTGCTATTTCGGCAAGCTTGTGTATGGCGCTCGCGCCTTTCAAGTATCCACGCGGGCTGTAATAAATGTTTTCAATTTTTTTTGTGATGGCGTGACATTATAAACATATATATATATATATACATATATATTTATTCTTGCAGTTCAATTTTTTTGTGTCCGTACGCGTAAGTGTTGATTCCGTCAATAGCAATCCAACATTTTGTGTCCATCGGCGACAGGGACGTTTTGTTTATCGTCAGTCCGTATCTCCTGTGTCCGTCGCTTCTCAGCGTATTCATTTGATGTTTGAAAGTGCGAGTCTTGAGCAGGGCTTCCTTGAACCTGGCGTGTTTGATTTGTTTTTTCACCTCATATTTTTTCTCGCCTTTCGCTTTTTTGATTTCACTATCGTCTGCTTTCAGGATGGAATACATTTTGGGTCTCAAACCGATGTATTCCACGATCGGCGTGCTGGCGCATTAGTCCTTCATCTTGCTGAGCACTTTTTTATTTATGGTGTCATGCATCGGGTGGTCCTTGGGGTAGACGCTGGTGTCGTACAGGTGTATTTTTTTTCTTCATGTCCTCGTACACGTCATCGGTTCGAATTTCCATCAGCAGGGAATCCGTGTCCGTGTACAACGCTTCACACCTTGCGCGGTACTGGCCCTTCAGTTGGTTGTAGTAAAAGTCGGTGTTTGTCGAGGATGCTCATCGCCACGTAAACTGGCCAATTGAATTTGAATTGACTTTTTCTCATGTGCAACGCTACCAGATCGTCGCTGAATATTTTGCTGCAGTTCAATGCTGGGCTGGCTATCAGTTTCCTGAGTTTTTCTTCCTCTTTCGATCGGACTAGTTTCACATTCACGCGTTTTCTCAAATTCTCCATCGTTGTTCATGAGCTTGTACAGGTTTTTCTCAAAGTCACTGTCGGCCCGCTCTCGTAAATCCGTGTTCATTCTAATGTAGGGTTCCATCCACGGACTCTGATCAAACTTGAGCACCCTATGAATTTTTGTGAGTTTCATTCCCAGTGACAAGTACAGTTGCAGGTTGCGATAGTGAACGATATATTTTTTCTTGTTCATCAAGTTGAGTTTTTCAACGTTAGCCGGCTTGATTTTCCCCAGCAACGTTTGTTGATATTCGGACATCCAATCTGGGTTAACTGTCAAACGTTCGGGAGCAAGCGGATAGCTGTTGTGTGATTTGTGTAATTCCACGGGATATTCGAAGTCCACTTCGCGTATGTATCCTTTTCTCGAATATGGCACGATGCTCATGACGTCGATCATCTCGGATGTCCACTCGAATCCCCCGGTTGGTAGATACTGGCTCATGACCCAACCGTTCAGGTTGTTGGTGTAGAGAAAGAGGATATGGGTGGTGGATTGATTCGGATTATATTTTTTCACGTACTTGTTGTTGGCTTTCCCGTAGCGTTTGGAGACCATGGAAATCGCGCCTCGCAATCCTTTTTTGATGAACGGGTGCATGTCGTAATCCGTTAATAGTTTGAGTTTCACACCGATCTTTTTCAACAAGGCATCCCAAGAGAGACCCGGGGAGGAGAAATACCACGCGGGGTCTAGGCAGTACTGTTTTGTTTTTCTAAATATCTCGAACACGTCGGCCAACAGGAGTACCTCTGTTTTCAAGTACAGGTCGTGGTAATCACCCAGATTCTTGCAGCCCAGTTTATCCCATACGTTAATTGCATGCGAGTAATCGTCCTGGGTGATGACCGAGCCGGTCAAGTTGCTGTAAAATCAGTTGATGGGAGGCAGTCAGGCCTCGTTGAACTTGACCTAGTCTGTCGTACAGACCCTGAAATAAATATATCCAAGAAAGCCCACGCAAGTCTAGAAAATGTGCTAAGTCTAGATTTCCTCAGCTTCTGAAAATGAAGAAAGTCTCAGGGCTCCTTTCATTATATTATTTTGATTTACTATGAACTTTTTTTCAGTAAAATATGTTCATTTCAGAGACTAGTTGTTAGTCTTAACTTGACCCAGCTGTCCATGTATTCATAGGGGTAAACGCCCTTCCTCATCAGCAGGGGTCGAGTCTGGGAATCGATTGGTGATGTGGAAGTCATTCGGGTCGTTGGCCTTGATCAAGCTATCGAGAGACGACAGCAGGAAGTGAAGGCTGTCGATGAATCTGACATTCAAGTGATCTAACCAGTAAATTTGTAAGAATAACTTTAGAGGTTAAATATGTATAATTATATTTTCATGAAAATGAATCAATATCGAATGCATTTTTATAAGCTCTAAAATTATTCTTTCCAATTTACTGTTCCGTACACCATCAAAAATAGAACGGAATATTGCAAATATCATATTTTGCCCCCATCAGCAAACAGGCAAACCTGGCTGGAATTAATAAACGAATTTATAAGGTAAGTTTTTGCTGACTTGGGTGATCCATGAGCGGGGCCTTAAAAATAGTTTACGTGGTGAAATCTAACTTTGATTGAGGAGGGGGTGGTTTCGTTGTTACATCCCTTTCCTTTTATATAGTACTAGGGTAGGGTCTATATACCTATAAGTCTTTCTAACTCCGTTTCTAAGCATGACACGCCCCTGTTGGTTGTACAGGGTTGTGCCTGGCTTTCCTCAGGCAGGAATGACCCGTCAGCCCCATCTCTTTCGCTCGAAGTTTGAGTTGTTTCACAGTAGGGGGGGGTTGTATGTTGAGTAATCTAAACAGCTGAGGTTTCCTTAATCGGGAATAACTGACTACGCCTCGTTCTCATGCAATCTGGTTAAGCTCTCGAACAGTAGTCATTGTTAATACTTAGTTGCAAACCCAATCTCTAATTGGGCCACCGGTTATGTAAGGGAGGTAACACTGTCAGCCTTTTTAAATTTTCATTCTGAGAAGGCGCTTACGTTCGTTCAAATAATCTTTTTTCTATTCGTAAATAAGTTGGTTTAGGACCATGTTCGGCCCGTGGGCTCTACATAAATAGTAGTGGCATTTCACTCCAATGCCGCACACGGAACACGTTTAGTTCACGAAACCATTTCTGATACTCTTAATGTGTATACAGCAGTACCCCTCAGTCCTGCATTTCCTACCACAAGTCTCGGTTTTCTCCATAAGCACGTATTGACAGCAATACGGAGCAGTTCTCAACTTGGTTATATTTCATATGAATATTTAATCTAATTGTTTCACGATTAACATGGTCGTGGCTAGACCCAGTGCGACGAAGATCAGTTCTTGAGTTTTTTTGGTTCCGGGAAGGCGCGTAATACTGAGAGAGTGTGGGTTCATCATCGAGAGGTTCTAGCTGTTTACCGGTTAGCAGGTAGTATTCTTTCGCGGCGTCATCAACGTTCTTGAACGTTCGAATGGCATGGTTTTCACGCTCGAGTTGATCGTGAATGAAATTGAGTATCTGTATGCGTTTTCTCGCGTACTCGGTTTGCGCGGCTTGTAATTTCTCCACGGCTATATTGTGGCGTTTTGGATCCGCTTCTACCTCGGCCGCGTTCGACTCCCGTAATTTGGAGAAAAGGTAATTGCTCCCGGAAACTGCCAGTGCGTTGACTAAAGCCCCCGCCGACCATCATAGCGATTGTAGCAATTCTATTAATATGTTATACAGTCAAATCCCGATGAGTCGAATGCCGGTGTCTCGAATATTATGCATAACACGAAGTACCTGTCGGTCCCGACCATTCCCTGCTATTTTTGTCATCATTTGATTTCCGGTTACACGAATTCGTCTCATAAATACACACGATGACTCGAAATTGAAATTTGGTCCCTTGATATTCAAACAATAGTAATCTTGTATACATAAGCCGAAGTCAGTCAATGAGAAGTTAATTGGTGATCCAACTACATGTAACTGATCCAATTAACAAACCAGCGCGGCTCGCACCTTTCCGCTATTGTCGGGTGAGTTAAAAAGGCAGATTAGTGATTTTACGGAAACGGAAGAATTAACACCTGTCACAACGACGACTCGTCTGATGATGAAGACGAGACACACCCTGCCGTCAAACCACCACCATCCGTATCGGAAGCGATAAAGTTCTGTGTGAAGGACTGGAGGAATTTCTTCAGTCCGTTCCGGAATTACAAACAACGAACATTTTTCCCACTTGGCAAGCGTCCGTGAATTTGTGGATAAATGTAAGGGAAATTCACAGAAACAAACATTAATGTCAGACTTTTTCCAGAAGTGAGTTCATCTTTTTGTATTAATAAGATTCAAGATGGTGGCATCTACAAGTATATCTATCGATTGCCGATAGATTTTGTTCATGAATTTTAAGAGGTAAATGTATTTTGTATTTTATTGTGCTAGTATTGAAATGTGTTCTCATTTGTATAATGTTTGTTTCCATTATTCATTATTATCCATTATCTATGTCACCTAATGTATTGTTGTGCTATATTTAGATATAATGTGCTGAATAAAGGAATTGTTCAATATTGAATCATCTTTTTTTTCTACCCTCATAGACATACCTATGTCTCGAATACATCGATAAGCCGAATCTTTTACTTGGTCCCCAGCGATTCGACTCATCGGGATTTGACTGTATATTACTTTAAAATATTTTCCAGTATGATTCCTTGTTACGAGGATGTCCTTGGTGGCCATCGCCATACCCAAATTCATGATGAGCATGCCCATATCCCGCAGGTCGAAATCGAGTTTGATCGTCGGTTGTTTGAGAACCATTTTTGTTAAACAAGTCTATCCTACAGCTAGACTGGCGGCCATGGTGGCGTGGTATGCATCGTTAATGAATGTTTTTCCTTCAAACATTATGTATACAACAAAAAATATTTATTTTATAACATAATATGCGGGTTTATCTTTAATTGTGGTTGCAGTGTTGGTTGTGGTGCTGATTGTGGTTTGTCATATAATATAAATAATGTTGCCACGCCGGAAGCTGCTTCGGCATTCCACAGAGTATATTTTTTTTCGTGGTGCTTGGCTAAACCACCTTTTGTACCGGTTGTGACTCTTTTAGGATTCTTCTTCTTGGTGACTTGTGTTGGTGTTTCCTCCTCTTGTGTTGGAGTCGGAGTAATTTCTTGCTGGGCAGTTTCCATCTTGTATACTATCATTATTATTTTTATCCTCTTTAAATTGACAATGCTTTGCCGTAATAATCGCTGCCGTCACTGGGGCTAAAAACATACCGTAATTGTGGTACAACACACAGCTGACAGCGCTTTATCGACGTGTGTTCGATAAACGGATCTTTCTCGAGATCTTTCCACAGGTAAAGTCGATGTTCCGGTGGAATGGGAAGGAAGTACGATGCTTAGCCGGCGTAGACTTGCGTTATGACAGATCCTATAGTTTTTGTCATCTCAGCCCCGAGCCTTGTTTCGTATCTCGCATACAGCTTATCGATCTCTTCAGTGGACATTTTCTGAATTTTATCTGGAGTGTGGTCCCCACCAAAGTATTGCTTGGCTTTGCCGCAGACCTCCAGCACCACCAGTTTCTCTCGCTTGTCATCCGCCAGCGCCCCCAGTTTCTCTCGCTTGTCATCCGTCACCAACAATTGTTCGAGCAGTTCATTGCACTCCATCCTATAATGTAACAAGCAATTTTTAATTCTAATAATATAATATCCAATACATGCCAAACATAGCGAGATGAAGGTTAAGTTACACACGATGAGCACTTCAAAAGCTGACATCTATATACAACTGTAACCTTTAATTGCTAAGCATTTGCTGAGCTAAACACCCGATAGACCACGGGCTGGTCGGTTTGCAACACGAGTTTGGTGTGTTTCGTTTTGGTGAGCTGCTTCTTCACTCGTTCTCGTTCTTGTTTGCTAGGGATCACGTCGTTTTCTCTCAAGCATTCCTCGAACGAATCCCTGTCCTTGCTGTGGAATAAGGCTACACATCACGCCTGTTCCCGTAAATCTTTCAGCACCGAGTTGAATTTCGGCGACATCACCCAAACGCTGTGCTTTGCGTGCCTGCTGGAGAATGCTAAGTACGATAGCATGTCTTTCTTCTTTGATATCTCTTTGTTCGCGCTGCAGTCGTCCAGGATGAACAGCGTTGACTCCCCTTTAAACTTCCCGTGATAAGCTTTCAACCAATCCTGCAGATGTGTTCCCAAATCGACTTTGTGCATGTCTGGGTCCGTCATCACCCAAGACCTTTCCGTGTACGTTTTGTTTATGTGCAGAGCAGGGCACATGATAACTATGTTATCAAACACGTCCTGGTAGTATCCTTCCAGCATATTCAACACAAAAAACGGTCTTCCCACAGCCCGTCTGGCCACACATGATAGCGCAGTGTGGGTCTCGAGGCAAATCAGTAGATGGCTTGCACGAATCTTATTAAGTTGAGCGTCCATAATCACATACAAGTATAATTTTAATTTGCCTGCGGTTCAAGTTGATGTTCCACAGCGTGTCGCTCTTGTCCCGTAAGATTGTTCTATGTCGCAGGACTCTTTCGTAGTGGATGGACAGCTTTCCCCAAGTACTGGTGTCGAACCTGTTGGGCCAGCTCCGGGCTCGTTACCATGTCGAACTCCAGCGAGATGTCGTTGATGGCGTAACTACCTGCATCCCCGTTCGGCATATGCACCACTTTGCCGTAGTTGTTAAGCATGAGTTCATATTCCAACTGATCGCCCAGTGCAGGCTGGTACAATGGGGCATGTCCCATGACCAACTTGAAGTCGAGTGGCACGCAAAAGCAGTTCCCGTACGCTTCAGCAATAGCTTTTTCACCTGCCGGGATCTTGTCGAGCTGGTCTTGTGTGAAGCCGTACCCGACGCGCCATCGAGTTTTACTGATACCTCGATACACGTCGTTTACACGTTCGCCCTCGCTTTTCCAGAGATCCATGTAACAGAAAAACACATTGCTATCGTTTAATACTCAACACCTCGTTGCTGCTGATTTTGATGGTGGTTTTCTTAAGAATGATGGCACAACCAACGTTCCACACGAGTTCGCGTTTGTCGATGTTGGAAGTCAACACGATGTTAAACGCCAGTCGAACCGTGCCGGGACAATAAGGTCATTATCACCGAGGTTGGGGAATCAAACAAACAGCGTTTGGTTTTGATTTATCTTGCTTAGGTTATTGGTGATAGTCACTGACTGACGCATGGCTTTGGCGCCGAGAGGCTCTCTTAATCCTAGGAAAGGATCTTTCTTCCGTACTGTGACATTGTTATATACATAAAATATATAAAGTTTAACATAATTAATAAAATGGATGATATTCCGATGGATGATTTGGGTGGTGGTGCACTTGATGAAGGGGATTACGATGAAGACCTCCGTTTACCAGCAAGGTCTTGAGCGACGAACTCGCCAAGCAAACCATCAACGATTATTAAAATGGTTTAAAACGTGATAAATATTACATCAAGCCATCGTACCGAGACTATTCCAAGTTTGATATCGATAACAAGGGCACGCTGCGATTGAGAGCCGATCCAAAGATCGATCCCATGAACATGCGCACAAGAAAACTGCTTGGTCTGTCCACGCTTGTCGGAAAACATGGCGTTCATTTTCTTCGGGACGAATTAAACCTGCGAGATTATGGTGGCGCACGACCCAAACAACTTCCGCCCAAAGTTGATCGTGATCTGCAAAACGTCAGGACCGAACTCAGCAGTGTTGGAGGCATACCCCAACATGCTAAAGAAACGTTGGACAGCATCGAAAAACTGTTGAGCACATAGTCGAATTTCCTGTTCCAGAACTGCAAGGGCTAGACAAGGCCCTGCGAACCGTTCGTGGAGAACTCGTGAACAACATGGGGAAACTGAACGAAATCGATGAGCACATCGCTCGCGAGAAAATAAAACTCACGCTGGTTCAAGATGTGGCGTCTCTGAAAACCATCATCAAAAACGATTGCGGGACTTGCAAGACGAGAGACGGACCCGATTGGAATCCGCGTCGTCGAATTGAGAACAGCTTCGATCCCAGATGGTGCGGGAAACCATCGATCGAGTCCTGAACGAAGACACCCCATTGGCCAACATGATCCGAATCCTCTTCCGAGAGCAAGGGATCACCATACCCATTCTTCTTAAGGCACTGGGCATTATCATATCAACGCTGGTCGTATCACTGACTAGGGGTGAAGGTACACCTCCTACACCAAGCCCATCAGGCGACGTCAGAGACTGGGTAAAAAAACATCTGAAATCACTCGGCAAAGCCCTGGCTGAACTCGCCGGCATCCTGGGTAGCATCATTAGCACGCTGTCGAAAACAGTCACCTGGCTCGGTCAGAATCTGTGGGCGTTCATAGTCGCCATGGCCGGGCTGGTGTACGTAGCCGCTAAGGAATTTTTAACCAGATGAGACCCAAGTCGACCATGATCCCGCCAACCACTAGCGCTGTTTTACGATCGATGTGTTCCTTGTTTTCAGCCACCTTGTAAGGTGGCAGGGGCTGTGGTGCTGGTCGAACCCTGCGCTCCGGGAATGGTGGTACGACTATGCCCGTTTCACCGGTCGTGAGAGGTGGGACGTGACTCAAGTTGATACCCTGGTTGACACCCAACTTCTGGTCGGCCGGGGCTACGACTATTTCGTTGTTGTAGCCCACCACTTTGTTGATTCTCAGTTGCATGTCGCTCGGAGCCATGTACAATCCCACATCGAACACGTAGTCGACTTTAGACCGGGCGTATTGCAACACATCTTGGTAGCGTTTGATGGCAGTCGGTAGGTCGACCGGGGCAGCTATGGCATCCTTGACGTTGGCCACGAACCGTTTCTGTGCGTCTAAAGCAGTCCCATTACCGATGATGCCGGAATATGTTTGCGCCTGCGCACCCACCAGCGCCCACACGTACGTTCGAATCGAGTCGTTCAAGCGTTCAATGCCGGCATGAGTGAACCCTCTCGACGTGTACAGCATTAATCTTTTTCTAGTCATCCGCGGTTCTCTTATCGAACCCCATGATCCGGTAATCCTTGTTGGTGTCAAAGACATGAGTTCGTCGTGACGTAAGAACCCGCATAAAATTTACCATCCCATTCTTTCAACCTCTTCCTGGCTTCCACGAGGGACATTTTGTGAACGATGGGGATACCCAACCCATGGTTCGAGGATTTCAAACGCCAATCGGGTTTATTTTCAATTTGTTGCAAACGTTTTTGTAGGCCTATCGATCGTACAGGTTGTTAAATGCGTCCCGCCCTGTGTCCTGTGGGAGCGGCGGGCTGATCTCTTTGAGGATATGCCTGACCTGGTAGAATATATGGAATGTGGACACAGACCAACTCAGCGCATCACACTGAGTGTTGGTCAAGGTCAAGCCGCACCCAGTCATCGTGCACCAGACGGCAAAGTTGAGTTGCTTCTGCCAGGAACTGCATAGGGTTGTTGAACCAATCCAAAATGCAACCCACGCATGTCTGCCACAATCTTCATGTTCGTGAGATCAGAGGCGCTTACATTGTCGCTTTTAGATCTGAATAGTGTACATTTTAAAATTATTATATAATGGGTATATACTTTAATATGTACATGATACTTCCAGAAATAATGAGTGGTGAGTCCGTACAACTGATGCATCAGATCGATAACACGTCAGGTCAACTTGAAGTCGCACTCTGCGATATCACCTACTACCCGTGGTGGACCAACATGAAGGGCAAAAACAACAGCCTGTTCTTCAATGATAAACGTAACAAAAAAACGGACGGCTACTACAGTGTATGCTCGCTCAGCGATGAAGTCTTTGAACCCGTGGGAGTCGAACTCAAAATTAACGACTCGAACAGCATGGTCGTGTTACCTAACAACGGAAGAAACGTCTTGAGACTCCGGGTTTACGTCGAACGACATACCATGGGAAACCACCGTAAGTGGTTCGAATTACCCGATCTCGTTCCGTTCCGTTCTCTGAAACCAGGCACAATGACCAACGTTGCAGTATCGTCATGCAACCAGGATCGGCCCCCTTAGCAAGCCTCGAGGGGGTCGATGTTTTGGTACATGATATGCCTCTGAATGTCACAGGGATTGCCGTGGATGAAAATCTAAACCTTATAAGCCTCAAATACATTGCTAAGAAATTAACGAAAAACCAATTAAATTTTATCTTATAATATATTATACACAAACACAGGATGAGACTGTACCCAGTCGTAGTAGATGGGGCTGATACCACCCTATGGCAACCAGCAAAGTACCGAAGCAAAGTTACACCATATTTCCACCTCACTCACTGACAATAAAATCTCAGAGGAAGAATTTCGTTTGGTCCTCTCTGAACTCGAAAAATATCACAGAATGAAACAACAGATTCGAACCAAGTCTCGTAAAAACACTGTCATCAGCGGAGACGAGAAAAAACAGTTCATAGAACAAGGGATACAACAAGCCCAACAAGCTTTCATTACGAAAACCAAAGAAATCATAGGAGATTCACATTAAATTGTTTCGCTGAGATCAACATAGCCGAGTGACCAGGAAAGTGTTGGCTCGCGGTCATAGTGATCAGGAAGTTGGCTGGGGATTCAAAAGTGGTATGCACACTAGCGGAAAGAGATTAGGGCCTGATAAAAGCTTTATTTGATAAATAAAGCTTTACAATGGCTTTTTGTCAGACTTTATCTCGTACCCCTATTCTATATACTACTTACTGTTTAAAGTGCTGGCAGTGGTAAGCATGCAGTGGCAAGTACGTTCAAATTCACATTTTACGACTGCGAAATCCCCAAAATGCTGACGATCCCATACACTGAACGACTGTGCAAATATTGCTTTGACAATGGCAGATCTGTTAGTGAAGATGCCTTTCTAAGCTCTAAGAAGTGTAATCTTAAACAAATACAGTATTTCAAGTGCAAACGTCTTCGATCAAGCTATTTGTTACCTGAAAACGTTGATGTTCTGTATAGCTCATGTCTATATTTATAATATAGTCCAAGTGCTAAGAGAAAGTCTGTTTGATTGGCATTTAGAAGTTGGTGACTAATAAGAAAGTAAGAAAGTTTATGGAATACAACTTCTTTATTATATATGATGCGACGTTTCGGTATGGATTCTTATACCGTTGTCAAGCAACACTCAAGAAGTTGTTATCCATAAACTTTCTTACTTTCTTATTGCGAAGAGAAACCTAATCGATTACTTTACTGACATGCAACTCATGTATTACTGCCTTTATACAAAAGAAATTATCTAAATATAATATCATGTCTACATTTCATGCGTAAACCGGATGATAAAACAATGTAAATACAGCTCTTGATGCGTGTGATCAGTACAGACAAAATATAATAACACAAAATAAGTGGCCGAGTCTTTAATATTAACGGCAAATCTGCACTTTCTGAACACTACAGTAGAAGTAGACACACCGCTTGTCTGTTCTCGAAACCATGGCATTTTATCTTAGAAACCTTACTTCTTTTGTTTCTTACTATTTTTATTTTATTAGCTAACAAAGTTACGGGTGTTTGATGCAACATTACTATTGTTTCTCTGTATCCCCTTCTTGAATAGACTGCCAGCTTTCCCCTTTGGCCAATGTCCGCATAATTCAATTGCATTGTGCATATGATCGAGTGGTATTTATGATACACTTGAAGGAAGATAACTCTCTCTTTTAACAAAGCTTCAATTGCAGTTGGAAGATTGTGTGCATCACTTGAAATAAAGAAATACACTTATGATTAAACAAACCCCACTTCACTGACGTAATCAGATCACGCCCCATCACCACCACCCACCCCACTACTGTCCAAATCTAACCGATAAACTAGTTGAATCAGGAAGCAAGAAAACATAGTCGATTGTGACGTTGTGTGTTGGGGCAAGATAGACAGGCGCAACTCAAAGCATGCTCTATATGTATAGTCACAACACACTCATTTTACTTCCCTGTTCATACCTGAGACCTGGTCGTCCTCGAGGGACGTTTACTCGTGCATTCAACTATCAGTAACACCTAGCGACCTGTTGACGTTAGTCGGTTCTTCATTTCATCGTGCTGGTTATAACAGTAACTCCTTTGGGTTTGTTCAGACTATGGTTCAATGCTATGGTTTGCCTATGTGATATAGAAACGACTGTAGGTTTATGTTTTGGAATACTTAATGGATTCACAGATACGAAAATAGACAAAGACGACCTGACAGCGTGATTATATACAAGCAGTCTAATCATGAATTGACGAATGTTGTTTACATTTCCTGTGTATTCAATGGCGGATGTGTGTGAATTTGAACGAGGCAACTTGAATCCAACAGTTTAACGGCATGCCTGAACAGAGACGACATGTTCTGTATCCATGGACGTACAGAAAGCACGCATTGAACTTCTGATGACTGAGATCTAACAGCCATGCATGTTGAAGGGGCGTTTGTGATCTGTCTACATTTCTTCTTGGCTGTAAATGGTGAGTAATGGTACAGACACACGTGTCTTTGGATTCTGTATTTCAGTAGGTGTAATGTGATTATTTCATCATAATTCCGGTTGCCGTATGATTTTATATCGCATTATGTACGTGTGATTTGTTGTGACTGACGCGCAAATGTCAGAAGCCCTTCATGCCACTGGATGCTAAAGCTCACAAGCCATTTTAAACATTAACTGTGGTATGATACACACCTTTGAGACACCTCTTACAACAAAGTCCAAATCCGACTTAGACTCAGACTGTGTAGTTGATCACAATGATAGTTGATCACATTTAAGACAACATTACACATTTCTGCAGCGTTTAAGCAATGTTTACCTATCAGCATATATACGCACTAATTTTGTGAACTGAAGGATACTTTACATGCACCGTTTCATACATTATATTAAAACATTATTATGTCTTATTTGAGTCACACCGAATTTCATGTTTCAAAGATGATGCTACATCTTTGCTTCGAAACTTATCGTTTATTTCAAAACAAATAAGGTTTTACCGTCAATTGGAACAATATATTCAAGTATATTTTGTCAAGTATGTTTGACTGAACGAGTTTCAATATATTCAAAGGTGTCAGGACTGGAAACAGATGTATAGAGGATTTGTGGAAAACCTTTACAGTACAGCTTCAGTCTTCTGCCGGTGAATGGATACAAGTCGTGCACGAGGTGTATGGGGATGGAGATGCAGCGACATGTCGTCCTAAATCTGCTGGGTCGTGTAGTAAGAAACTCGCCAGCAGCCAGTCTGGCCTGGTTGTCAATTGTAATGGGAAACAGTCATGTTATGAAGCCATGCAGGTACCATACATCAACAACTGTAATATTACCGATGCTGCTGCTGAAGTAAAGTACAACTGTATCAAAGGTGAGACTTCAATAAGGTATACCTGTATCAAAGGTGATCATTGGAGACACCTGTAGTAGATCTACATAAACATTGATTTCTTTAATATCAGCCACTGAGTCCATTATAGACATATTATTGTAAATATTTACCATGAACGTCATAAACGTGTAGATGCTTGATGCACAGCCGGATAGCAACTGCAGGATTACCGATGCTGCTCAGTGCTGAAGTAAAGTACTACTGTATCGAGGGTAACTTTGGTCGTTGACGGGGCATGACCTGACTGTCAGTAAGACACAACGTAGGAATGACGGTATTTATTCCCCCCATCAAGTGCAATCTTTTAGCGAAAACGTGTGTCGCCAGTGGGGCTTACGAACGATATCTTCGTCGGCATGAACAAATCTTTATAAGGGAACCAGAAATATTTATTTACTAATAATTGCCCCAGTTATGAAATATTTGGTTGATTTGATACGTGTCATGTTATTGTCTGGATTATGCGCATGTGTGACACGAAAATATAGAAACAAACCCTGTCGATGAAGGCGATGCTAGTACTTGTCTCGGTGAAGCATATATATGCTCGAGCTGGTCTCAGGTGGATTATTTCGTTGTCTTGGAATATGCCCACGCATTTCATAAGTCGAGATGACAAAGAACAAGAAGCACGTGTGAAAGACTCAAGGAACATACTTAACGTGGATTTCGCATGACGAACGTCGATGTCGAAAACCATTTCAGCGATTAGACACCAGATCCTTGTGATTTAACCCATACTTAGTACTACATCAAACTGACAACATCAACAAGGAATTATATGAATAATGTCAGTCCATGATTCATTTTCCCTACATGTATGAGTCAATATTTAAACCCAGTAGTCATTTATGCATTGTGTTCCGTAACTTATGATCACTAGCTCTTTACCATATTGCGGACCATGGTATACTGCGTTTTCTATCAAGGCTTTGATTGTCACGTTAGGTATTTGTCATTCTTACACATTTGGTCTCGACGTGCATGTCGTCTAACCTCATACTCAGCACCCATGTTATAGTGAGCTCCGCTCACAATATACTGATAATTACAGGACGCTATCAGGCTTGAATGTTATTGACCTTCTATGAATATCGACCTTTGTATGGTGACACAGCCGTGTTAGATTTGTCACCTCCTACTTCTTGTGGATGGAGATTCGGCGAAGGAAAATGCAACAAAAAATACATAAATTATAGTAACCATTGAGACGCCTTAAAGGGCATGCTTTCTATAATTTACATTTTTCAGAAAGTTCATTCTGTCGTTTCTTACGATACGAAATGCATGGTCCTGTACGCAAAATGCACGCATCAGTTACGCAAAATGCAAGATTACAATTATATGGACTTCTGAGCGAGAACGGCTACAATTCGACTGTGGTGACCTTGACCTGTGCCCTTGACGTGTTACATGTATTGAAGACGCAAACTTGTGGTATCAGAAACATTCAGAGCATTGACTAAATACATGTATAGGTAAATTGTGATGACTTAGCCATTTATATATAGCAGAAGCGGTCTTTCTAAAATCGTGTGGTTACCATGGAAACAACCCAAAATGACATGTTGCCTGACACTTTCAACTAGAGATTCCGAGCTTTCCAAAAATTCATCTAGCTATACCTCCGGTAGACGTCTTTCAATTTTTGACACCGAATACCATTGCTCTATGAGCAACACATGCTTGTCATCATAATGAATACACAAAACCATGTGTCAAAAGTAAGACATGCTACATTTGGGATTGAACTTTCTCAGTGAAGTACACTCAGATTCTAGTACATGTGTACCATTTGACCACTTTTGAAATGGCATTGTGTATTCAAAGCTGTCGGTTGATTTACGCTTGTCAGAGGGGTACACAAAGTCCGTGCTCTAGACTATAAGTTTTGGAAGCAGCGCTGGCTGAGTGGGCTGACTTTGTGTGCTGCCGATTAAGTGCTTGACTCAGGGAGTGTGGGGTCGAATCTGGGATGGGACTCAACCTAACAAAAGTACTAGAATCTGTACTATACTGAGAAAGTATAATCCAAATTATACCATGTGTTACGTTGTCATAAGAGGCGACGAACAGGATCGGGTGGTTTTACTTCAGAATTTCTTAAGTTCTTTTGGAAAGATTTAGGCGAATTTGTTTTTACTTCATTAAACTGTGGGTATAAAAATGGAAAGTTATCGATCACGCAAAACAGGGTTTGTTAACATGCATGCCTAAAACTAATACACCTAAGAAATCTTTGAAACACTGGCGCCTTATCGCCCTGCTAAATACCTCATACAAAGTTGGCGCCGCAGCAATTGCAAACAGAATTACAAAGGTATTACCTAGTATTATTAATGAAGACCAAAAGGGTTTTGTCACAGGAAGATATATTGGCGAGGTAACTAGACTTATATATGACCTAATGGAATACTCCGAAACTTTCCAGATACCAGGCCTACTTCTTCTCGCTGATTTTGTAAGATGGACACTACCTCAGCAAGGTATTAAAGTTTTTTTAAATTTTGGACCCAGTATCTCACATTGGATAGAAACATTCTATAACGATATTGAATCGAGAGTCTTGGTAAATGTATTTGCTTCAGCTCCTGTTAAAATGGGTGGTGGATGCCGCCAGGGGGACCCATTAGCGCCGTACATCATTCTGCTGGGTGTAGAAATGCTGGGTATCATGATACGAAATAACAAAAATATAAAGGGGATTAAACCTGGTAATTTAACATATCTCCTATCACAGTTCGCAGATGATCCAACTCTTACATTAGATGGATCGGAGAAAAGCCTATATGCAGTGTTGAATACTTTAGAACTATTTGCCCGTTTTTCAGGATTGAAAGTCAACGTAGATAAAACTAAACTAATATGGATAGGCTCCAAAAAGAGATTCCGATATAAGATGTGTAAAGAATGAAATATCGACTGGTCACAAACAGACTTCACGCTTTTGGGAATACATTTCGATATTGATGGTGATAATATGGTTGAAATAAACTACAACGAAAAACTATTTCAGATTGAAAGGGAAATGAATATTTGGTTAGCTCGTACCTTAGCCGTGTATGGAAGAAATACTGTCCTTAAATCACTTCTATTACCTAAGCTTAACCATCTATTCTCATCTCTACCAACGACTGAAAAATGTGTCAGTGAAAGACTGCAAAATAAGTGTTTTAATTATGGAATCCTGGAAGGGACATTGTCACGTTGTCGCATTGTCGCGTTGTCTCCATCTCAAATTCAAGCAACATTAACTAAAACGCGACACGCGACATCGCGACAACGCGACATTTCGCCAATTTGTCGCATTGTCGCGATGTCGCGTGTCGCGTTTTGAAAAATATTTTTATTCCTCAAAGGGCGATATGCGACATAGCGACAATTTTCAAGGTCAAAAAATGTCGCGGTGTCGCGCGTCGCCCTATGTAAGATGTGTAAAAACAGCCTAAAGAAATTACTAAAACGCGACACGCGACAATGCGACAACGCGACATTTTGATGAAATGTCGCGTTGTCGCGTGTCGTGCTTTGTTAAAATATTGAGTAAAGTATGTATTATAACATATGACTAAAACGCGACACTCGACAATGCGACAAAATATATGTCGCATTGTCGCGTTGCCGCCCTTTTCGATTACCGGTGCGCATGTGTAGAAAGTCAATTCGTCTACGCATGCGCAGAAAATGTTATGCTCTAATTCAGACTTCACTGGTCTTTTGTTACCTCCAATGGTTTTCACAATGAAGAAGTGCTCGTAATGGCAATGGGGGCTGCTTTTCTTGAACTTAATGGAAATCTTTCATTGTTGCTTTATTATTTTATATATTGTAAATGTGTTTAGCCAATCAAGTGTGTTTTAGCAGTCAGACAAATTATTAGCGCTACTATTCATTGTAATGACGGCAAACGGTGGCCCTGTCATTCAAGGCGAGGCATTTTGCTATGCAGGGTTTTGTCTCTTAGTCACATTAGATAACTATGATCAAAGGTTCGAATCTCAGCACCATACACATTCATCACTTTGAACATTTCACCCATATCAAGCTCACAGGTTGTAAAAATATATTGTTAAAATTCAGGCCACATCGGCATAAACATCAGGTGAAGTCCCCCAAGGGGTCACTATGTTCGACAGTGTGGTACCTGACAGAGTTTCTTGGTACAGTCCTGTCCGACGCTGATGAATGTCCGATATTCGGCCTCTGTTCAGCCAGCAGTGGATGGATACCAGGTAGAATGAGCTGGTAATATCACTTAACCATCCAGCACCTCAAAGACAGTTTAGGTCGGCTTTGAACGTGATATTCTTCTTGGGAAAACGCCATACAAATGGACTGTTATCATTAGGATATTAGAAACGATGAAATCGCTTTGCAGACTTGCGTACCCTTGGAGTGCCAGAAACCAACCCTCCCTCTCTCACTCACTCCGATCCACACCACTGCGCTCCGCCCCCCTCCGCTCTTCTCCACCCCACTCCTCTCCGCTCCACTCCTCTCCTCTCTCCGCTCCTCTCCACTCCACTCCACTCCACATCCACTCTTTACTCACTCACTCACTCAAGGTTTAGGGAACTTGGTAAATTAGCAAGGTATTTCATTACAGTAATGTGTTGTGATGTCTGTTTTTTCAATTCTATTTGAATCCTATATTATTAATCCTGCACATGTCATGATTCACAATATATCGATAATTTTCTCATACGATACTATACCCAGCGATACACATGTACTTGTATCGTTTCAAACATACACCTACTCAATCATAATAATTTTCAGCAAAATGGCCAGTTTCAATACATCCATTCCATTAACCAAGAACTCTTAACCCACAGACTTCACGGCCACATTTATTATTACTCTGAGTTCGATCCCTGGGTATCTTCGCCCTTTAAAAACATCTAAACATAATCATCCCTGTAATAGTTTTGAAATTCCGCCTTAACTAATAAAACGCGACACGCGACAATGCGACAACGCGACATTTTTATGAAATGTCGCGTTGTTGCGACGCGACAATCGACAACGCGACATTTGATATGTCGCGTTGTCTAATGACCATAGTATGTATTATAACCACAGGGGTTCGAATAACTGTTTGGCCTCTCTTCGTTAAACATCGACAGTTTCCGTGGACTCGGAAACAGAAAACGGCTCAGCCTGGTTCCAAGGGTCTGCTGCCCTAACGCTTCGACACTGAAAAAGCCATTTATTATCTAATTCTTTTCTTATGTATTCTGCGGAAATAATTGATAATGTCAAAACCATTGTTTTTTTAACTGCGGGTGTGCTTGTAAAATTATCGGCTCTCGGTACCATCATACTGAATAATATATTCCTTATCTTGAGTTACTTTGGTACATATAATTTGTAATAAATTTTAAAAGATCCATCCATGTACACACCTTTTTTGGAAGAATGTTGTCTGAATCGGTTTGCAAAACAAAATGAAAAGGTTTTACCAATATTATTGAGAAATGTTTAAGATTAAAATAAACATGGGGAATCAAATGATCTGTACATAAAAACACACACTATTATACTGCTGAACACAATGAATTTAACCCACTATTTTACTAAAATGAATATATGAAAATACACAGTTTGATCAGTATGCTTATACACTACCATAAAAATACATACATTGCCTTAAAAGTACATATATTTGAAGATTAACTTTTAAGACAGATGTACATTCCGCTATTTGAGATTTTTACCAATGAAACTTGTCCTGAGTACTGTAGTTTTTATTGCTTGAAGCCAGTATTAATGTATATATTTGGTATACATGTATATTGATCATTTTGAGCATCATAACCCTATTGATATTAGAATAGATCTGATACATGTTAAGAATCTTATAATTTGATATCAGCAATTATTCAGCAGTTAACAAGTTTGATTAAATGCTGCAATGGAGTCTTTTTGCGTTACTTTATTATACTTTAGGGCTGTGTATACAAACATAGTTCAACACATAATCTGTGACTTAACATTGAATTTTGGAGAATGACTGCCCTGAATTTGTTAGCCAGTTCACTACTGATACTTTTTTTAGATTGAAATTGTATGGTTTGTATTTAGAAATTGTATCTTTTTATAGAAATCTGGGTATTGTGTTAACACCTATCCTTATTCGGACTAAAGCACTAACTACACTTGGTGTAGAGGTTGAAAAGGCTATTATGACATTGTACATATATTAAAAGAAAGTTGGAAATATACCATGCCAGATTTATTTAAGATATTTAGGGCTCCTTGCCTCTAGGCAGGAGACCTATTGTAATCGTTCGGATTATAAGGGCTCCTTGCTGCAAAGCAGGAGACCTATTGTAATCGTTGATACTTATATTATTATTATTATTTATTATTCCGCCGTATTTTGTACCAGCCCTACAAAGAGCACCAGTTGACAGAATCACTTGAGAAAGGTCACCTAGATGCCCATCGAGGTGTAGATATTCCCCATTAAAATCTCAATGCTCTAGGCCCAATAGCAAAGGGCAGATAATTCAAAATAATTTTAAAACATTCAATTTCAAAAGCAAGTATGTGCAAAACTACTTATCTAATAAGTGCTAAAGTTCTTGAGCAGATGCGCAATCGGAATGCCTACAATTTTGCCTGGACGTGTCAAGTCGCTAAAATGTACCGTTTGGCAGTTACATTTGTTAACTGATTTCCAGAACACTAATTGTTTTGACCGTAGACTGAAGAACAACTGAGGAACATGAAAAGGAACATGACCCCCGCGACCCCGGCTGCATTTCAACGATTCGCTCCCATGTCAAAAACGTGTTCTGGCTGCATTTGGGGCGATTTCTAGCCCTCAAATACAATTCAAACACCCGTAACTCTGAAACCAACCGTCCGATTTCGACCAAAATGTACCTGTAATGTAAAATAGTGGGCTATTAGTGTGGATTATAACTAACGTTTGCAGTAACAGAGGGACAAGTGAAATTATATTTTCCACATTTTAGCTGCTATGTTCTCTAGAGATCACAATGAAAGTTAGCCGTATGTATCTCAAACGTTAGCTGATTAGTTTCTGTTCTTCGGTGCATGTGAAAAGTATCACCGTTTGGTACATATCTTCTTCATGATTGTTAGAGGTAATTAAGATAGATGTTTGAACAAAGGATTCTTCTGTTTTGAGATTCATGATACCCAAGTGATATTTTCTAATCTAAGAAAAAAGGTTCATATCAACTAAAACTATTACTACTTTCATCAGTTATGTGACAGACACAATAGGCTAGATAGAACTGAAGCCAAGGAGCCTACATCGTTGTTTGCAACTATTTGATTGTTCCTATGGTGTGTTATGGTGCAGAGGTACACGATACCTCATTATTTTTGAACTATTGAAGATGTTCAGAATAAAATGTATAAATGCTTTCTCAAAACAATGGCATGGTTTGGGGAGAATGTGGCACAGCCCCTCTCCAACTTGTCTACACCACAAGGGCTATTAAGTATTGGTGCAGGCTACTGCATTTCGATGAATGCAGACTGCCAAGGCTACCTAATGGATGACTCTGCCTGTACCACATGGGCTACTCATATTAAAAATATTCTGTTAAGACTTGGATTTGAATATGTGTGGTTAACACAAGATGTGGGAAAAGTGAAGATATTTATTCTCCTTTTTAAACCATGATTATTTAACAACCTACAACTATCATGGTATTGTTCTATCAACAGTTATCTGATTCCTTCTATTTATATTCCATAATGTGTCCGTTTTCCGATTACATAAAAAAAAACTGTAGCCGTATCTGGAGTGGGATGGGTAATGGGGTACATTCAGTTTTATTTCTATCATAGTCATGTGATTTTACATATCCAGAAAATAACAGGCATCACGCAGATGTTGTAATGCCATGGTCACTGAAGATCATTATGTCTATTCCATCACCATGATCAACCTCATGCAAAATTGAAGAATAGAAATGGATGTTATTTTGAAATGATACATGTAAAATGAGTAAAAATAATAAATATATTCTTCTTTATTATTATTATTCCCTTTTTGAAAGCACATACATTGTCAAAAATAAATGGTTGAATTAATCAGTGATGTGTTACACATGTATTAGATCTATTTATTATTGATTACATAATGTGGTAAACAACAATTTTCTAGTTACTATTACTTGGTGTTCAGTTTAGTTCCAGCATACAACAGGAGAAAATGGGACCAAATCATCGGATTTATACGTCATCAACTATGTTAAAATAAAGATGCTAACTATATTCAATCAATGTGGTCGTTCAGATCCATGTTTTATGTGTACGATTTTGACACAATAGCGAGCTGACACGAAATATCCACGCACATGTCGGTGTTGAAAATGGGGTCTTTGTTATTGTAACGACTTTCGTGTCTCGAACCTGCATAAATAACGTTTTCGTACACTGAAAGATTTACGGAAACTGTCGATGTTTACCGAAGAGAGGCCAGACGTTTGTTCAAAGCAGAGGGTAGTGCTAATGCGAGGGTCAGTGTTCAAATTGAATACAATGAGCAGAAAGGTCTGACTGACTGACTGAGTTTAGTTTTACGCCGCTTTTAGCAATATTCCAGCAATATCACGGCGGGGGACACCAGAAACGGGCTTCACACATTGTGCCCATGTGGGGATTCGAACCCGTGTCTTCGGCGTGACGAGTCAACGCTTTAACCATTAGGCTACCCCACCGCCCCGAGCAGAAAGGTAAAAGAATAACCTACAAGCTCAAAACAAAGTACGTTTTGATTGAACCGCACGTTAAAATAGTCGGGCTGTCCGGTTTTCGATAAGGTTTTGAGCATCGCCAGGATCACCCTTTGAGTATTTTATGTAATGAGTGTAGCGATAGAATTCGTTTCGTTCAATTTTGAAATATAGGTTAATCATAAAACAAACAAAAAACAATATACGATTGCAAAAGCCTAGATATATATTTGTAAAAAATAATGTCCAAACAGTGATTCGAACTCCTGTGGTTATAATGCATACTATAACCAATATCTTAACAAAACGCGACACGCGACAACGCGACATTTCATCAAAATGTCGCGTTGTCGCATTGTCGCATGTCGTTGTTTAGTAAATACGTTATAATACATACTGTACTCAATATTTTAACAAAACGCGACATGCGACAACGCGACATTCCATCAAAATGTTGCGTTGTCGCATTGTCGCGTGTCGCGTTTAGTAAATACGTTATAATATATACTTTTCTCAATATTTTACTTGGAAAATAATCCTGCCAATTGTACATTTTCAGTCAAGTCAAGTCATATGTATACATGTATACCTATACCAATGTACTATTAAGAAACTTATCAATACGTGTTTCCCTGTACCATGAAATATGAAAAGAGAACAACAACAAAACAAACAAACAAAAACCCAAAACTTTGTCATCAGCAATATATAAGTAAACACCGACCGCAGGAAGCTGTCAACTACTAATTCATATGCGAATTTTAAAAACTTTGCTTTTACTTTGACTATCGTTGAATTTCATGCCAACTGTAATCTAGATTTTTATGTTAGTGTTGCCAGTAGGACAGAACATCCTTATCCTGGTAACAATGCATATTAGTAACATTGACAGTAATTTATGAGCGTTTGATCTTCAATTTGAGCTGCTAGTTCTCTTCATAGCAACCTTGATCAACATGAAGCCAAAGCAAAATCGAACATGCGTGTGAGCAATTCTCTCTTCTCTTATGTGACCCATAACGTATGTCTCAAATTTGAAACCCAATACAAACCTTCTACTACTTGTCATATGCATTGTGTTTCAGATAGTATGAACATGTGTGGTTCAGTCACAACAACAGTAAACGGGTTGGTGCACCTCCATTCTCCCGGCTTCCCTGACAGCGTCGGTGTGAACAGCAGCTGTGTTGTTAGGATCACAGGGCAGACTATACAAGTAATATTGGTAGAGGAGCGGATGAGGTCAGGGATGCTTAACATCTCAGGTGACGGGAGACAACTCTTGACAAACGTGAACGTGCACCATTACAACAGGTTATTACCGGGACAAGCTGCCGAAATAGTTATAGTCTACGATAACCATAATCAGAATGGATCACATGTATGGATACGTGTTGCAGGTAGCCATCAATTAATACATTTATGCCAAAATCATATTTAGCAGTATTCACAGTAATGTATCTTGCGTCCTATTCCTCCTTAATTACATTACATATGGCCCTTAGTGGCTCTATTTTCTGCTGATTTCCCACCACTTGCAGAAATCGTATCTCTTAACGGTAAACACGGACTTAGTGACTGTTGTAACAATAACTTGTTCAAAGATTCAGGCCGAATGAACATAACGATCAGCAGAGAAATACTGGATGCATCAACCACGGCTACGTCAACACAGCAGCCGCCACGTTCACAGAGTACATCAGGTCCAAGTACTTCGGACACACCAACAACTGAAACAACGACACGGGGAAAATCTGCAACTATTGGTGAGTGTACTCTTGCGTTTTTTTTGGCCCTCGTTATACTTCAAATGTTTTATGCTGCTTACAGAGATATTTGCCCCCATACATGCAATTGTAGTGTGTTGGCCTGTTTCAGTGTGAACGTCTCTGAAAGGCATGGTTCATTAACTTGTGTGGTCGACCGCTATTTGAGCAAGTTTTCACTGCGGAGCATCATCAATGCATTTAAAGTAGCCTAATTAATGTATCTACACCTTTTCAAGCAGGGATGCACCAGTTCATTTAACAAATTTAAAAATGTCCTCGAAAAGATAATACATAAATGGAAAGAAACAAAGCTACCATATACATGATTTATCTACCTTCCTTGGAACTACATCTGCTAAAGATTTTCAAGTTGCAGCGTCCTTTACGACCGTTACATCTACGCGTGGACAAACTACTCGTTCGACAAGGGAATATATCAACACAGTGGACTTCCAAGTCAACGATGGTATCAACAGTAGCTTCAGCAACAGACACAAGTAAATATACGCAATTAGGTATTATTCACGGTGTGTACACACGATATTGGTCTATCGCCTATCGCTTGTAACTACACACACTCTATGTAGTTTAGTAGTTTCATGTCGATATAGTGAGAATTACATCTGGCCAGAAGAGTTTTAGTACAAACCACTATAACTGAATGACAGTAATCTGTTGTTACCTAGTCATATACTACCCATCTTAAGTTTAGACTCACTTAAAACACTCACTATATGTTATGTATATACATGTGGTTACATCGAAGATGAATTTCTCCCCTAACTTGGGGGAACCAACTGCAAACCTTATGCAGATGAATTGTTCGAGGATCATACATCAGCTTGCTGAAAAGTCTGTGCAAATATCATTCATATGAACAGTTGTGTTTTGGTGTAAAGTTTTGTTAAGAATTCGCGAATTTTCACTGAGTTTCATCTTTTATTGAACTCATGACAATAAACTTTTCAACGTTACGAATTTGTTTTACTATACATGAGTTCATCTGTAAACAGTACCCTTAAACTGTATAGAATATTTTGCAAAATCTAGTTGACTGAAGTAAGTGGCTACATTTACACTAGTGAGTTTTAATTTTTTATGGGCAGTTTACATCAAGTCTTTATCTTATAGGCGCGAACACAAACAAGCACCAAGAAGACGGAATCTTATTTTAATCACATTCGTAAACGTTGCCTTCCAGCGCAAGTCTAACATATATTAAATTTAAGCAACCACCAGCTTGCAGTATTGTACATTCGAGTGTTCAGTTTGATCTGAATGCTGAACTTTCTGTCGTTTTCAGGACTTTTATCATTATCAATGTAAACAATATTTGAATGAGCTGCACGTGTTCGATTATTACAATATATGTAACTGGAAGTGAATGTGTGAAAATTTAAAGTCATATCAGAAGCATCAATGATGGAGAGAACAAAAGCTAAATTATCACACATCTTATTTAAATTTATACATGTTTATCAAAGTATTTTAAAGTTTCCCTTTTATTGTCAGTACAATATAACAACATAACAACAATAACAAGTTATACTTACACTAACCCTGGCATACATGTATAGTATCCGGCAGGATTGACACCTTCCTTTCAACCGCTGGCGATGGCGTCGGAGGATGTGCCAAATAAAATAAACAAGTATTATACAATTTAAACAGTGGTAGATACACTGTATGAAATAATCCCCAAATCCATCCAGACATCAAAATGGATTTAACCAGACCAAATATGGTGAATTTACTCCGATATATGGAACATCTAAAAATTTTACCAGACCATCAGGCTGTAAATTAAGACCGTCCTTCAGAAATCTAGACCGTCTCAGGCTGTCGGACGGGACTTATTTCATACACTGGTAGATATGATAATCTCTGAATGTCAGGTTTGTTTGTTTGTTGTTTAACCCACTAAGCAATATTCCAGTTAAATAGCGGTGATCTATAAATAGTCGTGTCTGAACCTGACAATACATCCGTAAACAGAATGAGCATCGATCTATGCAAATGCTATACGGTGACATGTGTTAACCAAGTCAGCGAGGCTGACCATCCGATCCCGTACATCGCCTCTTATGAATATAATGTGAAAACCACCTCAATATTAAATACTATAATACAGTAATTCTAATGGAGTAAAAGATTGGGCTATGTAGGGTTATTCTAGTAGTGGTATGTCAAGGACAGAGTAATGTCCCCTGCTAATAAAGTGATGGCTGCGACCATGTAAAAGTACGTGTGGTCATGGTCATTCCTTGAGGAAGTCCCTACGGTGTTTCCAACAGAACAGGCTATACCACTAATATTCTTTGCACTGATAATCAAAGCCAACATCCGATGTCCACAATCAGGATTCTCCCAAGTCATGACGCTTAATTTTATACTGGAACAGTGAACTGAAACATACGCAAGCTGACGTCCTTAAGACTCCACGCATTTTTGAACGTATTGCAATTCACATATGTTTCAGGCAACAGTGAGGATACTGTGACAGCCTTGGCTGTGGTGTGTGGTATTCTGGTGCTCATCATTGTAGTCCTCGTCATATACTTGTAAGTACTTCATGTTGTCTTTAATGCATATATCAAATACAGTGTTACTGTTATAAGGATATAATGTATCTTTTAAACAGGAACAGTATGACAAACCCATTATTGAGAATTGCGGTTATTTCGTGATAGTATTGATGCTATCACTGCTTGATAATTAATCAAGGGACATAGAACATAATGACTGGGAGTAACAGAATCTAAAAGACTCTTCAAGTATTAGTTAAAGGTTTCACTAGTTAGACGTCCCATTAGCTAGACATCCCAAATGTCAGACACTGGACTAGGTATTAAATAGGGCAACACCCATATATAAATGTGAATGTCCCAATTGGATATTTCAACCAGTTAGTTGAACCTAAGGAAAACTGTTATTGTGTATAAATATCTTGGATATATTTTTGATAGAAAATGTTCATTCAAATGATCTTGGGGCGGTGGGGTAGCCTAGTGGTTAAAGCGTTGGCTCGTCACGCCGAAGACCCGGGTTCGATTCCCCACATGGGCACAATGTGTTAAGCCCATTTCTGGTGTCCCCCGCCGTGATATTGCTGGAATATTGCTAAAAGCGGCGTAAAACTAAACTCAGTCAGTCAGTCAGTCAAATGATCTTGATCAAATCTCTGTCAGTAAGTTACTAAAGCCATGTATTTTGTTTTACGCAGAAGTCTAAGGTAATTATTATTATTATTATAGGATATTTCAATAGCGCACATGACCACGCACTAGTGCATGCTCAAGGCGCTGGTAAGGTAATACTTATCGATACCATGACAACTATATCTCTTTGATTCAATGGTGAAACCAATCTTGCTGTACGGTCGTGAAATGTGTGGATATGTTAATTTGAAACAAATTGAAAATGTACATATATGTTTTATGAGAAGAGTTTTATTTATGTGGAGAAATGTACCTCGCTACATATGCTGTATTGTGAATTAGGTAGAGTCCCACTTTCTGTTGATGTTAAACTCATATGTTAACGTTTTGGTCTAAATTGTTTACAAACAATTAATCTTAGTTATCTTCAATCCTATATTCTATTTTATGTAATCTTCATACTCAGAGGCTCAGAGGTGGAAAATTCCATTCTCTTTTGAAATTTCAATTTGAATTTGAAAATTGTCTAACGTCGCTACCGTTTAACAAAGTTATCCCCTTACTCCATTTCCGTACTTCATCTCACCATTTACCAGTTGAAGAAGGAACATGGAATACCATACCAATAAATGAAAGAAAATGTAAATTATGTTGTATGAATGATGTGGGTGACGAGTTTCATTATATTCTTACATCCAAATGTTTTAGAAAAGAAAGATCAATGTATATACAAGCTTCCTTTATAATCAGACCAAATATGTTAAAATTTAAATAACTCTTTACATGTAAAATGATATCTGTTATGAAAATTCATCTCATTAAATTCTGTAAATATATCATGAAATTTGTTAAATCTTCCGGCTAACTACTATTCCGCCACAATATTTATTCAGTTGTACCTCATATGCCAATGATATCGGACTGAGTTCAATAAAGTTATATTCTGTTATTTGTTTTATGGGCCAGTCCTATTTCATTAAGAGGTAACAGGCAGGGGATTAGCTGTGCACTCAACCAGATGGTTTGTTGTTTTAACCTGTCTGACTATTGGGATGTCTGACAAATGGAAGGATAACAGTTAAAGGGTGAATCGCCGATGGGTAGTTTACGGTAATTCTCCAATCACGAGATACAACTCGAGACCATGGCATGGTGTAACTTTAAACGAATTAGAAATATTGTGTCGGAACAGGTGATATGTGCCTGGCCGGAGCAGGCTGGAACACCTTAAAAAGATACCGTCAGTAATAGCAAAGTGGTGCGGGTTTGAAAGTCCGCAGAACGTTCGCGATCGTTGTAGTTCCACGCTTGGTAAAGAGCTTGCCCTGTCCTGGACAGTCTTAGTCACCGTGTACTGAGGAGAGAGACTGAGTAAATGTATACATCTGTGCATAAAATAAGCACCACCCTGTTTTTTTACCAGTTAATTTTGTCTGAAATGAAATTCTAAACTCTTTCCAAGAAATAACCTTTATATTTGCTAGAGCAAGCATTTAATATTTCAAAAACGAAAACATCATTGACATTACCAGTTTCCGTATTTTAATTAGGATAATTGCTTATGTTTAAAACAGATGTTTTTCTATCCTAAAACAAGTTACCTTATTTTGAAAAGTGAAAGTTATAATTGATTGTTGTGTGGCTTATAAATTCGTTATTCATTGTGAATGGATGAAAGTTTGTAAACTAAGATTTAGGAAAGGTTACAGTCAAACTAAAAAGAAGAAAAATGTTAAAATGCACTAAAAGTTGCTTTACAAACACCACTATGGTATTTTGTTGTACTTTCCGCTGTTGAACATATCAGTCGTCTACACTGTCAAATATTTATCACTGCAGCATTGTGGTGAAGCCATTCAGGAAGAAACAGGATGATCCATATGTTAACACCTAGACGTTAGTGCTACTCAGTAGTACAGTACAACCAGAAATTATTGAGAATTTAAGATTGTAAATTTTTAAAAAAAATCACTCATTACTCACGTATTATATGTGAATATTAGCAGAACATAACTCCAGATTCGAAGACAGGTGAACAGTTAGTATTTTGTCAAGTCACCATGGGCAGCAATGCAGGCTTCAATGCGGCGGGGCATACTACTGATCACAGAAGTTAGAAAGTTGTGGTCCATGCTGTCCCAATATCGGACCACCTCTTCTTCTTTCATTTCAGCAATATTTGTCAGATTTTTCTTTTTGACACTTTCCTTCATAAGTCCCCAAACATTTCTATTGGATTTAGGTCTGGGCTATAGCTTAGCCAATCTCATAATGTCATATTTTCGGTCCGAAACCAGGCCTGTGAATGCTTTGAACGATGTTTTGGGTCGTTGTCCTGCTGGAAAATCCTAACATTTCCATAGAACACGTGAGCAGATGGAAGTAAATGTCCCTCGAGAATATCTGTGTACCGCTCACTGTTCATATTCCCTTCAAATAGACAGAGGGGCGTTGCCCCTAACACAGATATGCCAGCCCACACGCTAAATTTCGGACTGTACTTTGGGCGCTGATACAAAGGTTTTTCAGTTTGTTTGGTCCAGAATTTCAGTGTATTAGGAAACAGCCACACAGAACTTTCATCTGAGAAAATCACATTGTCCCAGTTATAATTTCTATGCTGTAAACACAAGTCCAACCTTCGCTCCTTTTGTTCAGGTTTCATGATCGGTGATGGAATTCCTTGACTTTTCTGCCAACCCATTGCATGCAGCTCAGTTTTAATTGTTCTCCTTACAGACAGCCACAGTTCCTCTATCAATCATATCCAGCCTTAAGTTTTCTAAACTCCTTCGTTTGTTTTTAGAAACAAGAATACCAAGCCGCCTCCTGACCGTCAATTTTCAGGGCCTACCTGCGCCTCCCTGGTGCTCAGTGCCATATCCATTTGCAATATTTTTCAAAACACGATAAACAGTGGACAAAGGTATGCCTGTTCTACTTGAAATCACTTTAGCTGATCTGATGTCCTTGTTTTAATACTCTAAAATCAACTTCCTCTTCTCATAATCATCCATACTGAGGATCACTGGAAATGTCGTCTGCTAGCAAGTAAACAAAGGGGGATAACTCTTCACAAACTAATGAAAAAGGATTAACGGAGTTGTCTCTCTTGAATGAAACCATGCACTTGATAGCTGGTCAAGGTTGTTTATACTAGAAATCCAAATAAACATATTCCTAAAATTCTCAATAATTTCTGGTCATACTATATATATCATTATCTACCTGTATATCAATGAACGTTCTTTAGAAAAGCGAATAGGTGCTTATGAAGTCTATAATCTAAACTTTTATTTCTATAAACGTTGAAAATATGTTTCATATTACACTTTATGCTTGACAGTATTCACAATTAGTCCTTACCTTCCTGTTAAAGTTTCATATATCACCTGATCAGTCACCATGCTTGATAAATGCGAATACATTAAGTTTGTCTGCTTCCTTGTGAATTAGTCATCTAAACCGTAAAGCCATTATTTTATTTTACAATTATTTGAAAATAAATTATTCATAGTCCAATGACTCATCCTTTTCCACAATCCATACGCTTAGTTACTCATTCATCTTAAGGAACCGTTTTAACAACAAGTAGTCGCTCAAGTCGCTAACTTCAAATATGTCTTATTGAAACATGTATCATGCTGAAAGGTTCGGTTACTTTGACATGAAACAGGATTGTCACTGTTGACGAAGACGAAATATTCTATTTTAATGCAGAAATTCTGTGGAGGTAATGAATACACAGATCACGTGAAAGAGTTAATTTGTTCAAAAGTTTGGTTATTTGTGATTCAAGTAGTGTTTTATGCTTAAACGTAGCTGGACATGCTGCGACTTCTGAACATAGAAACAATATTAAAACTACATTGTCTGGTCAATGCTCTGTAACAGGGGTGGATGAATAACATGTTTAACACGTTGACTGCCACCACGAGTATACTCGTAGTATCATTGTCTGACCTAGATTCTCACTACGAGTTATCTCGTAGCGATATCAGCGTTATTTCATGACAAGTTTCACATGCCGGCAAAACAGGCACACGAAGCAATCGTCTCCTGGCGGTAACAAAGAAAGGCCAGGACACGTTTGTTTCTTGTGCCTATTTTGCCAACATGTGAAACGTGTTTGAAAATACCACTGATTTAGCTTATACTAAAATGACTTAAGTTGACTGTGGCTGTAAATATTGCTTGTTTGTTATGATCAATAAGAATTTAGTTTTCTGAACTTATGTATAAGCATCTGATTTAAACAGTATTTTATTTCCCGAAAGACATGTAATATACATTAAACATTATTAAGTTACAAAAATGTATAAGCATCTCATTGTAAAGAGCATCCCAACTGCGTAGATCGATGCTCATGCTGTTGATCCCTGGACTGTCTGCAGAGGGAGAGAGGGAGAGAGAGAGAGACGCACACACAAACACGCAAGTCAAAACATTGATTACACAACAGTCTCGTTTCCTGTTGACTGGGTTCCGTCCTATTGCGCAACTTAGTACAAAAACCAGTCCAGAATTTTTAGACCAATTCATTTAACTGGATACGTAAGTATTCATCAGTATTATTTGATACATCTAATCACTTGTATATTGCAAAACTACGCTCCTTCTAATCCCTGCAAACACGTCGTGCAGCACGACAAAATTCGAATCGGCTGAAAAGTAGGTCATTGTCTGAATAGGTTAATGAGACTCATGTTTCGGTCACGGAAGTCTATGGGAAAGCTGCGTTTCATTGACGAGAGTGACTTCCCTTTTGTAAACTATAGGAACTATATTGACTAATGTCACTCAGTCAGGCTAGTTTGACTAATATTCACATGATTCAACTCATGGCCCTTGCCCGTCTGCGGGCAGCCCTGACAGCGAATGGAGCTTCACAAAGGAAGCGTTGCTGTGTCGAACTGAGAACGTTCCGGACAAAATGGAGACTCCCCAACACTGCAGCCTTCAGCATTACCAGTCAGAGGGCAAAGAGCTGTACTCCCGGGGGAGGACGTGGTCATGCTCTTGAACTGCTCCAAGAGATCAGGAAATACGAAACCAAGGGCATCGAGAACAACGAGGAATCTAACGACAGTGCATGTAGGACGCAAGTGAGACATTAAAGATGAGGTCCTCATATTTAGCATGCTTTCCCAGAATCACATTTCTTTTAAACGGGACAGAAAAATCAAAAGCATGAATAATTTCATTAGCTTTATCAAAAAGGAGAACATGAGGTTTGTTGGCATGGATTTTTCTTTAGGTGTATATAGGTCTGTTCCAACCATTTTTAAAAGTGTCTATTTTCCATGACGCCCATGACATGTTCATTGTCGCACCATGGGTTGACCCCGCGGCCGATGCCACTGTCATATATTGTAATATAAACAACGTCATGCCTTCGTGTCGTTTAAGATACGCTGTTTGTGCCAAGGAAGGACATCCATTAACAAGGTGTTGAACAGTCTCAGTGAATTCATTAAAAAGTGAATATTTCATGTT
Organism: Haliotis rubra; assembly: GCF_003918875.1. NCBI lineage: Eukaryota > Metazoa > Mollusca > Gastropoda > Lepetellida > Haliotidae > Haliotis > Haliotis rubra. Next base: position 193,026 of record NW_025767675.1, read on the forward strand.
AAACATTCTCTGTAAGAATCACAGGTCCAGGCAAGCAATAAGTGAGTGAGTTGGGTTTTAAGCCGTCTTTAGCAATGATCCAGCAATATCACGGCGGGGACACCAGAAATGGGCTTCGCACATATTACCCATCTGTATTACCCCCGGGTCTTCGGCGTGACGAGCAGATGCTTTAACCACTATGCTACCCACGTCCCCGCAATAAGGAAGCCCTCTGTTTCACTTCATCCTGGCAATGTAGACTGCTGGATTGTTATTCTGGATATGTGCACGGTGCGTGCAGTGGTTTCCCAAAATGTTTCTCCTTAAATTACCGACTTGGTGAATGGCATCCCCTGATTTACAGCCATCGCTTTCCGTTTACTAGTACATTGCCATAAAAAATATCAGCTTCAACATTGATATCCTGTTCAACAATCTTGGCGCGCTGAAACTAGCTATGGGCGTCCTTGCTTTCAGCATGAATCTTGACATGCCTCACCAAACAATCATCAGAGAAATAATAAAATTATATCATGGGGAGCCTAAACATTAGTCGAACTACTGAGCGAGGAAGGAGACATCGTCCTTCTAGTCAAGACTCTGCACGTCTTGCTTTGTCCAGTCAACTATCTCAAAGGACCAAGAAAGGAATGTCGCAGCAAACGTGACCTGGTTTCGAGTATTTAGCTCTGGGCGCCAGATTGTCTTTGTCTCAAGTCAGTGCATTATCATTACTCTTATTGATCGTATTAGTACTACTAAAAACTGACTATAAGTATATACTTGGTCAAGTTTGATGTCATAAGCAAGTACTATCCATTGATCATTATGGCACTAAGTTTACACAAGTTCGGTATACCTCTACTTACACGGCTATAAATGTGTAGCCAAGGAGATGGCGCTCATCAGCCATTCCGTAACTTCCACAATGGATCTGTGGCTCATATAAACCTATTCCCTCACTCTTCCCATCTGTAAATGTAATTTAAACACAAAACAATAGTTTAAATAATATTTAATTGACTGTAATGAACTTCTCCTACATTCGTAAATACAACAATGTATTAGGTTTAGCTATAGGACAACCTGGGAATTGCTTGTAGATCATAACATTTGGCGTGAGATTGTGTAAAGAATGTACAAAAGAAATTGAGATTGCTCAAACATGATAGTCGTAGGTCATCTATATCGTGAAGGGACATCTGCTACGATATGTAGAAGCACTGGCGTTACACCCGCCTTCAGTAACGGGAGGCCAGCAGGACCACAAGTGCCCCTATGATGAGAGGCAGGGATGTGAACAATCGACATCCTGAAAGAAATAAAAAATAACAATTTTAAAACAGTTGCATTTTCACAAACGCAACGTCCATTTGAAGACAAAAAGTTAACTGAACTTTGACATTCACAGAATGCAAAAAGCAATTATCTATGTAGCATTCAAAATTAATATATTCTGCATGTGACGTATGAAGAAGAATGTTATATACCTATATGTACTATTCACACTTTGCTGAGGATCAAATCATGGATTCAACAGAAATCTATTATGTGAGGTCAAATTTGGTTAAAATACCTAAGTTTATCGTAAGCATGGATCCCATGTTTCAGTATTTCATGGCATCTTGTGGATCCCATACCTGCTATTGACATGTGTTGTTTATTTGCCAATGACTCGTTCCAAGATTTGGAAAATGATTGATTGCTGCCATGAAAAACATTTTTATGGTTACTCGTGTATCAGGTGCATAAGGTTAGTTTAAAGTGACTATTTGCCTAATGAGGCTTACCATATTCTCATTTATCCAGTTTTAAATGGATGGAATTTCAAATTATAAATCTACGTTTAAGTAAGGTTGTGAATTTTTGTGATCCTTAGCAAAGTGTGGGTAGTATTGAAGACAATATATTGTATGTTATAAAGAGGTTGTAGGTATTGACATGAACATTTGGTTAAAAAATGTGAAAACGTGTGAACATATTTGCTCTGGTGCAAATGCACAATTTGCAATATATGAAGACCTACATGTTTTGTTTTGAAGAAAACATCATCGATCAAAGACAAAAAATACATTTTGTAGGTATAAAGATGTTATCCTACTAATCAAACCACCCGTGAAGATCCGAGTTAGAATTGATCTTCAGCCACCCATGCTTGTCGTAAGAGGCGACTAACGGGATTGAGTAGTCAGGCTCGCTGGCTGGTTGACGCACGCTAATTGTTTAGATCGATGCTCATGATGTTGATCACTGGATTGTCTGGACTCGATTTTCTATAGACCGCCGCCATATAGCTGGAATATTGCTGAGTTCGGCGTGAAACTAATCTCACTACTATTCAAGTACCTGAGTCATGGCCCGTGTTCTTTGTATCAGTAGCGAGCTAATTGCACTGAAGTAAGTGAATTTGAACAAAGTCCATGACCACTTTGTACAGTATTTCTATTGTAGTACAAGGATGTCAGCTTAATAGCTGAGGAGGGACCAAAGTATTCACTTTCTTGAACCCCATGAGCTCGGGTATATAGTCCTTTGCAAGCCAAGAAACATAATGGTGTTTGGTTTGTTAGGGGCATAATAGGATAGCTGAATCTTTAAAAGAGATACATACCGTCGCAGCCAAAGGCACCGATGGCGCTCTGTACAGCAGTGTTATCTCCCGTGCATGTGGCTATTTCGTTTGTGAGGCATCTAAAAAGTTCAAGGTATATCGAGTTATTTACATTGCAATGGGAAGGGATACCATGATGTATGTTATTGCTATTATGACAGTGACGCATTTTAATATTTATATTAATAAGTCACTTAGTTTTAAAAGGCCTTGTAACAATAGTCCACAATTATGTTTAATAATGTTACGTGTGATGGTTAATTACTGTTAATTAAGCGCTACCCAGAGATGAGCGGAACATGTGACGGGCATAGACTAATCGTGTAGAGACACTGATGAACTGCACCAATATGATTTAATACAGGTAACTGGCATGGATGAAAAGGAATAAATAGGCAGGGCTGAACTGCACAGGTAAGTAACACAACGCCAAATATTAAGTGTCTACATGAATAACGCAGGTAAACAAGACATATAAGTGCTACAATTGAGCGGAACATGCAAGTAGCGCAGGTGAATTGTATACAAGCGAGGCACAGATGCATACTCAACATAAGATGTAGCAGATAACGGAAGAAGTATGCCGGGGGAAGTGTATTCAAGTGTGGCACAGATGCATACTCAACATAAGATGTAGCAGATAACGGAAGAAGTATGTCGGGGGATTTGTATTCAAGTGTGGCACAGATTCATGCTCAATATAAGATGTAGTGGATAACGGAAGAAGTATGCCGGGGGATTTGTATTCAAGTGTGGCACAGATTCATGCTCAATATAAGATGTAGCGGATAACGGAAGAAGTATGCCGGGGGAATTGTATTCAAGTGTGGCACAGATTCATGCTCAATATAAGATGTAGCGGATAACGGAAGAAGTATGCCGGGGGAAGTGTATTCAAGTGTGGCACAGATTCATGCTCAATATAAGATATAAGCGGATAACGGAAGAAGTATGCCGGGGAAGTGTATTCAAGCGTGGCACAGATTCATGCTCAATATAAGATGTAGCGGATAACGGAAGAAGTATGCCGGGGATTTGTATTCAAAGCGTGGCACAGATTCATACTCAATATAAGATGTAGCGGATAACGGAAAGAAGTATGCCGGGAAACTGTATTCAAGCGTGGCACAGATTCATGCTCAATATAAGATGTAGCGGATAACGGAAGAAGTATGTCGGGGATTTGTATTCAATAAAGGCATGCGTGGCACAGATTCATGCTCAATATAAGATGTAGTGGATAACGGAAGAAGTATGCGGGGAAGTGTATTCAAGTGTGGCACAGATTCATGCTCAATATAAGATGTAGCGGATAACGGAAGAAGTATGCCGGGGATTTGTATTACAAGTGTGGCTGAGATTCATGCTCAATATAAGATGTAGCGGATAACGGAAGAAGTATGCCGGGGAAATTGTATTCAAGCGTGGCACAGATTCATGCTCAATATAAGATGTAGCGGATAACGGAAGAAGTATGCCGGGGATTTGTATTCAAAGCGTGGCACAGATTCATGCTCAATATAAGATGTAGCGGATAACGGAAGAAGTATGCCGGGGAAGTGTATTCAAGCGTGGCACGGAAGAATTCATGCTCAATATAAGATGTAGCGGATAACGGAAGAAGTATGCCGGGAAGTGTATTCAAAGTGTGGCACAGATTCATGCTCAATATAAGATGTAGCGGATAACGGAAGAAGTATGCGGGGAAGTGTATTCAAGCGTGGCACAGATTCATGCTCAATATAAGATGTAGCAGATAACGGAAGAAGTATGCCGGGGAAGTGTATTCAAGTGTGGCACAGATTCATGCTCAATATAAGATGTAGCGGATAACGGAAGAAGTATGCGGGGGAACTGTATTCAAGCGTGGCACAGATGCATGCTCAATATAAGATGTAGCGGATAACGGAAGAAGTATGCCGGGGGAGCTGTATTCAAGCGTGGCACAGATTCATGCTCAATATAAGATGTAGCGGATAACGGAAGAAGTATGCCGGGGAAGTGTATTCAAGCGTGGCACAGATTCATGCTCAATATAAGATGTAGCGGATAACGGAAGAAGTATGCCGGGGAAGTGTATTCAAGCGTGGCACAGATTCATGCTCAATATAAGATGTAGCGGATAACGGAAGAAGTATGCGGGGAAGTGTATTCAAGCGTGGCACAGATGCATGCTCAATATAAGATGTAGCGGATAACGGAAGAAGTATGCCGGGGAAGTGTATTCAAGTGTGGCACAGATGCATGCTCAATATAAGATGTAGCGGATAACGGAAGAAGTATGCCGGGGAACTGTATTCAAGCGTGGCACAGATTCATGCTCAATATAAGATGTAGCGGATAACGGAAGAAGTATGCCGGGGAAGTGTATTCAAGCGTGGCACAGATTCATGCTCAATATAAGATGTAGCGGATAACGGAAGAAGTATGCCGGGGAAGTGTATTCAAGCGTGGCACAGATTCATGCTCAATATAAGATGTAGCGGATAACGGAAGAAGTATGCCGGGGAAGTGTATACAAGCGTGGCACAGATTCATGCTCAATATAAGATGTAGCGGATAACGGAAGAAGTATGCCGGGGAAGTGTATTCAAGCGTGGCACAGATGCATGCTCAATATAAGATGTAGCGGATAACGGAAGAAGTATGCCGGGGAAGTGTATTCAAGCGTGGCACAGATTGCATGCTCAATATAAGATGTAGCGGATAACGGAAGAAGTATGCGGGGAACTGTATTCAAGCGTGGCACAGATTCATGCTCAATATAAGATGTAGCGGATAACGGAAGAAGTATGCGGGGAAGTGTATTCAAGCGTGGCACAGATTCATGCTCAATATAAGATGTAGCGGATAACGGAAGAAGTATGCCGGGGAAGTGTATTCAAGCGTGGCACAGATTCATGCTCAATATATAAGATGTAGCGGATAACGGAAAAGTATGCCGGGGAAGTGTATTCAAGCGTGGCACAGATGCATGCTCAATATAAGATGTAGCGGATAACGGAAGAAGTATGCCGGGGAAGTGTATTCAAAGCGTGGCACAGATTCATGCTCAATATAAGATGTAGCGGATAACGGAAGAAGTATGCGGGGAAGTGTATTCAAGCGTGGCACAGATTCATGCTCAATATAAGATGTAGCGGATAACGGAAGAAGTATGCCGGGGGAAGTGTATTCAAGCGTGGCACAGATTCATGCTCAATATAAGATGTAGAGGATAACGGAAGAAGTATGCCGGGGAAAGTGTATACAAGCGTGGCACAGATTCATGCTCAATATATGATGTAGCAGATAACGGAAGAAGTATGCCGGGGGAAGTGTATTCAAGTGTGGCACAGATTCATGCTCAATATAAGATGTAGCGGATAACGGAAGAAGTATGCCGGGGGAACTCTATTCAAGCGTGGCACAGATGCATGCTCAATATAAGATGTAGGGGATAACGGAAGAAGTATGCCGGGGAAACTGTATACAAGCGTGGCACAGATTCATGCTCAATATAAGATGTAGCGGATAACGGAAGAAGTATGCCGGGGGAAGTGTATTCAAGCGTGGCACAGATTCATGCTCAATATGAGATGTAGCGGATAACGGAAGAAGTATGCCGGGGGAAGTGTATTCAAGCGTGGCACAGATTCATGCTCAATATAAGATGTAGCGGATAACGGAAGAAGTATGCCGGGGGATCTGTATACAAGCGTGGCACAGATTCATGCTCAATATAAGATGTAGCGGATAACGGAAGAAGTATGCCGGGGGAAGTGTATTCAAGCGTGGCACAGATTCATGCTCAATATAAGATGTAGCGGATAACGGAAGAAGTATGCCGGGGGAAGTGTATTCAAGCGTGGCACAGATTCATGCTCAATATAAGATGTAGCGGATAACGGAAGAAGTATGCCGGGGGAAGTGTATTCAAGCGTGGCACAGATTCATGCTCAATATAAGATGTAGCGGATAACGGAAGAAGTATGCCGGGAAAGTGTATTCAAGCGTGGCACAGATTCATGCTCAATATAAGATGTAGCGGAAGAAGTATGGATATAGCGGAAGAAGTATGCGGGGAAGTATGTATACAAGCGTGGCACAGATGCATGCTCAATATAAGATGTAGGGGATAACGGAAGAAGTGTGCGGGGGGAGCTGTATTCAAGCGTGGCACAGATTCATGCTCAATATAAGATGTAGCGGATAACGGAAGAAGTATGCCGGGGAAGTGTATTCAAGCGTGGCACAGATTCATGCTCAATATAAGATGTAGCGGATAACGGAAGAAGTATGCGGGGAAGTGTATACAAGCGTGGCACAGATTCATGCTCAATATAAGATGTAGCGGATAACGGAAGAAGTATGCGGGGAAGTGTATTCAAGCGTGGCACAGATTCATGCTCAATATAAGATGTAGCGGATAACGGAAGAAGTATGCGGGGAACTGTATTCAAGCGTGGCACAGATTCATGCTCAATATAAGATGTAGCGGATAACGGAAGAAGTATGCGGGGAAGTGTATTCAAGTGTGGCACAGATTCATGCTCAATATAAGATGTAGCGGATAACGGAAGAAGTATGCCGGGGAAGTGTATTCAAGCGTGGCACAGATTCATGCTCAATATAAGATGTAGCGGATAACGGAAGAAGTATGCGGGAAGTGTATTCAAGCGTGGCACAGATGCATGCTCAATATAAGATGTAGCGGATAACGGACGAAGTATGCGGGGAAGTGTATTCAAGCGTGGCACAGATTCATGCTCAATATAAGATGTAGCGGATAACGGAAGAAGTATGCGGGGATCTGTATTCAAGCGTGGCACAGATTCATGCTCAATATAAGATGTAGCGGATAACGGAAGAAGTATGCCGGGAAGTGTATTCAAGCGTGGCACAGATTCATACTCAATATAAGATGTAGCGGATAACGGAAGAAGTATGCCGGGGAAGTGTATTCAAAGCGTGGCACAGATTCATGCTCAATATAAGATGTAGCGGATAACGGAAGAAGTATGCCGGGGAAGTGTATTCAAGCGTGGCACAGATTCATGCTCAATATAGATGTAGCGGATAGCGGAAGCCGAAGTATGCGGGTAAGTGTATACAAGCGTGGCACAGATTCATGCTCAATATAAGATGTAGCGGATAACGGAAGAAGTATGCGGGGAACTGTATTCAAGCGTGGCACAGATTCATGCTCAATATAAGATGTAGCGGATAACGGAAGAAGTATGCGGGGAAGTGTATTACAAAGCGGCACAGATTCATGCTCAATATAAGATGTAGCGGATAACGGAAGAAGTATGCGGGGAAGTGTATTCAAAGCGTGGCACAGATTCATGCTCAATATAAGATGTAGCGGATACGGAAGAAGTATGCGGGGAAGTGTATACAAGCGTGGCACAGATGCATACTCAATATAAGATGTAGCGGATAACGGAAGAAGTATGCCGGGGAAGTGTATTCAAGCGTGGCACAGATTCATGCTCAATATAAGATGTAGCGGATAACGGAAGAAGTATGCGGGGAAGTGTATTCAAAGCGTGGCACAGATTCATGCTCAATATAAGATGTAGCGGATAACGGAAGAAGTATGCCGAGGAAAGTGTATACAGGCGTGGCACAGATTCATGCTCAATATAAGATGTAGCAGATAACGGAAGAAGTATGCGGGGAAGTGTATTCAAGTGTGGCACAGATTCATGCTCAATATAAGATGTAGCGGATAACGGAAGAAGTATGCCGGGGAACTGTATTCAAGCGTGGCACAGATGCATGCTCAATATAAGATGTAGGGATAACGGAAGAAGTGTGCGCGGGAGCTGTATTCAAGCGTGGCACAGATTCATGCTCAATATATGATGTAGCGGATAACGGAAGAAGTATGCGGGGAAGTGTATTCAAAGCGTGGCACAGATTCATGCTCAATATAAGATGTAGCGGATAACGGAAGAAGTATGCGGGGAAGTGTATTCAAGCGTGGCACAGATTCATGCTCAATATAAGATGTAGCGGATAACGGAAGAAGTATGCCGGGGTAAGTGTATACAAGCGAGGCACAGATGCATGCTCAATATAAGATGTAGCGGATAACGGAAGAAGTATGCCGGGGGAAGTGTATTCAAGCGTGGCACAGATTCATGCTCAATATAAGATGTAGCGGATAACGGAAGAAGTATGCCGGGGAAGTGTATTCAAAGCGTGGCACAGATTCATGCTCAATATAAGATGTAGCGGATAACGGAAGAAGTATGCCGGGGGAAGTGTATTCAAGCGTGGCACAGATTCATGCTCAATATAAGATGTAGCGGATAACGGAAGAAGTATGCCGGGGGAAGTGTATTCAAGCGTGGCACAGATTCATGCTCAATATAAGATGTAGCGGATAACGGAAGAAGTATGCCGGGGAAAGTGTATACAAGCGTGGCACAGATTCATGCTCAATATATGATGTAGCAGATAACGGAAGAAGTATGCCGGGGGAAGTGTATTCAAGTGTGGCACAGATTCATGCTCAATATAAGATGTAGCGGATAACGGAAGAAGTATGCCGGGGGAACTCTATTCAAGCGTGGCACAGATGCATGCTCAATATAAGATGTAGGGGATAACGGAAGAAGTGTGCGGGGGGAGCTGTATTCAAGCGTGGCACAGATGCATGCTCAATATATGATGTAGCGGATAACGGAAGAAGTATGCCGGGGGAGCTGTATTCAAGCGTGGCACAGATTCATGCTCAATATAAGATGTAGCGGATAACGGAAGAAGTATGCCGGGGAAGTGTATTCAAGCGTGGCACAGATTCATGCTCAATATAAGATGTAGCGGATAACGGAAGAAGTATGCCGGGGTAAGTGTATACAAGCGTGGCACAGATGCATGCTCAATATAAGATGTAGCGGATAACGGAAGAAGTATGCCGGGGGAAGTGTATTCAAGCGTGGCACAGATGCATGCTCAATATAAGATGTAGCGGATAACGGAAGAAGTATGCCGGGGAACTGTATTCAAGCGTGGCACAGATTCATGCTCAATATAAGATGTAGCGGATAACGGAAGAAGTATGCCGGGAAGTGTATACAAAGCGTGGCACAGATTCATGCTCAATATAAGATGTAGCGGATAACGGACGAAGTATGCGGGGAAGTGTATTCAAGCGTGGCACAGATTCATGCTCAATATAAGATGTAGCGGATAACGGAAGAAGTATGCCGGGGATCTGTATACAAGCGTGGCACAGATTCATACTCAATATAAGATATAGCGGATAACGGAAGAAGTATGCGGGGGAACTGTATTCAAGCGTGGCACAGATTCATGCTCAATATAAGATGTAGCGGATAACGGAAGAAGTATGCCTAAAGGGGAAGTGTATTCAAAGCGTGGCACAGATTCATGCTCAATATAAGATGTAGCGGATAACGGAAGAAGTATGCCGGGGAAACTGTATTCAAGCGTGGCACAGATGCATGCTCAATATAAGATGTAGCGGATAACGGAAGAAGTATGCGGGGAGCTGTATTCAAGCGTGGCACAGATGCATGCTCAATATATGATGTAGCGGATAACGGAAGAAGTATGCCGGGGAAGTGTATTCAAGCGTGGCACAGATTCATGCTCAATATAAGATGTAGCGGATAACGGAAGAAGTATGCCGGGGAAGTGTATTCAAGCGTGGCACAGATTCATGCTCAATATAAGATGTAGCGGATAACGGAAGAAGTATGCCGGGGTAAGTGTATACAAGCAAGGCACAGATGCATGCTCAATATAAGATGTAGCGGATAACGGAAGAAGTATGCGGGGAAGTGTATTCAAAGCGTGGCACAGATGCATGCTCAATATAAGATGTAGCGGATAACGGAAGAAGTATGCTGCGGGAACTGTATTCAAGCGTGGCACAGATTCATGCTCAATATAAGATGTAGCGGATAACGGAAGAAGTATGCGGGGAAGTGTATTCAAGTGTGGCACAGATTCATGCTCAATATAAGATGTAGCGGATAACGGAAGAAGTATGCCGGGGAAGTGTATTCAAGCGTGGCACAGATTCATGCTCAATATAAGATGTAGCGGATAACGGAAGAAGTATGCCGGGGGAAGTGTATACAAGCGTGGCACAGATGCATGCTCAATATAAGATGTAGCGGATAACGGACGAAGTATGCCGGGGAAGTGTATTCAAGCGTGGCACAGATTCATGCTCAATATAAGATGTAGCGGATAACGGAAGAAGTATGCCGGGGGAAGTGTATACAAGCGTGGCACAGATGCATGCTCAATATAAGATGTAGCGGATAACGGAAGAAGTATGCCGGGGGAAGTGTATTCAAGCGTGGCACAGATTCATGCTCAATATAAGATGTAGCGGATAACGGAAGAAGTATGCGGGGAAGTGTATTCAAGCGTGGCACAGATTCATGCTCAATATAAGAAGATGTAGCGGATAACGGAAGAAGTATGCGAAGGAAATTATGGGAAAGTGTATACAAGCGTGGCACAGATTCATGCTCAATATATGATGTAGCAGATAACGGAAGAAGTATGCCGGGGGAAGTGTATTCAAGTGTGGCACAGATTCATGCTCAATATAAGATGTAGCGGATAACGGAAGAAGTATGCCGGGGAAAGTGTATACAAGCGTGGCACAGATTCATGCTCAATATATGATGTAGCAGATAACGGAAGAAGTATGCCAGGGAAGTGTATTCAAGTGTGGCACAGATTCATGCTCAATATAAGATGTAGCGGATAACGGAAGAAGTATGCGGGGAAGTGTATTCAAGCGTGGCACAGATTCATACTCAATATAAGATGTAGCGGATAACGGAAGAAGTATGCGGGGAAGTGTATTCAAGCGTGGCACAGATTCATGCTCAATATAAGATGTAGCGGATAACGGAAGAAGTATGCGGGAAAGTGTATACAAGCGTGGCACAGATTCATGCTCAATATATGATGTAGCAGATAACGGAAGAAGTATGCGGGAAGTGTATTCAAGTGTGGCACAGATTCATGCTCAATATAAGATGTAGCGGATAACGGAAGAAGTATGCCTGGGGAACTCTATTCAAGCGTGGCACAGATGCATGCTCAATATAAGATGTAGCGGATAACGGAAGAAGTATGCGGGAGCTGTATTCAAAGCGTGGCACAGATTCATGCTCAATATATGATGTAGCGGATAACGGAAGAAGTATGCCGGGGAGCTGTATTCAAGCGTGGCACAGATTCATGCTCAATATAAGATGTAGCGGATAGCGGAAGAAGTATGCGGGGAAGTGTATTCAAAGCGTGGCACAGATTCATGCTCAATATAAGATGTAGCGGATACGGACGGAAGAAGTATGCCGGGTAAGTGTATTCAAGCGTGGCACAGATGCATGCTCAATATAAGATGTAGCGGATAACGGAAGAAGTATACGGGGAAGTGTATTCAAGCGTGGCACAGATGCATGCTCAATATAAGATGTAGCGGATAACGGAAGAAGTATGCGAAGGGGAACTGTATTCAAGCGTGGCACAGATTCATGCTCAATATAAGATGTAGCGGATAACGGAAGAAGTATGCCGGGGAAGTGTATTCAAGCGTGGCACAGATTCATGCTCAATATAAGATGTAGCGGATAACGGAAAGAAGTATGCCGGGGAAACTGTATTCAAGCGTGGCACAGATTCATGCTGAATATAAGATGTAGCGGATAACGGAAGAAGTATGCGGGGAACTGTATACAAGCGTGGCACAGATTCATGCTGAATATAAGATGTAGCGGATAACGGGAAGAAGTATGCCGGGGAAGTGTATTCAGCGTGGCACAGATTCATGCTCAATATGAAATGTAGCGGATAACGGAAGAAGTATGCCGGGGAAGTGTATACAAGCGTGGCACAGATTCATGCTCAATATAGATGTAGCGGATAACGGAAGAAGTATGCGGGAAGTGTATTCAAGCGTGGCACAGATTCATGCTCAATATAAGATGTAGCGGATAACGGAAGAAGTATGCCGGGAAGTGTATTCAAGTGTGGCACAGATTCATGCTCAATATAAGATGTAGCGGATAACGGAAGAAGTATGCGGGAAAGTGTATACAAGCGTGCTGGCACAGATTCATGCTCAATATATGATGTAGCGGATAACGGAAGAAGTATGCCGGGGGAAGTGTATTCAAGTGTGGCACAGATTCATGCTCAATATAAGATGTAGCGGATAACGGAAGAAGTATGTAGCGGGAAGAAGTGTATACAAGCGTGGCACAGATTCATGCTCAATATAAGATGTAGCAGATAACGGAAGAAGTATGCGGGGGAAGTGTATTCAAGTGTGGCACAGATTCATGCTCAATATAAGATGTAGCGGATAACGGAAGAAGTATGCCGGGGAACTGTATTCAAGCGTGGCACAGATTCATGCTCAATATAAGATGTAGCGGATAACGGAAGAAGTATGCCAGGGAAACTGTATACAAGCGTGGCACAGATTCATGCTCAATATAAGATGTAGCGGATAACGGAAGAAGTATGCGGGGAAGTGTATTCAAAGCACTGGCACAGATTCATGCTCAATATAAGATGTAGCGGATAACGGAAGAAGTATGCGGGGAAGTGTATTCAAGCGTGGCACAGATTCATGCTCAATATAAGATGTAGCGGATAACGGAAGAAGTATGCCGGGGGAAGTGTATTCAAGCGTGGCACAGATTCATGCTCAATATAAGATGTAGCGGATAACGGAAGAAGTATGCCGGGGGATCTGTATTCAAGCGTGGCACAGATTCATGCTCAATATAAGATGTAGCGGATAACGGAAGAAGTATGCCGGGGGAAGTGTATTCAAGCGTGGCACAGATTCATGCTCAATATAAGATGTAGCGGATAACGGAAGAAGTATGCCGGGGGAAGTGTATACAAGCGTGGCACAGATGCATGCTCAATATAAGATGTAGGCGATAACGGAAGAAGTATCCGGGGAAGTGTATTCAAGCGTGGCACAGATTCATGCTCAATATAAGATGTAGCGGATAACGGAAGAAGTATACCGGGGAAGCTGTATTCAAGCGTGGCACAGATTCATGCTCAATATAAGATGTAGCGGATAGCGGAAGAAGTATGCGGGGAAGTGTATTCAAAGCGTGGCACAGATTCATGCTCAATATAAGATGTAGCGGATAACGGAAGAAGTATGCGGGGAAGTGTGTTCCAAGCGTGGCACAGATTCATGCTCAATATAAGATGTAGCGGATAACGGAAGAAGTATGCCGGGAAGTGTATTCAAGCGTGGCACAGATTCATGCTCAATATAAGATGTAGCGGATAACGGACGAAGTATGCCGGGGAAGTGTATTCAAGCGTGGCACAGATTCATGCTCAATATAAGATGTAGCCGGATAACGGAAGAAATTATGCCGGGGAAATGTAATACAAGCGTGGCACAGATTCATGCTCAATATAAGATGTAGCGGATAGCGAGGAAGAAGTATGCCGGGGAAGTGTATTCAAGCGTGGCACAGATGCATGCTCAATATAAGATGTAGCAACGGAAGAAGTATGCCGGGGAAGTGTGTTCAAGCGTGGCACAGATTCATGCTCAATATAAGATGTAGCGGATAGCGGAAGAAGTATGCCGGAAGTGTATCCAAGCGTGGCACAGATTCATGCTCAATATAAGATGTAAGCGGATAACGGACGAAGTATGCCGGGAAGTGTATTCAAGCGTGGCACAGATTCATAGCTCAATATAAGATGTAGCGGATAACGGAAGAAGTATGCCGGGGAAGTGTATTCAAGCGTGGCACAGATGCATGTCATATCAATAGCGGATAGCGGGCGTATGCGGGGTAGTGGATAACGTCCAAGATTCATGCTCGGGAAGATGTAGCGGATAGCGGAAGAAGTATGCGGGGCACAGATACAAGCGTGGCTTTAGATGCATGCTCAATATAAAGATGTGGCGGATAAGCGGAAGAAGTATGCGAGGGAAGTGTATTCAAAGCGAGGTTCATGCTCAGATGTGGATAAACGGAAGAAATATGCGGGTAATGCTCAGCGATATGGCACAGATTCATGCTCAATATAAGGATGCCAGCGGATAACGGAAGAAGTATGCCGGGGAAAGTGTATACAAGAAGTGTGGCACAGATTCATGCTCAATATAAGATGTAGCAGATAACGGAAGAAGTATGCGGGGGAACTGTATTCAAGCGTGGCACAGATGCATGCTCAATATAGGATGTAGTGGATAACGGAAGAAGTATGCAATATATGGGAAAGTGTATACAAGCGTGGCACAGATTCATTACTCAATATATGATGTAGCGGATAACGGAAGAAGTATGCCGGGGAAGTGTATTCAAGCGTGGCACAGATTCATGCTCAATATGAAATGTAGCGGATAACGGAAGAAGTATGCGGGGAAGTGTATTCAGTGTGGCACAGATTCATGCTCAATATGAGATGTAGCGGATAACGGAAGATGCCGGGGAAGTGTATTGATGAAGCGTGGCACAGATTCATGCTCAATATAAGATGTATGGGATAACGGAAGAAGTATGCCGGGAAGTGTATTCAAGTGTGGCACAGATTCATGCTCAATATAAGATGTAGCAGATAACGGAAGAAGTATGACGGGAAACTCTGTATTCAAGCGTGGCACAGATGCATGCTCAATATAAGATGTAGCGGATAACGGAAGAAGTATGCCTGGGAACCGTATTCAAGCGTGGCACAGATGCATGCTCAATATAAGATGTAGCGGATAACGGAAGAAGTATGCCGGGGAACTGTATTCAAGCGTGGCACAGATTCATGCTCAATATAAGATGTAGCGGATAACGGAAGAAGTATGCCGGGGAAGTGTATTCAAAGTAAGCGTGGCACAGATGCATGCTCAATATAAGATGTAGCGGATAACGGAAGAAGTATGCCGGGGGAGGTGTATTCAAAGTGGCACAGATTCATGCTCAATATAAGATGTAGCGGATAACGGAAGAAGTATGCCGGGGAAGTGTATTCAAGGAAAAGTGTGGCACAGATTCACATGCTCAATATAAGATGATGGCGAGATAACGGAAGAAGTATGACGGGGAAACTGTATACAAGCGTGGCACAGATGCATGCTCAATATAGGATGTGGCGGATAACGGAAGAAGTATGCCGGGGAAACTGTATACAAGCGTGGCACAGATTCATGCTGAATATAAGATGTAGCGGATAACGGAAGAAGTATGCGGGGGAACTATATTCAAGCGTGGCACAGATTCATGCTCAATATAAGATGTAGCGGATAACGGAAGAAGTATGACGGGGAAACTTTATTCTAGCGTGGCACAGATTCATGCTCAATATAAGACGAAGTGGATAACGGAAGAGGTATGCCGGGGGAAGCGTATTCAAGCGTGGCACAGATTCATGCTCAATATAAGATGTAGCGGATAACGGAAGAAGTAGGCCGGGGGAACTGTATACAACTGTGGTACAGATTCATGATCATGTAAGATGTTCTGGTTAACATAACTTGCAAAGATGAACTGCACAGATGACTGGCACAGAAAAGACCCACAGATGAACTACAGAGAAAGGTTGCTCATAAAAGCTGCATACATATATGACAGAGACACAGATGAATGGCACATGTTATTGCTCAGCCTCATACTTACAAGCAATAAGCTGGAGTATCCAGTAACAGGGCAACACAGTTGACAACGTTACAGGCAGCGCTGTTGGCCGTTCCGAGGAGACCTGCAAGAATTAAATACAAACATCTATGAGTGGAGAAGAGATCTTCAGGAAACATCATCAATGTTCCTCATGTTTTATCATCAGATTATCCGTATCCAAAAAATCACCTCACGAATACATATCTATCCGTATATTATGCATACGGATCCCACATCCGTATTTGTCGACCCAAGACCGAATTTTAATGTTATCTCCTTGTCATTATCGATAAATGACCTATGTTAAGGGTAAAGACGTATGGAAATAAGTACGTATAAGTGTAAACATGAATACGGTTGCACGACAAGGACATAGATAGGATACGGATAAGGGCGCGAAATAAACGAGCAGGTGTGATCCCAGCTCAAGACGTGGTTTTGATGGCTTTGCGTACGGAAACGTCCCACAACAGTTCATATTGAATTCCAGCGGGACATTTTACAAAACCAAGCGAATTTTAAACAATTAGCGCCACATCGCAGCACTGCTTTAACGCGAGTGCAAATATCGCGTTCGTTCGAATGTTATAAATACAGAGTATGAATAGGCGTGACACCGTGACATTTTGATAGGTAGGTTTTAACGCTTTTGTATACAGGTGAAACAAAGGCGGCATAATGTCGCTCCGTAGTCGCGTTTTCGTGACACTCCTGCCACGTTCGTGTTGAAGTAGACTAACAGTTCGTTTTATAAATTAAAATAAAGAGACTGTTTCCATTTTCAGAAACTTGTTAATCTGGACTTGTCACACATTCTAGACTTGCTACATTGGGTATATTTGTTTCAGGGTCTGTATGACAGACTAGTGTTGTGGCTGATGTTGCTTTGGGCGGCAACAACGTGGCAATGTTTCTTCTCGGCAACTGTGATTGCCGTATAACATGTTAACCAGCCGTCCATATGAAAGCGAAATGCTACGAAAGCATAATGCTGGCACTTTCGTACAAGCGTACCACGAACATTTGCATACATTCAAATTACGATGTGAACAGTCGACACAAGCACCGCAATAAGGCCTGAAAGTACTAGTTTGGCGAGGCGCTACTCATGGTACTAAGCTGGTTATGGCCTCCCTTTGCGCTCGCCAACTTGCTATATGCAAGACAGGGCCCAGCTTACATCCGATTTCCGGTGACAAACTTATATTCAAGAACCAATTCTCGTTCCCAATTGCACGACCTCCAAATATGACTCAATTAGACCGGACAAGTGTCCAACCATGATTGGCTGTCACAGCTGTTGACAGTCGTAATAGTTGACTAATTTGGGGATGTTAGGTCAGAAATTTGTGGGAATTCATGCAAGGATTATCGGTTCCCTTCTGTTAGCTAACGACCATGAGACCATTCGAAAAGGCATGAAACGTTGTTTGTCACCGGGAGTTCTAAGGTCTCACGATGTACGTGTCGTGACCTACTTAGGGAGCGTTCATAATTTATGGGCTAAGTGGGGTTATGATGATTTTAAAGGGGTCGGGTTGGGGTGTCACTCATGATTTTGTTCTTGGGAGGTAGGGGTCAGCAATTTTTGTACATTAATATATTAAAAAATATGCTTTAAAAAAATATGGAAAAAGGGAGGGGGGTCATTGACTTTGTACATGACATGCGAGGGGTGGTCACTCACTTTGTACATAAATTCTAGGTAGGGTCATTCACTTTGTATATGTTTCTCCATAAAATTCACATCATAGCTGTAACATACATATATATGGATAGGCCAAAGGCACTTGAACCAATCACATCGGTAAATATGTGACTACAATGTAATTTAATATGACCATGCCCAACAAAATTGAACACATTTCCTTTCTGACGGAATTGATATTTATCATCACCTTGGCAGTATTTCAGTCATGTAACGACTTAGAAAAGGAATAGTAGGAACGATGTCATTAAAAGTATTTTCTATATGACACTGACATTTGTCTGTCTATATACAAATATACTACAAGTATAGACTCACTAGTGTAGATGTAGCTACTTACTTCAGTTAACTGTTCTAAACTTGATTTTGCAAAATATTCCATTCAGTATAAGGGTACTGTTTACACATGAACTACAGTATTGTAAAACAAATTCGTAACCTTGAAAAGATTATTGTCATGAGTTTAGTAAAAGATGAAAATCAGTGAAAATTGGCGAATCCTTAACAAAACTTTACACCAAAACGCAGCTGTTCACATGAACGATATTTACACATGCTTTTTAGCAATTTAATGCATGATCCTCGTACAATTCATCTGCATAAGGTTTGCAGTTGGTTCCCAAAAGTTAGTGGAGAAATTCATCTTCGATGTAACCACACATATATACATAACATATAGTGAGTGCTTTAGGTGAGTCTGAACTTTTGATGGGTAGTATAGTATATGCGATATAAAAACAGGTATGTACTGACCAAGCAGCAGCAGAGAGACCAAGAGGACACGGTGCATGGCTGTTGCTTCTGAGGGTGAGCTTCTGTCTAAGGCTCTCTCTCTTTCTCTCTCTCTCTCTGACTAAACTTGAGAATTCACGTATGTATGTCAGGTAAGACCTGGCAACCTCACTCAGACAAGGATCTAACTTAGTCTATTGGAATCTTCTGTATGAACTGTACATATTGTATGCATGGAGAGAATATAATGTGGCTTATAAGCATCAACAGCCCCCACCCTTCAATCCAGACTCCTCAACCGTCAACACCCTCTTTCGTCAAGCACCTCTCTTTATCTCTTTCTCTCACTGTCTCTATATCTATATATATATATATATATATATATATATATACTTGATAGCCCTCTAAATCGATCTATGGATCTATATCTAGAAATATCTCTCCCCCCCCCTCTCTCTCCTCCTCTGTCATCCCTCGCCCCCTCTCGCTCTCTCTATGTAAACATATATACATACCCACCTATTCCGCATATATAAATATATATACCCCTCTCTCTCGCTCTCTCGCTCTCTGTCTCCGGTCGTTCTCTCTGTCTCTCTCTTACAAGAAGCTGTAGGTAATTGGAATGACAAGGTCTTTATGTATGATCAACTTATTAATTGTTGCAATAGCGACGTTTCCGGTGAGAGATACTTTATACCGTTTTCGCTACGTGACTGACCAGTATGACTAACCTATATATATTTCCAATTGTCAGCTGACCATGTCACCCGACATCAATATGTGCTAAATATGGTAGCAATGCATAATACAACCATTGAATTACACTGTCAATCTCATGAATTGATACCATTGATGGCCTGTTGGTCTAATGTGAATACCCCACCTTATTCAAATACATGTAGAAAGTACATGTATACAATTCATGCAATCAATGCAAGCGGTTGAAGCGTTTGGAGATAATGTTCATACATTTACATGCAAAATACGACCCAACAAGGCATGATACTTTTATACGTTGACTAAATTCTGTTTTATTTTACTTTTACCTTTAGTTGATTTTTTGGAGGTGGCGTGGGGTAGAGTTGTGTGTTATGGTAAAGGGGGTGGGTCGTGAAGACTATACAAAGTAGGAAAACCAAGTTCTATGGATAGTCAACTTCTTTATTGCAGTGAGTGCGACGTCTCGGTGTAGGTACTAACACCGTTATCAAGCAAGTGATACAAAGAGTTGTAACAAGGAGAATATACCTACTCTGTTCATCAATCTACACTGTTCAAATCACTAATTAGCAATCCAATGTATATCAACCTTTGTCAATTGTATATACTCACTATGCAGGTATGTATAGATTCTCCTTGTTTGGTTTTCCTTCACCTATACAACTTCTAAAATGCCTCTCAAAGAAGTTATACAAAGTAGTGTGTTCACGTGCCGTGTTGGCTTACATGAGTGAGTGAGTGAGTTTAGTTTTACGCAGCACTCAGCAATATCCAGCTATATGGCGGCGGTCTGTAAATAATCGAGTCTGGACCAGACAATGCAGTGATCAACAACATGAGCATCGATCTGCGCAATTGGAAACCGGTGACGGGGTATTCCCGTGAAGTAGAATGTTGTTACAGTATTATCTCCTTGATGTTGTGTTGGTGTTGTTAGTAAGTCACTGGGTGCTGTAGAATTCTGAACTATGTGGTGAAATATGATTTGAATTTACTGAGTTCATTTACTGAGTTTAGCTCACTAAGATTATAATGATACTGATTAATGTGTTCACTCAATCAATGAGAGTGAAAATGTTTAATGTGTTCACTCAATCAGTACCATACAGTACACTTACATACCTTGAATATTGTATAAATACCCTTAAGTTACAAGAGGTACCGGTAGTATCAGATTCACAATGACCCATGCACAGTTAAGAGAGTTCGATTGTTTCACGATGCCGCCTGGAAAGGATGTTACTTTCATTTTGCCCAGTGTGTGTGGAGGAAAACACAGGACGGTGGTGGCCTCCTGTGACAGACTACAAGAACAACCAAGTCATCTGACGCTGTGCTGGTCTGCCTTTATGTTATATAGTCATGTATACATATTATATTATATGATACCATAAAAACCAAACCATTTTATTACATATCGTTAAAATGTATTATATATACTCATGCCAATAATGGTTGTCACTCTCCTCCACCCCAACCTCATTAATACACACCTCACACCCCCACTTCACACCCTCTCCAATTTAAAAATTGAAGGGGGTGACAACCATTATTGGCATGAGTATAATGAATCATTATACCATAAAAACCAAAGTTACGATTGTCAGCAGGTGATTTTCCAACTTTTCTGTTTTTGCATTTTAGGTGAAAGATGTCTGGCTCGAAATCCTAGAAGACATACCCCAGGACAACAGATGTCAGCAGGTGGCAGACTACATGACCACGAACATGAAGCTGACCTCCGAGAATGGAACCATCATCACCAGGCCTTGACGGAAATGCCTCCAAGTTCACTCCTGTGTTTTTACAGTTCTACTTCATGGAAACTAACCCCGATGACATGTGTCAACCAAGCCAGCGAGCCTGACCAGCCGATCCCGTTGGGCCTCTCTTACGACAAGCATGGGTTACTGAAGATCAATATTCTAACCCGGACCTTCACGGGTCTATTGAAATGAGTGAACTAAATTATCATATTATTAATCAAAGTCATAGAGTGAACCCGCTCACTAACATGGATTCACTTACATACTAGTACACACGTCTTATTTCGCTTCATGTGTGAACACACTTTACATTTTGTAGAAAACCAGTGTCTTAATCCTTTATAACGACACTGTTGTCACAACATCAAACATCATTTGACGGATTTGTACCTCGTTCCAAAGGTCTAACTTACGGGACTAGCCCGTTCAGCGCCATATAAGTGGCCTTATTAATTATATAATAATTAATTGATATTTATTTCAATTCCCCGGCAGCCGAAACCTGCATCTGTTGATCGTATACACTACTGCCCAGAAGTGAATGAATGAATGAATAGTCCATCCCATGTCGTCTGACAAAATATCCACTTGCACAGTTTTTGATCGATTGGGTCATTGGTTGAAGAGATATTTACTAAAAACCGGGTCCACATGCATTTCAGGCCAAACTATAGTGTCCAGTGAAGTCTGGAGCACCATTCTATGTTGTTGGTAGTGTATGCAGTGGGATATGTTCAGGGGTGTTTTTTGTTTCGATGCATGTGCATTTGTCCGTTTGTTTGTTTTATTCTATGTAGAAGGGGATTTAATTACCAGCCAGCGAGCCTGACCACCCGATCCCGTTAGTCGCCTCTTACGACAAGCATGGGTTACTGAAGATTCATTCTCATCCGGACCTTCAAGAGTCCAAACACACAGACATGAGTAGGGAACCATATGAACTCGTCTAATATGCAACATCACGGCGAGAATGGGCTTCACATTCTGCTCTAAGGAGTGTAGGGAACCATAGAGTAAGTAACCTGGCTCTTTCTGCCTAAGGAGTGAGTGAGTGAATGAGTTTGGTTATTCGTCAATTTTAGCAATACTCCAGCCATATCACAGCGGGGGACACCAGAAATGGGCTTCACACATTGTACTCATGTGGGGAATCGAACCCAGGTCTTCGGCGTGACGAGCGAACGCTTTGACCACTAGGCTTATCCCCCGCCGCCCCTAAGGAGTGTAGAACCTGATCGGGTATTTCAAGTTGGATAACTTGTCCCCAATCCCTTTCACATTTGTGAATAAAATATGTTTAAATAAGTCAATCAACCTAAGAGCTTTTCAGTATTTCGTTTATTAGTTTAGTGGTTTTTTTTTGTTTGTTTGTTTTTGTGTGTTTTTGTTTAAATTGTGTATTTCTAGGAGGTAGGCGAGTGGGTCTGTTATAATTGTGATTTTATTGTGTCGTTTGAGCGAGTCATGGGGTGCAATTTCTGTGGGGTGGAGTTACCTCTGAGGTAAATATTGATCGGTTGTCTGGGAGTCTGTATGATACAGTTTACCCCGAGGGGTTGTGATGTGTGGGTGCCGAAACCTGTGCGTTTTGTACCCGCGTGAAAGGACTCGTTTGTGTCCGAAACCAATTTGGCCTGTCATCCTGTATGTAATCCTGGTCACGATGGCGTGTGGTCCTGTGCGTAGAGCTCAGGTCACAAATCAGTTGAAGTTAAGCAACGTCGAGCACGGAGAGCCCTTGGATGGATGGCCGTGTTTGGCAGCTTGACTCCTGAGAGTTTCTAGGACTTCAGTCCTGCCCTACAACGAAGCACACGTGATACATATGGTCTCACCTTAGGTAAAAGAATTTGTTCAAGATTGCCTCTGTTCACCCAGTGACTATTAACCTTCCAGCGCAGCATGGGTTATCTGGGGTAATGATAATCAGATTCCAGTGAGCAACTAGTCAGATGGATACTAGGCGCTATATAAATTAATTATAATTATTAGTGTTGGGTGTCCCCAATGTGTGTGTTTGTTTGTTTATTTATTTCCCGCGGGTGTTTGGTGTTTATGTTAGGAATGTTTAGTTTAGGTGTGAAGATGCTTAATGGGCAGGTGTTTTGATTTCGCTTTTACGACATTGGTGTTAAAAGTGCGAGCAAGCGCTTCGAGGTTTTTTATATTTTATTGAGGGTTTTGATCGATTGAGGGGAGGGTGTTGATGCCCAGAGGGTGTTTGGTAAACTGTACCTGTCCTAGTTCTGAGGGGATTTCGACTGTTAGTGCTTGTAATGAGATACGCGAGGCAAATGTGCGACTGTTTTAGAGCTTTGTATTGTATTGAGCTTTGTTTTTTATGCTTTTGAAATTTAAAGAGGCCATGTTTAAGATAAATTGACTGGGTAATTAGGCGCATATTATTAGTGAGTTTAGTTTTACGCCAATTTTAGCATTATTCCAGCAGTATCACGACGGGGAACACCAGAAATGGGCTTCACATATTGTACCCATGTGTGGAATTGAACCCGGTTCTTCGGCGTGACGAGCGAACGCTTTAACCTCTAAGCTGCCTCACCTCCCCGAAACCTGCTTGAAGTTGTCCCAGAACGGCACAGTTTGGTCACTAATAACACCTTTACAAGCCAAGTTAACTAAAAAGCTGTTCAGGCTCGGCTAGTAGCTTGGTTGACAAAAAGGATCGATGCCTCATGCTGGTGGTCAGGCTCGATTATTTACAGACCGCCGCCATATAGCTAGAATATTGTTGAGTGCTGCGTAAAACTACACTCACTCACTTCACTCACTCAGCTCACTCACTTATTTCCACTTACCACTCACTTCACTCACTCACTAACACTCAGAAGGCTCACTCCTCACTCACTCATTATGAAGTGATAGTCGAGTGGTTAAAGCGTTCGTTCGTCACGCTGAAGACCCGGTTTCGATTCCCCACATGGGTACAATGTGTGAAGCCCATTTCTGGTGTCCACGGCTGAAATATTGCTAAAAGCGGCGTAAAACTAAACTCACTCACTCATTTTGCTCGTGCAGCTGTTGATTATATTTTATGTACGCTTCGGATTATTACAATTTGCAGTATTCAGGTGAGGTGGGTATCCATTTCTAACTGTGGCATAGTATCTCACTGGGCTTGCAATATAAAACCAGCATAACTCAGGACTTGTTTAAACAACTACGCATGCGTGTAAGGACGTCATTATATTAGTATATTTGCAATCGACGCAACGTACGGTAAACCCAGTTCACTCCATCCAATCACCCTCTCAGTAAACAAACATGCTATGAAGCTAGAATTTGCCGTTTAAACTTGATGCTATTTGCGATTAGGTTATGGTGTCTGCACTTTATTGCATTTCCGTATAATCCGCTCTCTATTACCATGTAGACATTTGGAAGGTGAGGTGAGGTGAAATTGGGTTTAACGTCGTGCTTGAGAATATTTTGCTCATATGACGACGTGCATGACCGTGTATGTGTGGCTGCTTGTACTAGCTAAGACTTAAGCTGGTTTTATAGTGCTAGCCCACTGAGATACCATGTCGCAGTGAAGCATGAATACCCCACTCAGAGACACATTATACTGACTCCAAGCCGACCAGTCCGTGTTGTACCCATTAATGCCGAGCGCCAGGCAGGTACCAACAAGTACCATATTTTAACGTCTTTTGGTATGACGCTGTCGGGGGATCGAACCCGCGACCTTCCGCTTTCCGGGCGGACGCTGTAACCACTACACCATGGAGGCGGTCTTTGGAAAATATTAACTAATATTCACAAGTCATGTGACTAACATGCGTTCTGAAACCTACTCGCCTTTATAAAAAGGGTATCTAACGGAGACGCGTTTATTATTAACTCCGAACAAATAGAAATTAGCGATCAGGAGTATGACTGGGAATATTGTGGTTGTGATGACTGAGCACTCCTGTGAGCTTGAGTGCACCTCGCACACGTCATTTGTCTCAGTGATTGGCAGATCCAGATAACTGAAGAGTGTCAAAGAGGAGGACTTATGCGGTCTTTTCAGTTTATGACTATTACGAGATACATTTTCTGCACGACCCGTGAAGGTCCGGGTTAGAATGAGCCTTGCTTGTCCTAAGAGGCGGCTAACGGGATCGGGTGGTCAGGCTCGCTGACTTGGATGACATATGGCATCGGTTCCCAATTGCGAAGATCGATGTTCATGCTGTTGATCACTGGATTGTCAGGTCCAGATTCGATTATTTACAGACCGCCGCCATATAGTTGGAATACTGCTGAGTGCGGCGTAAAACTAAACTCATTCACTCACTCATTTTCTGAACGGAATTCTGGACATAGTTTGGAATCAGCTTTGCTATTATTCAATAAACGTTTTTGTTAAAACGCGATCAAGTCGTTTGCCGTCTCTGCGCACAACATAATATGATTTGTTGAAATATTGACTTAAAATACATATTTAGTGGGGCATATGGTCTTGTGCTTAGAGTCCAGGTCACAGATCAGTTGAAGTTAAGCAACGTCGAGCACGGAGAGTCCATGGATGGATGACCGTGTTTGACAGCTTGAATCCTGAGAGTTTCTAGGACTTCAGTCCTGCCCCACAACGAAGCCCATGTGATACACGTAAGGTTACGAAGGTTTAATTTTTTTCGGCTTCCTCCAACGGTTCTACATGAGTGAAGTGGCAAACAACTTGTATACATATATACACTACGATGGCATTGGAGAGATATAATTGAGGCAGGATAAAGTACAATACAATATACATATATATTCATATATACAAGGGTGCCATTAGAGAATGATACAAACATTTAATTACATGTATTTATATCTAAACTTGTATGTATACATTTACCAAATTTTGACAAATCTTTAGCATTTTTAGCTTTCTTTGAACAAGGTAATCTTTTAAGTGTACAAAGGTTGGGCCAGGTATTGACATACTCAGGTATATACAGCTGTCGCTGTTGGTGAAGAGCTTGGCACCTGAAAAACTTATCACCAACAGCGGGTGAGTTACATAATTTACATAAACGATCATATCTAGGAGTATTTGTCCACCGGCCAGTCTCAACGGGTAAATAATGGTTACTATTTAACTTACTAGTGAGTTTGTTCAAAAGTGCCTCTGAACACCCAGCACAAAAATTGGCGATGGTCATGTGATTATAACCTCGTAGCGCCTCACAGGCAGCTTGGGTTATTCGGGATAATAATGAACTGTCCCTGCTTTGAGCATGCTGTCGGTGTGGATTTAGAGCAATATAAATGAATTAATTAAAAAAAAATTTTTTTTAAAAATCATATACAAAATCCCCCCAAAACACTCATGATTCTTTACCTCTTTTGTTCACTGTATGTATGGTACCAGAAATACCAGGAGGGACACCAGAAATGGGGTTGACACATTGTACCCATGTGGAAAATCGAACCCGGGCCTTCAGTGTGACGAGCGAACGCTTTGACCACCGGGCTTCCCCAGAGGGCCGACTAGTAAGACAACTAATACCCTGTAGTTTTGTAATTAATGTGTTGTGTACGTCAAATTACCCTCAAATAGGTGCACAAAGTAGCTACCGTTTCCTGCACCTTGACATATCCTTTGCACTGTACGTTTCAGATAAAACACCAGTATGATGATATGGTCTGCGTACGCAAATAAGGCTTTCACGATTTTACTTGTTTGTCCTGAGTACAGTGTCAGAAGTGGCGTCAAGACTATGACAGACAAATCAAATTCATCATGTCGGTATATTTGTACCTATAGACAAGGTTAAATTCAATCCTAAAGGATTTGGAGCAAGCCTACATTTGTAAACGACATGCAGGTCTCTCCACATGAATTAAACTGAATCCTAATTTTTTTTAAACCAACCCAAATTTGAAAAAAAATATGCAGGTCTCTACACGTGGGTTAAACTGAATGCTCTTTTTTTAAAAACCCAGCCCAAATGTGAACAAAAAGACATGCAGGTATCTACACGTGGGTTAACACGAATCCTAAATATCTTAAACCAACCCAAATTTGAACAAAAGACCTCTTCACGTGGGTTAAATTGAATCCTAAAGGCTTTGAAACCAGGCTCAAATAAGAAATATAAGTTTGAGTGTGTGACACAATAACACCAGGACAAGAGGGCGAGATGGGAGCTACGCTTCACTTTTGAATCATTGTCCTGCACGTTGTTAATATCGAAGGACACTAAACGCCAAAAGAAACGTTACCCTCCTTCTTTAAGGTACCTATCATCAGTTTGCTTTGTGATGCGTGGACGTTTACTTCTTGGCCACTATACGGTGACCCCAGTCTGTCTGAAGCCCTGAATAAATCTTATAACCATGATACGGTGGCATCCAAGGGCGTTGGCAACAGCATTGCATGTCGACCCCCATCTGCACCATCCCAATGGCTCTTTCTCTCTCTTCAGCTGTTAATCGTGGCATATTTCTCGTACTTGTGTATCAGATCATGTATTCTAGGCTCTCTTCATACCCTATACAATCATTCTATATGTGAAATGGATGCAAATACTTCTTGAATATTGCTGCGTTTTGGCGCCTGATATTGCTATGTGTAAACAGAAAATAGAAAAATGTTACTAACGTTTCTTTTGGCGTTTAGTGTAATCATAGTTTATTATTGGCATCAAGTGTGTAGCTGCCAGTGTAGTTTTATCACCAATCCAGCAAACAGGAGGTTCATAGTTCATGAAATATTTCACATATTGCGATATAACAGAATAGGCCAGATTATCAGTTGATGCATTATCTTGTGACGAAGGTCGGTTTGACGGTCGTACTTAAACAATGTCGACCTGTAATCCAGGGATGGTTTACGTACCCCATGCAGTAACGACTAAACGGGGTGTACAGACTTGTCCACTAACTGACTCGGGCACATAACTACTGCATACAGCAGGTTTAACAACGGAGTATAATGCTTTAGAGTTGTATATTAGCCACTTAACGGTTTACATGTACAACACCATAACTTAATTTGGTATTTTGCTAGTGTTTAACAATTTCATTACGTCATCCTGTTCATATGCGAATGTTCTTTCATTCCCACAAGTGTTAAGCACTGTTGTCTAATGGCAACTAGTGACACATGTACCTGAGCATCAGTCGCGTGAACGCTTTCCGTTTGCCCAAATGCGTTGAAATATATCAGGTATTGAGTTTGACAACAATTTCGAGAGAATCCTTTTTGAGGTTGCTAACTGACACATTTACGAGGAATTGATCTTCCTGACTTTAGAAAAAACCTGGTTATTCACTGGCGTTGGGTCGATGTTTCCTTTTGTGATATGAAGTCACCATGTTTCATCATTAGCTCAATGTGGCATCTATCAGTTATGATACGAAATATATGTTTAAGCCAAGTCTAGATAACTGACTTCAGCTGTACACAGCTCAGCACTTGTGCACATCAGACGTTATTCAAAAGTACCATGTGATTTTCAGTTTGAACAAAGTTAGTAAATGGGGTATCTATGTGTATAAATATGTGGTCAGTCACTTCATTGTCTCGTGTATATGCAGGCGTCGTCGCATCTCATGAGTACTGCTGTGGGACAGCAAGTAAAAAACATCTACTTTGCTCCCCATGAAATCATTTTCCGCGGGTGTTCGAGACTGATTGTCCCCATAAGTAAAGACGGCCTCCGTGGTGTAGTGGTTAGAGCGTCCGCCCGGAGAGCGGAAGGTCGCGGGTTCGATCCCCGACCGCGTCATACCAAAAGACGTTAAAATATGGTACTTGTTGGTCCCTGCCTGGCGCTCGGCATTAGTGGGTACAACAAGGACTGGTCGGCTCGGAGTCAGTATAATGTGTCTGAGTGGGGTATTCATGCTTCACTGTGGCATGGTGTCTCAGTGGGCTAGCACTATAAAACCAGCTTAAGTCTGGGCTAGTACAAGCAGTCGCACATACACATACACACGCATGCACGTCGTCATATGAGCGAAGTATTCTCAAGCACGACGTAAAACCCAATTTCACCTCACCTCACCCATAAGTAAAATTGTCATGCAAATTCATTGCAGACATATATTAGGGGAGAGATCCTAACATAAGTGTTGAAGCCAATGGCGGATGATGGATAGGGTTGTTGATTAAAAGAATGTGAATTAAATATTATACAACAGATTCGAAAGCTGCATTGTTGTGGGGATACTTAGAGCAATATAGATAGGCTTACCTGAGGAAATGTGTAAACATCGCATGTAAAACAGCACACAAGCCCAAAATGTAAAACTGTAAGTACCCATTTCTTGCAGGAACGTGGAGAACTAAACACTGCTCATATTTGCACTGGCATGTCTTTCTTCGCTCAAATAGTGAAGCATTATCTCGCATAACCACAGTCTAGCTATCCCGTAAACTGTAACTGATTTATAAGAACGTCATCGAATCATATGTATTAATTATTGATTTCGATTACCGTTTTCCTTGATCAACCCATATCAGCTATAATATGTATCAAATGAAACGTGTCGATATTACAACCAGATTCATCAATTATTTAACTGTGACAGAGGTAACAGAGTCGGTTGGTCTGGTTTAACGCCGCTTTGAAGTGAAGCAGGTCTAAGACGCTTATCATTATGGGGGCATTTTGAACCAACCTAATCGGGACAAACAGGAATTCAAACCAATGATCCTAGGTTTCTGCCGCGCTCAGGGGACGCAACTCCGCACAGACGACTGTGTCATGCATGCCCTCTGTTTTTCCTGAAGGTCCATAATACATTGGCGTGTATAGTTGCTATTTTCCAATGGGAAGAATACGCCTCTTTAGAGCAGATGGTCGACTCACAGGGGAGTCATTCGGGATGTTGAAGTGGTATACACCACCATAAAATGGACCTGAGAATAGTGTATGTACAGAATGAAGATTTACGGCATGCGACAAAGACTGACGTCATGGTGGCAGGTCATTGACCTTGATCGGGGTTAGAATAATGGCGGCCATGTTTGTTTACAAACAATGCAAACAATTGTTTTGGGGTTATTAAGGTTATTTATTTTAAAAAGACTACTATTTATAACGCAATTGTATTGCAAAATGTTAATGTCTGATAAAAAGACTATTCGTATTCTTTAACCTTTATGTTTTCTTTTTTAAATCTCGGAATGTGTGAGTACAGCACGTTCTAATTATCAATGAAACGGTAAAAGTTGTCAACGAACTTGGATCATGAAAAGTAGTTCCGTCAACCAATCATATTTCGTCTCTGCTTAGCTGACCAATCAAGGTTGAGAATCACTGAAAAGCACATGTACGATTATCACAAAAATAATCACCCTGTATCCTCGCCCGTATGGGTAATAACAGTATGTATGTGTAAAAAGAGTGGGGTTGTAAACTATAAATGTAAATACTAAGTATTAGAACTGAAATAAGTGTTGACGACAGCCATCTCATGCAAGATCGTTTTTGCTTTTAAAACATAACACCAAAACACATCTTATAGTTTATACATGTGTCAGGTGGCGCAACACACATGTGTAGGTTGTCAATCCTGACTTTGAGATATTCAAGGAAGGTAGATTAACCTCAAAGGATATTCAATTGACAGGCATCCCAGATAGCATTCGGACGTTGGCCCAACGTTGGCAATGTTGGCAAAACCATTGCCAACGTTTGACCAACGTCTGAATGCTATCTGGGATATTGATTCTGCTTATCACACACTTGTGATGTTCTTACTTTCATTCATAGTTAACTTTGCATGTATGTATGAACTGGTAATGCGGCGTCAGCAATGCGCGTAGTATCTAGTACGCAGTGTGCGTACGAGATAAAGTCTGACAAAAAGCAATTGTAAAGCTTTATTTATCAAATAAAGCTTTTATCAGGCCCTAATCTCTATCCGTTAGTGTGCATATCACTTTTGAATCCCCAGCCAACTTCCTGGTCACTTTGACCGCGAGCCAACACTTCCTGGTCACGTGACACTATTGCGATCACTCAACAGTTAAATATTTTGAATCTCTACTTCTTGGGTGGGGGTAACATTGTGTCGTGAGGTATGATCAATAATTCCTCTCTGGCGAAACCTCTCGGCGGCCCATCTTTCAAATAGTACAAGTTCGGTTTGTCGTCTTTGATGTCCACTTTATCTATGTTGTAAGTTTTGATCGACGTGTCGGATCGGTGGCTCGTTTCCGATTGTCTCCTTCGTGTTCTCCCGGCTGGTAGAGGTACCTCACGAGAACCCGGTCGGGTATTTGTTTCTCTTTTCCTTTACGCGATGGTGCAGCCGATTCAGCGTTCACTGATTTCAATTTAATAGCGTCGGCTGGTTTTTTTATTGGTGAGACGAATGATTTCGTGATTGATAGCCGACACCACTTGTGGTAGCCGCGCGGCCCATTCGGTGTTGGGTTTATTTAGACTTATTTCCTTTGCGTACTGATGTCCGAATAAGCGCTCGGCCAAAGTCCTATTGAATCTCTCAACGATGGCTTGGCTGCGATGAGCTCCGGCCGCGCCACGCCTGACTTGGACGTCGTGCTTGGTTAGTAGTTGTGACACGGCACCCATGAACTCCCCGTCCGGGATTGACTTGCAGCTCGGTGGGCCATGTCAGCAGACTGCGCTTGTATATGCGCTCGAACGCATGAGCTACTTGTTAACTAACAACGGAAGAAACGTCTTGAGACTCAGTCGGCCGTTGGCTAAAACGCTAGGGTTTACGTCGAACGACATACCACCGGAAACCACCGTAGCCGGCACGAAATTACCCGATCTCGTTCCGTATCGTGAACTGTGCATTCATCTCGATCAGCTGAGCACTACGGACAACATTCAAGGTGAATGCCCCTCTACGCAGCTGCTGAGAGCCGTACCGGTGAAAACGTAAAAGTACAACGACGGCCGAACCGAATCGTATTCTTCACGCCAGTACAAGAAATTAACGCGAGGTACCATCTTGGAATAACAAATACGTATTTTAGATATAAAAAAAACATCCTATTAATATAGGGTACCTCAGCATAACGCTGCACATACGATAATGACTAGCGCCCACGGCCCAGGAATGCGAGTAAGAAAATGTGCCAATCTAACGATCTCCGACCTCGGGGACACTCGTGGATTCAACGCCCCAGTAATAGACTAAAAATAGCAACAAATGGGGTTTGGTACAACCTCGAACCGACTGGATTCTCAACATCACGCTCGGCTCTCCCTACGTATTCACAGAAAACAAAGACCACTACCTAAACAAAGTCGTGAACAACGGAACCCTGCTCGTGGCTTACGTACGTCCCGACAGAGAGGCGCAGTGTGATCATCAGCGCAGTCTCGAGTACGACATCCCACATGCTATCGAGTAAACCCGGGGAGCAAAGCGTGGGGTTGCAAATAGTGTCTGAATTCGAGGGCGTTGTCAACATCCTGGAAAGTCTACCGGATAATTCCACGCTGGTCATCCAAGTCTACCTCGGTGAACCATCATCACCAGTCGAAATCGTGAAAGGAATCAAACTCCGGTGGGCCAAACAACATCAATACAACGTTCGCTCTGTTTACGTGCGGGTGAACATAGATTCCCACACCAGTCTGCAGTGGGGTCACCGTGACCGTGGAAGACACGATATCACTCACCAAAATCTTCCTACCCGACAACATACACCTCATGGGGTTGAAGTGCACCCCTGAGAAGTTAACAGAAAGACAATTGGAAACTTTTTTATAACATTTTATATAAGCGATGAACAACCATCTTCCCAACGTCACACTTGGCAATCTAGGACACACGGAGGGATTCGATCGGCCCGGCAAGGAAAACGCCTTGTACGTCCTACATTTGAAAGACAACGTGTACGAGCGGGTGTCGCTGGCAGACTTTAAAGAGCCTGAGTGGTTGCTCAACGTGACCCTCACCGCACCTTACATCTCTTTAAACAAAACTGGTTTCGTCTCCGAAATTAAGAACAACGGTATCATTCTCACGTCTCTCATTCCGATTGATAATATATACGAATACGAATACCGAGTCACTCGGGCAACATGTTAGCTCCAAATGATGAGTTGGCATATTTAACGCCCGAATTACCCGATTACCAGCAGGGGTTTTTGGTTATGGGGCCAGACACCACACTCATCATAGAATTCTATCTCGGGAACACTCATAACAGTGCAAACCCTATATACGGGTTGGTAATAGCCTGGGAAACCAGGCACAATTACCAACGTTGCAGTATCGTCATGTAACCAGGATCGGCCCCCTTAGCAAGCCTCGAGGGGGTCCGTATTTTGGTCCAAGATATGCTTCTTAATGTCACAGGGATTGCCGTGGATGAAAATCTAAACCTTATAAGCCTCAAATACATTGATAAGAAATTAACTAAAAACCAATTAATTTTATCTGATAATATATTATACACAAACACAGGATGGGACTGTGCCCAGTCGTTGAAGAAGTAGCGAAAACACTGGAAACCGTAGACGGATTACGGTTGAGGCAGTTATGTGACGTAAAATACCAACTAGAACAAGATCGCGACAAACGGAAAGCATTATGTAAGAAATACCGTAGGGCTTTCAATTTCGTGGATGGGGCCGATACCGTAGGTGTCGGGTTGTTAACCACCATCGTAGCCGCACCTATAGTACTAGGTATTGAAATAACAGCTGGAGTGTCAGGGTTGGTGGGGTTGGTGTTTAAGTTTGCATCTCGCAAGTTACATCGTAAAGCGTTGAAACACAATGAAAAAGAATTCTAGCCGAAGCAAAGTTAAACACGATAAGCAACCATATTTCCACCACACTCAGTGACAGTAAACTCTCAGAGGAAGAGTTTCGTTTAGTACTCTCTGAACTCGCAAAATATCACAGAATGAAACAAGAGATTCGAACCAAGTCTCGTAGAAACACTGTCATCAGCGAAGACGAGAAAAAAAGTACATAGAACACGGGATACAACAAGCCCGACAAGCCTTCATTACGGAAACCAAAGAAATCATAGGAGATTCACATTAAATTGTTTCGCTGAGATCAACATAGCCGAGTGACCAGGAAAGTGTTGGCTCGCGGTCATAGTGACCAGGAAGTTGTCTGGGGATTCAAAAGTGGTATGCACACTAGCGGAAAGAGATTAGGGCTTGATAGAAGCTTTATTTGATAAAGCTTTTTTTATAACTTATCTCGTACCCCTATTCTATATACTGCTTACTGTTTACAGTGCTGGCAGTGGTAAGCAGGCAGTGGTCAGTACGTTAAAATTCACATTTTATGACTGCGAAACCCCAAAAATGCTGACGATCCTATAGACTGAACGACTGTGCAAATATTGCTTTGAAAATGGAAGATCTGTTAGTGAAGATGCCTTTCTAAGCTCTAAGAAGTATAATCTTAAACAGTATTTCAAGTGTAAACGTCTTCGATCGAGCATATTTCACTTGAAAACGTTGATGTTCTGTATAGCTCATGTCTATATTTATATATAGTCCAAGTGCGAAGAGAAACCTAACCGATTACTTTACTGACATGCAACTCATGCATTACTGCCTTTATAAAAAAAACAAAAGAAATTATCCAAATATAATATGATGTCTTCATTTCAGGCGTAAACCAGATGATAAAAGAGTGTAAATACAGCACTTGATGCGTGTAATTGATACAGACAAAATAAAATAACACAAAACAAGTGGCTGAGTCTTTAATATAGACTGACAACGGCAAATCTGCAATTTCTGAACACTACAGTAGAAGTAGACACACCGCTTGTCTGTTCTCGAAACCATATCTCTCATTCTAACCATGGCGGTTTATCTTAGAAACCTTACTTCTTTTGTTTCTTACTATTTTTATTTCATAAGCTAACAAAGTTACGGGTGTTTGATGCAACACTACTATTGTTTCTCTATATCCCCTTCTTAAATAGACTGCCAGCTTTCCCCTTTGGCCAATGTCCGCATCCTTCAATTGCATTGTGTATATGATCGAGTGGTACTTATGATACACTTGAAGGAAGATAACTCTCTCTATTAACAAAGCTTCAATTGCAGTTGGAAGATTGTCTGCATCACTTGAAATACCGAAATACACTTACGATTAAAGAAAAACAACTTCACTGTCGTAAGCAGATCACGCCCCATCACCACCCACCCCGCAACTGTCCAAATCCATACGAAAAACTCGTTGAATCAGGAAGCAAACAAACAAAATCTATTGTGACGTTGTGTGTTTGGGCAAGATAGACCCGCGCAACTCACAGCATGCTCTATATGTATAGTCACAACACACTCATTTCACTTCCTTGTTCATACCTGAGACCTGGTCGTCCTCGAGGGACGTTTACTCGTGCATTTAACTATCTACACATAGCGACCTGTTGACGCTAGTCGGTTCGACATTTCATCGTGCTGGTTATAACAGTAACTTCTTTGGGTTTGTTCAGACTATTTAACACATTCACTTACATAGAGTCTACTGTTTGCCTATGTGATGTAGATACGACAGCGGGTTTATGTTTTGGAGTACCTAATGGATTCACAGGTACAAAAAT
Organism: Haliotis rubra; assembly: GCF_003918875.1. Taxonomy (NCBI): domain Eukaryota; kingdom Metazoa; phylum Mollusca; class Gastropoda; order Lepetellida; family Haliotidae; genus Haliotis; species Haliotis rubra. The sequence goes on from NW_025767675.1 coordinate 228,705, forward strand.
AGACGAAGACGACCTGACAGCGTGATTATATACAAGCAGTCTAGTCATGAATTGACGAATGTTGTTTACATTTCCTGTGTATTCAATGGCGGATGTGCGTGAATTTCAACGAGGCAAGTTGCTACATATTGAATAGGAATCCAACAGTTTAACGGCATGCCTGAACAGAGACGACATGTTCTGTATCCATGGACGTACAGAAAGCACGCATTGAACTTCTGATGACTGAGATCTAACAGCCATGCATGTTGAAAGGGTGTTTGTGATCTGTCTACATTTCTTCTTGGCTGTATATGGTGAGTAATGGTACAGACAAACGTGTCTTTGAAATCTGTATTTCAGTATGTGTAATGTGATTATTTCATCATAATTCCGGTTGCCGTATGATTTTATATCGCATTATGTACGTGTGATTTGTTGTGACTGACGTGCAAATGTCAAAAGCCTTTCATGCCGCTGGATTTTAAAGCTCACAAGCCATTTTAAACATTAACTGTGGTGTACATACCTTTGAGACACCTCTTACAACGATCCAAATCAGACTTAGACTCAGACTGTGTACAAATACACACTGATAGTTGATCACATTTAAGACAACATTACACATTTCTGCAGCGTTAAAGCAATGTGAAATATTCACCATACCTACCAGCTTATAGATGCACTAGTTTTGTGAACTGAATGATACTGTACATGCACCGTTTCATACAATATATCAAAACATTATAATGTTAATCAATATATATAATTTCTTATTTGAGTCACACAGAATGTCATGCTTTAGAGATGAAACTACATCTTTGCTTCAAAACTCCTCGTATATTTCAAAACAAATAGGGTTTTACCGTCAATTGGAACAATATATTCAAGTATATTTTGTCAAGTATGTTTGACTGAACGAGTTTCAATATATTCAAAGGTGTCAGGACTTTAAACAGATGTATAGAGGATTTGACGAAAGTCTTTACAGTACAGCTTCAGTGTCCTGCCGGTGAATGGATACATGTCGTGCACGAGGTGTATGGGGATGGAGATGCAGCGACATGTCTTCTGAAATCTGCTCAGTCGTGTAGTAAGCTCCTCAGCAGCAGCCAGTCTGGCCTGGTTGTCAGTTGTAATGGGAAACATTCATGTTATGAAGCCATGCAGGTACAGACCATCAACAACTGCAATATTACCGATGCTGCAGCTGAAGTAAAGTACAGCTGCATCAAAGGTTAGTCTTCAATATAGTATACCTGTATCAAAGGTGATCATTGAACAAACCTGTAGTAGATCTACGTATAAACTCTGATTTCTTTAATATCAGCCACTGAGTCCATTATAGACATATTATTGTAAATATTTACCATGAACGTCATAAACGAATGTGTAGATGCTGGATGCACAGCCGGATAGCAACTGCAGTATTACCGATGTTGCTCAGTGCTGAAGTAAAGAACTACTGTATCAAAGGAAACTTTGGTCGTTGGCGGGACATGACCTGACTGTTAGTAAGACACAACTTAGGAATGACGATATTTCTCCTCCCCATCAAGTGCAATCTTTTAGCGAAAACGTGTGTCGCCAGTGGGCTTACGAACGATATCTTCGTCCACATGAACACATCTTCATGAAAGTAACCAGAACTATTTATTTTCTAATAACTTCCCAATTTATGAAATATTTGGTTGATTTGGTACGTGTCATGTTATTGTCTGGATTCTGCGCATGTGTGACACGAACATATAGAAACAAACCCTGTCGTTGAAGGCGATGCTAGTACTTGTCTCGGTGAAGCATATATATGCTCGAGCTGGTCCCAGGTGGATTATTTCATTGTCTTGGAATATGCACATGCATTTCATAAGTCGAGATGCCAAAGAACAAGAAGCACGTGTGAAAGACTCAAGGAACATACTTAACGTGGATCTTGTATAACTTACGTCGAGGTCGAAAACCATTTCAGCGATTAGACACCAGGTCCTCGTGATTTAACCCATACATCATACATCAAACTGACAACATCAACAAGGAATGATCTTAATAATGTCAGTCCATGATTCATTTTACCTACATGTATGAGTCAATATTTAAACCCAGTAGTCATTTGTGCATTGTGTTACTGTTTCCGTAAATTATGATCACTAGCTCTTTGCCATATTGCGGACCATGGTATACTGCGTTTTCTATCAAGGTTTTCATTGTCACGTTAGGTGTTTGTCATTCTCACACATTGGATCTCGACATTTGATCTCATGCCATCTAACCTCATTCTCAGCACCCGTGTTATTGTAAACTCAGCTCACAATATACTGATAATTACAGAACGCTATCAGGCTTGAATATTATTGACCTGTTATGAATATCGACTTTTGTATGGTGTCACAGCCGTGTTAGTCAACTAGATTTGCCACCTCCTACTTCTTGTGGATGGAGATTCGGTGAAGGAAAATGCAACAAAAAATACATAAAATTATAGTAACCATGGAGACGGCTTATAAGGCATGCTTTCTATAATTTACATTTTCAGAAAGTTCATTCTATGGGGTTTCTTACGATACGACATGCATGGTCCTGTACGTATAATGCACGCATCAGTTGAGAAAAATGCACGATTACAATTATATTGACTTCTGAGCAAAAACAGTTACAATTCGACTGTTGTGACTTTGACGTGTTACATATATTGAAGAAGCAATGCTTGTGGTATCAGAAACATTCAGAACATTGACTAAATATAGGTAAATTGTGATGACTTTGCCATTTATATATAGCAGAAGCGGTCTTTCTAAAATCGTGTGGTTACCATGGAAACAACTCAAAATGACATGTTGCCTGGCACTTTCAACTAGAGATTCCGAGCTTTCCAAAGATTCATCTACCTATACCTCCGGTAGACGTCTTTCAATTTTTGACACCGAATACCATTGCTCTATAAGCAACCCATGCTTGTCGTAATACTGAATACACAATACCACGTGTCAAAAGTAAGGCATGCTACATTTGGGATTACACTTTCTCAGTGAAGTACACTCAGATTCTAGTACATGTGTACCATTTGACCACTTTTTTAATGGCATTGTGTATTCAAAGCTGTCGGTTGATGGAGCCGTGCCAATTTACACTTGTCAGAGAGGTACACAAAGTCCGTGCTCTAGACTACAAGTTTTGGAAGCCGCGGTGGCTGAGTGGGCTGACTTTGTGTGCTGCCGATTAAGTGCTGGACTCAGAGAGTGTGGGTTCGAATCTGGGATGGGACACAACCTAACAAAAGTACTAGAATCTGTACTTTACTGAGAAAGTGTAATCCAAATTATAACATGTGTTACGTTGTCATAAGAGGCGACGAACAGGATCGGGTGGTTTTACTTCAGAATTTCTTAAGTTCTTTTGGAAAGATTTAGGCGAATTTGTTCTTAATTCATTAAACTATGGGTATAAAAATGGAAAGTTATCGATCTCGCAAAACAGGGATTGTTAACATGCATGCCTAAAACTAATACACCTAAGAAATCTTTGAACAATTGGCGCCATATCTCCCTACATAATACCTAATACAAAGTTGGCGCCGCAGCAATTGAAAACAGAATTAAAAAGGTATTACCTAGTATTATTAATGAAGACCAAAAGGGTTTTGTCACGGGAAGATATATTGGCGAGGTAACTAGACTTATATATGACCTACTGGAATACACCGAAACTTGCCAGATACCAGGCCTACTTCTTCTCGCTGACTTTGAAAAGATAGACACTACCTCAGCAAGGTATTAAAGTTTTTTTAATTTTGGACCCAGTATCTCACATTGGATAGAAACATTCTATAACGATATTGAATCGAGAGTCTTGGTAAATGGATTTGTGTCAACTCCTTTCAAAATAGGTGGTGGATGCCGCCAGGGGGACCCATTAGCGCCGTACATCATTCTGCTGTGTGTAGAAATGCTGGGTATCACGATACGAAAAAACAAAAATATAAAGGGGATTAAACCTGGAAATATAACATATCGCCTATCACAGTTCGCAGATGATACAACTCTTACATTAGATGGATCGGAGAAAAGCCTATATGCAGTGTTGAATACTTTAGAACTATTTGCCTGTTTTTCAGGATTAAAAGGCTACGTAGTTAAAACTAAACTAATATGGATAGGCTCCAAAAGGAGATTCCGATATAAGATGTGTAAAGAATAGAATATCGACTGGTCACAAACAGACTTCACGCTTTTTTGGGAATACATTTCGATATTGATCTTGATAATATGGTTGAAATAAACTACAACGAAAAACTATCTCAGATTGAAAGGCAAATGAACATTTAGTTAGCTCGTACCTTAGCCGCGTATGGAAGAAATACTGTTCTTAAATCACTTATATTACCTAAGCTTAACCATCTATTCTCATCTCTACCAAATCCTGAAAAATGTGTCAGTGAAAGACTGCAAAATAAGTGTTTTAATTTCATCTGGAAAACAAACCTGATTAGATTAAGAGAGATTTAATGATGACCCAGAGCAAGGGGGTATAAAAACTCCAAATATTAGAAAAAATATATACTCACTAGCATTGAAAACGCACCAATTACACAAGTTGTGATTACTAAAGCACACGTAAGCAATTGATAGTTTTTTTAGTAGATGATAACAGATGGACTACTGACAAAAACAACAACACAGAGAAAACGCTCATTCATTTAATTGTTTCACAGTCAGAAAGGATCAAACACATGTGGGGTCAAATCGAAAAGTCAATATTGCGTGTGACCGCTGTTTGCATTAACACATGCAGTGCAACGTCTCCTCATTGAGTCAACAAGCGTAAGAATAGTGTTCTGGGGGATGGCATTCAACTCCTTCAGAAGTGCAGCCTCAAGTTCCCGGATGCTCCGCATGTGTTGTCGCCGAGAAAGACGTTGACAAATTTCGTCTCACAAGTGCACAATAGAGGATGAATATGGGGACAGTGCTGGCCAGTGAATTACCAGGATATGTTGCTGGGTTAGATACTGCATAGAAAGACTAGCTGTGTATGCCCGTGCGTTGTCCTACTGAAAAGTATGGACATCTTGGTGGTGATTGAAGAATGGCACGACGTAATTCTGAAAAATCTGGTCACGGTAGTAATGGGCATTGACTCTCTCCTTTACAGACATGAAGGCAGTTATGTGATTGTAACTTATTCCATCCCAGACCATGACACTCCCACCACCCCAACGGTCTGTCTGAACCACACACTCATCAGCATAACGTTCACCACGTCTACGCCAAACACATAATCGGCCGTCAGCATTACGTTGGTGCAAACGTGACTCGTCAATGAATACTACACCATGCCATTGTTGTAACCGCCATTGAACATGTATTTTAGCACATTGTATACGCTCATTACGGTGTCTGTCAGTCAGAATTGGTCCAAATGTAATAACGTCGGCCATGGAGCCCGGCAGCGTGTAGACGGTGTTGCCCGATGACCCCACGTCGACCTTGAACTAGTGCAGCAGTCCAGGAAGCCGGCAGTGTTCCATCACGAACATGGTCATGGACAATATGGTGATTTTGACGGGGCGTCGTGACACGTTGTTGCCAAGGTCGTGGAAGGTCACGGGTGCTGCTTGTCTGCTATGAAGCCTAACGATGGTAGAGTAGCTACATCCAAGTCGTCGAGCAATATCCCTGCTGCTGGTGCCAGCCTGAATCATGCCTAGTGCACATTCTCTTTCCTGAGGTGTTTTCCCCGGCATCTCTGTCCTCGTTTCACAATCGTTAGTAAAGCAATGAGAATCAGTTCTCATACAACTGCTTTTAAGGTCACAGTCAGCATAATTTCAGAACGGAATTCAATTTTTCCATGGCGTGGATGCATGTTGTTGCGTTTTGGAGTTAATATTCATATCGTGAACAGGAACTCGTTTCCAAAACATTTTTTCAACTGGACATGCCCTATGACTTCATGTTATTCTTATTCATTGGCAATTGTCATGCAGAAATCCATCTTGATGAAAATATGGACTGGTGTTTCATTGCTGGTCAGTACATCTTCACAAAAACTAAAATGGATAAAAAGAATAAGCGGTCATGACCTCAAATGGACGTTTCTCTACACCAGTCAATTTAATATCAGGACTCTAATTTTTCTAACGGATAGTTACTTTATACAAAATGCAATAATTCCCTGTTGATACGTTTTCAATAAAATCTAATGTTTTAACGTATGAATCGATGAAAAGAGCCATTATAACATGTCCTCGAACACTGAATATAAAGAAATTAAAAAAGAAATTATGCGAACCAACCTATCCATTTAATGTTTCAAAAACTTACACCATAATTGGGAGTCAAAAACTATACGCCTCCCTCTTGAATTCAAAATTTGTTCGGTTGCCAAGCTTTTTTAAAATGAGTTCTACAGAGTGATTTTACTGAAAATGACCGGAAATGTCTTAACGTTATTGCAAATAGGTATACGCGAAGCATACACTTGAAACGGATGCACTATAGAATTATTCACATTATTTTCCCAACAAGGCAATTACTGTATAAAATTGGATACACAGGTTCAACAATATGTCCATTTTGTGAAACAGAAAGAGAAACTATCAACCATATGTTGTGGGAATGTGAATCTGTTTTTAAATTATGGAAAGAAATAGAATCATGGTTGAACTCAGTACAGTTACAACTGGAATTTACAAATAAAGTCGTTATATTGGGAATGAAAGGAAAGAACAATAATCCTATTAATGAAATCATTTCAATGGTCAAACAGTACATCTATAGATGCAGCGTAAATGGTTTCAGACCAAAGTTAAAATATTTAAAAATGAAATAGTCCGTCACTATGACATGTCAAGATATGTTTACCTATGAACGGGGAACTGAGCGATTGCTTTTTCAATATTGGTCAACTTTACATTTATTACTTGGAAAATAATCCTGCCAATTGTACATTTTCAGTCAAGTCAAGTCATATGTACACATGTATACATATACCATAATGTGATTGTATTATTATGAAACTTATCAATACATGTTTCCCTGTACCATGAAATATGAAAAGAACAACAACAAAACAAACAAGCAAACAAACAAACACAAAAAACCAAAAACTTTGTCATCAGCAATATATATAGTTAACACGGACCGCAGGAAGCTGTCAACTACTAATTCATAGGCGAATTTTAAATAATTTGTTTTTACTTTGACTATCTTTGAAGTTCATGCCAACTGTAATTTAGATTTTGACCTTAGTCTTGCCAGTAGGACAGAACATCCTTATCCTGGTAACAATACAAATCAATAACATTGACAGTAATTTATGAGCGTTGGTTCTTGAATTTGAGCTGCTAGTTCCCTTCATAGCAACCTTGATCAACATGAAGGCAAAGCAAAATCGAACGTGCGTGTAAGCAGTTCTCTCTTCTCTTATGTGACCCATAACGTATGTCTCAAATGAAAGTCAATACCACCCTTCTCCTACTTGTCATATGCCTTGTATTTCAGGTAGTATGAACATGTGTAGTCCAGTCACAACAACAGTAAACGGGTCGGTGTACCTCCATTCTCCCGGCTTCCCTGACAGTGTCGGTGTGACAAGCAGCTGTGTTGTTAGGATCACAGGCCAGATTTTACAAGTAGCATTGATGGAACAGCGGATGAGGTCAGGGATGCTTAACATCTCAGGTGACGGGAGACAAATCTGGACAAACGTGAATGTTGACCAGTACAACAGGGTAGTACCTGGAACAGCTGCCGAAAGAGTTATAGTCTACTATAATCATGATCAGGATGGATCAAATGTATGGATACGTGTTGCAGGTAGCAATCAATTAATACACTGATGCCAAAATCATATTTAGCGTACTGTATTCACAGTAATGTATTTTGCGTCCTATTCCTCCTTAACTAAATTACATATGGCCTTTCGTGGCTCTATTTTCTGCTGATTTCCCACCACTTGCAGAAATCGTATCTCTTAACGGTAAACACGTAACTCGGACTTAGAGACTGTTGTAACAATAACTTGTTCATAGATTCAGGTCAAATGAACATAAGTATCAGCGGAAAAACACTGGATGCATCAACCACACCTACGTCAACACATCGGCCGTCACGTTCACAGAGTGCATCTGGTCCAAGTACTTCGGACACACCAACAACTGAAACAACGACACGTGTACAATCTACAACTATTGGTGAGTGTACTCTGGCGTTTAATGGCCCTCGTTATACTTCAAATGTTTTCAGCTGCTTACAGAGATATTTGCCCCCATACATGTATTTGTAGTGTTTTTGCCTGCGTGAGTGTGAACATCGCTGAAGATCATTTTCATTAACTTGTGTGGTCGACTGCTATTTGAGCATGTTTTCACTGCGGAGCATCATCAATGCATTTAAAGTAGCCTAAACAATGTATCTACACCTTTTCATGCAGGGATGCACCAGTTCATTTAACACATTAGAAAATGTCCTCGAAAAGATAATACATAAATGGAAAGAAACAAAGCTACCATATACAGGATTTATCTACGTTCCTTGGAACTACATCTGATAACAAATTCTCAAGTTGCAGCGTCTTTTACGACCGTTACATCTACGCGTGGACGAACTGCTTATTCAACAGGGAATATAGCAACCCAGTTGACTCCCACGTCAACGATGGTATCAACAGCAGTTTCAACAACAGACACAAGTAAGTATGAATACGTATTATTCACGGTGTGTACACACAATATTGGTCTGTCGCTTGTAACTACACACACTCTATGCAGTTTAGTAGTTTCATGCCGAAAGTGAGAACTACATCTGGCCAGAAGAGTTTTAGTATAAACCACTATAACTGAATGACATAAATGGAAAGAAACAAAGCTACCATATATATGATTTATCTACCTTCCTTGGAACTACATCTGATAACAATTCTCAAGTTGCAGCGTCTTTTACGACCGTTACATCTACGCGTGGACAAACTACTCGTTCGACAGGGAATATAGCAACCCAGTTGACTTCCACGTCAACGATGGTATCAACAGCAGTTTCAACAACAGACACAAGTAAGTATACACAATTAGGTATTATTCATGGTGTGTACACACAATATTGGTCTGTCGCTTGTAACTGCACACACTCTATGCAGTTTGGTAGTTTCATGTCGATATTGTAAGAACTACATCTGGCCAGAAGAGTTTTAGTACAAACCACTATAACTGAATGACAGTCAACTGTTGTCACCTAGTACCCATCAAAAGTTTAGACTCACTTAAAACACTCACTATATGTTATGTATATACATGTGGTTACATCGAAGATGAATTTCTCCACTAACTTGGGGGAACCAACTGCAGAAATTATGCAGACGAATTGCACGAGGATCATGCATCAACTTGCTGAAAGGTATGTGCAAATATCGTTCATGTGAACAGCTGCGTTTTGGTGTAAAGTTTTGTTAAGAATTCGCCAATTTTCACTGATTTTCATCTTTTATTGAACTCATGACAATAAACTTTTCAACGTTACGAATTTGTTTTACAATACATCAGTTCATGTGTAAACAGTACCCTTAAACTGTATAGAATATTTTGCAAAATCTAGTTGAGATCAGTTGACTGAAGTAAGTGGCTACATTTACACTAGTGAGTCTAAATTTTGATGTGCAGTATACATCCAGTCTTTATGTTATAGGCGCGAACACAAACAAGCACCTAGTAGACGAAATCTTATTTTAATTACATTCGTAAACGTTGCCTTCCAGCGCAAGCTTAGGATAGATTAAATTTAAGCAACCATCAGCTTGCAGTATTGTACATTCGAGTGTTCAGTTTGATCTGCATGCTGAACGTTCTGTCTTTTTCAGGACTTTTATCATTATTAATGTAAATAATATTTGAACGAGCTGCACGTGTTCGATTATTACAATATATGTAACTGGAAGTGGATGTGTGAAAATTTAAAGTCATATCAGAAGCATCAATGATGGACTGAGCAAAAACTAAAATATCACACATCTTACTTAGAACTATACATGTTTATTAAAGTATTCTAAAGTTTCACCTTTTTTTGTAAGTACAATATAACAACATAACAACAGTAACAAGTTATACTTACACTAACCCTGGTACATGTATAGTACCCGGCAGGATTGACACCTTCCTTTCAACCGCTGGCGATGGCGTCGGAGGATGTGTCAAATAAAATAAACAAGTATTATTCAATTCAAACAGTGGTAGATATGATAATCTCTGAATGTCAGGTTTGTTTGTTTGTTGTTTAACCCACTAAGCAATATTCCAGCTAAATAGCGGTGGTCTATAAATAATCGAGTCTGGACCTGACAATACATCCGTAAACAGAATGAGCATCGATCTATGCAAATGCCATGCGGTGACATGTGTTAACCAAGTCAGCGAGGCTGACCATCCGATCCCGTACATCGCCTCTTATGAATATAATGTGAAAACCACCTCAATATTAAATACTATAATACAATAATACTAATGGAGTAAATGAGTGGGCTATGTAGGTTATCCTAGTAGTGGTATGTCAATGACAGAGTGATGTCCCCTGCTAATAAAGTGATGGCTGCGACCATGTAAAAGTACGTGTGGTCATGGTCATTCCTTGAGGAAGTCCCTACGGTGTTTCCCAGTAACAGAACAGGCTATACCACTAATATTCTTTGCACTGATAATCAAAGCCAACATCCGATGGCCACAATCAGGATTCTCCAAGTCATGACGCTTAATTTGATACTGGAACAGTGAACTGAAACATACGCAAGCTGACGTCCTCAAGACTGCACGTATTTTCTGAACTATTGCAATACACATATGTTTCAGGCAACAGTGAGGATATTGTGACAGCTTTTGCTGTGGTGTGTGGTATTCTGGTGCTCATCATTGTAGTCCTCGTCATATACTTGTAAGTACTTCATATTGTCTTTAATGCATATATCAAACACAGTGCCACTGTTATAAGGATATAATGTATCTTTTAAACAGGAAAAGTATGACAAACCCATTATTGAGAATTGCGGTTATTTCGTGATAGTATTGATGCTATCACTGCTTGGTAATTAATCAAGGGACATAGAACATAATGACTGGGAGTAACAGAATCTAAAAGACTCTTCAAGTATTAGTTAAAGGTTTCACTAGTTAGACGTCCCATTAGTTAGACATCCCAAATGTCAGACACTGGACTAGGTATTAATTAGGGCAACACCCATATATAAAAGGGAATGTCCCAATTGGATATTTCAACCAGTTAGTTGAACCTAAGGAAAACTGTTATTGTGTATAAATATCTTGGATTTATTTTTGATAGAAAATGTTCATTCAAATGATCTTAATCAAATCTCTGTCAGTAAGTTACTAAAGCCATGTATTTTGTTTTACGCAGAAGTCTGAGGTAATTATTATTATTATCATAGGATATTTAAATAGCGCACATGACCACGCACTAGTGCATGCTCAAGGCGCTGGTAAGGTAATACTTATCGACACCATGACAACTATATCTCTTTGATTCAATGGTGAAACCAATCTTGCTGTACGGTCGTGAAATGTGTGGATATGTTAATTTGAAACAAATTGAAAAAGTACATATATGTTTTATGAGAAGATTATTATTTATGTGGAGAAATGTACCTCGCTACATATGCTGCATTGTGAATTAGGTAGAGTCCCACTTTCTGTTGATGTTAAAACTCATATGTTAACGTGTTGGTCTAAATTGTTTACGAACAATTAATCTTAGTTATCTTCAATCTTATATTCTATTTATGTAATCTCCATACTCAGAGGCTCAGTGGTGGAAAATTCCATTCTCTTTTGAAATTTCAATTTGAATTTGAAAATTGTCTAACGTCCCTACCGTTTAACAAAGTTATTTCCTTACTCCATTTCCGTACTTCATCCCACCATTTACCAGTTGAAGAAGGAAGATGAAATACCATACCAATAAATGAAAGAAAATGTAAATTATGTTGTATGAATGATGTGGGTGACGAGTTTCATTATATTCTTACATCCAAATGTTTTAGAAAAGAACGATCAATGTATATACCAGCTTCCTTTATAATCAGACCAAATATGTTAAAATTTAAATAACTCTTTACATGTAAAATGATATCTGTTATGAAAATTCATCTCACTAAATTCTGTAAATATATCATGCAAATTGTAAAATCTTCCGGCTAACTACTATTCCGCCACAATAATGAGTTCAATAAAGTTATGTTCTGTTATTTATTTTATGGGCCAGTCCTATTTCATTAAGAGGTAACAGGCAGGGGATTAGCTGTGCACACAACCAGAGGGTTTGTTGTTTTAACCTGTCTGACTATTGGGATGTCTGACAAATGGGAGGATAACAGTTAAAGGGTGAATCGCCGATGGGTAGTTTACGGTAATTCTCCCATCGCGAGATACAACACGAGACCATGGAATGGTGTAACTTTAAACGAATTAGAAATATTGTGTCGGGACAGGTGATATGTGTCTGGCCGGAGCAGGCTGGAACACCTTAAAAAGATACCGTCAGTAATAGCAAAGTGGTGCGGGTTTGAAAGTCAGCAGAACGTTCGCGATCGTTGTAGTTCCACGCTTGGTAAAGAGCTTGCCCTGTCCTAGACAGTCTGAGTCACCGTGTAATGAGGAGAGAGACTGAGTAAATGTATACATCTGTGCATAAAATAAGCACCACCCTGCTTTTTTACCAATTAAATTTGTCTGAAATGATATTCTAAACTCTTTCCAAGAAATAACCTTTATAATTTGCTAGAGCAAGCATTTAATATTTCAAAACGAAAACATCATTGAAATTACCAGTTTCAGTATTTTAATTAGGATAATTGCCTATATTTAAAACAGATGTTTTCTATCCTAAAACAAGTAACCTTATTTTGAAAAGTGAAAGTTATAATTGATTGTTATGTGGCCTATAAATTCGTTTTTCATTGTGAATGGATGAAAGTTTGTAAACTAAGATTTAGGAAAAGTTACAGTCAAACTAAAAAGAAGGAAAATTTTAAAATGCACTAAAAGTTGCTTTACAACCACCACTATGGTATTTTGTTGTACTTTCCGCTGTTGAACATATCAGTCGTCTACACTGTCAAATATTTATCACTGCAGCATGGTGGTGAAGCCATACAGGAAGAAGCATGACACTTCATCGAATACTGGAACGCCTGTTGGCCATGTTGAACCAAATGTCTACTATGGAATACAACGCAACACAGGCGTCGCTGGTGACGAACATAATTACGGCCACATAACCAGCAGTGAAGGGCCTTTTTATGCTAACTCTGTCAGTGGAGATGATCCATATGTTAACACCTAGACGTTAGTGCTACTCAGTAGTAGAGTACAACCAGAAATTATTGAGAATTTAAGATTGTAAATTTTTAAAAAAAATCACTCATTACTCACGTATTATATGTGAATATTTGCAGAACATAACTCCAGATTCAAAGACAGGTGAACAGTTAGTATGTTGTCAAGTCACCATGGGCAGCAATGCAGGCTTCAATGCGGCGGGGCATACTACTGATCAAAGACGTTAGAAAGTAGTGGTCCATGATGTCCCAATATCGGACCACCTCTTCTTTCATTTCAGCAATATTTGTCAGATTTTTCTTATTGACACTTTCCTTCATAAGTCCCCAAACATTTTCTATTGGATTTAGGTCAGGGCTATAGCTTGGCCAATCTCATAATGTCATATTTTGGGTCCGAAACCAGGCCTGTGAATGCTTTGAACGATGTTTTGGGTCGTTGTCCTGCTGGAAAATCCAAACATTTCCATAGAACACGTGAGCAGATGGAAGTAAATGTCCCTCGAGAATATCTGTGTACCGCTCACTGTTCATATTCCCTTCAAATAGACAGAGGGGCATTGCCCCTAACACAGATATGCCAGCCCACACGCTAAATTTCGGACTGTACTTTGGGCGCTGATACAAAGGTTTTTTCAGTTTGTTTGGTCCAGAATTTCAGTGTATTAGGAAACATCCCACACAGAACTTTCATCTGAGAAAATCACATTGTCCCAGTTATAATTTCTATGCTGTAAACCTTCGCTCCTTTTGTTCAGGTTTCATGATCGGTGACGGAATTGACTTTTCTGCCAACCCATTGCATGCAGCTCAGTTCTAATTGTCTCCTTAACAGACAGCCACAGTTCCTCTATCAATCATATCCAGCCTTAAGTTTTCTAAACTCCTTCGTTTGTTTTTTAGAAACAAGAATACCAAGCCGCCTCCTGACAGTCAATTTTCTGGGCCTACCTGCGCCTCCCTGGTGCTCAGTGCCATATCCATTTGCAAAATTTTTCAAAACACGATAAACAGTGGACAAAGGGATGCCTGTTCTACTTGAAATCACTTTAGCTGATCTGATGTCCTTGTTTTAATACTCTAAAATCAACTTCCTCTTCTCATAATCATCCATACTGAGGATCACTAGAAATGTCGTCTGCTAGCAAGTAAACAAAGGGGATAACTCTTCACAAACTAATGAAAAAGGATTAACGGAGTTGTCTCTCTTGAATGAAACCATGCACTTGATAGCTGGTCAAGGTTGTTTATACTAGAAATCCAATTAAACATATTCCTAAAATTCTCAATAATTTCTGGTCATACTATATATATCATTATGTACCTGTATATCCACTTTGAAATCAATGAACGTTCTTTAAAAAAGCGAATAGGTGCTTATGAAGTCTATAATCTAAACTTTTCTTTGTACAGTATTTCTATAAACGTTGAAAATATGTTTCATATTACACTTTATGCTTGACAGTATTCACAGTTAGTCCTTACCTTCCTGTTAAAGTTTCATTTATCACCTGATCAGTCACCATGCTTGATAAATGCGAATACATTTAGTTTGTCTGCTTCCTTATGAATTAGTCATCTAAGCCGTAAAGCCATTATTTTGTTTTACAATTCTTTGAAAATAAATTATTCATAGTCCAATGACTCATCCTTTTCCACCATCCATACGCTTAGCTACTAATTCATCTTAAGGCTCCGTTTTAACAACAAGTAGTCGCTCAAGTCGCTAATTTCAAATATGTCTTATTGAAACATGTATCATGCTGAAAGGTTCGGTTACTTTGACATGAAACAGGATTGTCACTGTTGACGAGGACGAAATATTCTATTTTAATGCAGAAATTCTGTGGAAGTAATGAATGCACAGATCACGTCAAAGAGTTAATTTGTTCGAAAGTTTGGGTATTTGTGATTCAAGTAGTGTTTAAAAGTAGCTGGACATGCTGAGAATTTTGAACATAGAAACAATATTAAAACTACATTGTCTGGTCAATGCTCTGTAACAGGGGTGGATGAATAACATGTTTAACACGTTGACTGCCACCACGACTATACTCGTAGTATCAATGTCTGACCCTGCAGTTTGCCACTACGAGTTATGTCGTAGCGATATCAGTGTTATTTCATAACAAGTTTCACATGCCGGCAAAACAGGCACACGAAGCTATCGTCTCCTGGCGGTAACAAAGAACGCCAGGAGACGTTTGTTTCTTGTGCCTATTTTGCCAACATGTGAAACGTGTTTAAAAATACCACTGATTTAGCTTATACTAAAATGACTTAAGTTGAATGTGGCTGTAAATATTCCTTTTTTGTAATGATCAATAAGAATTTAGTTTTCTGAAGTTATTTATTTGCATCCCATTGTAAAGAGCATCCTAACTGCGTAGATCGATGCTCATGCTGTTAATCACTGGACTGTCTGCAGAGAGAGAGAGAGAGGGGTAGAGAGAGAGAGACGCACACACAAACACGCAAGTCAAAACATTGATTACACAACAGTCTCGTTTCCTGTTGACTGGGTTCCGCCCTATTGCGCAAATTAGTACAAAAACCAGTCCAGAATTTTGAGACCAGTTCATTTAACTGGATATGTAAGTATTCATCAGTATTATTTGATACATCTAATCACTTGTGTATTGCAACACTACACTCCTTCTAATCCCTGCAAACACGTCGTGCAGCGTGCTCTGTCGTACAGCGACCTCTGACAAAATTGGAATTGAAATTCAGTGTAACCATAGTTGTGTGTGATGTCTATTTTCTCTTTCACACGAGAAAATTCGGATCGGCTGAAACGTAGGTCATTGTCTGAATATGTTAATGAGACTCATGTTTCGGTTTGAAAGATAGCTTAGTGGTTACAGCGTTCTCTCGTCTCGCCAAAGAGTACATTGTGTGAAGCCCATTTATCGTCTCCCCAGCTGTGATATTGCTGGATTATTCCACTACTCGAGACAAAATTGATTTACCTTGCCAAAATGTGTGCATGTATTGAGGCTTTAAGACAATACTGTGCATATACATATATAAATACACATTCGGCCTGGTCCTAGGATCATGAAAGTGTAAGTCCATATTTTGTCTTAGAAAAGTATAAAACATATTTTGTCTTATTTCTTAAACATTAGACTTACGACTACATGTAATTGGGGATCATGAAGCTTGGTCTTTGAGAAAATCTAAAGTTCTAAGATTGCCACTGAGTAGAATTAAGACAAATTCCGTACTCAGCATTTTTAAGACACTATCATAATCCCGGGGCCCGGTTATTTTTCAAGACAATATTACATTACAACGGAAGTCTATGTGAAAATATTAATTGGTTTTATGTAACTTCCTAACGAAAGCTGCATTTCATTGACGAGAGTGACTTCCCTTTTATAAACTATAGGAACTATATTGACTAATGTCACTCAGTCAGGCTAGTTTGATTCATATTCACATGACTCAGCTCATGGCCGTTGCCCCGTCTGCGGGCAGCCCTGACAGCGAATGGAACATCACAAAGGAAGCGTTGCTGTGTCGAACTGAGAACGGTCCGGAACAAATGGAGACGCCCCAACACTGCAGCCTTCAGCATTACCAGTCAGAGGGCAAAGAGCTGTACTCCCGGGGGAGGACCCGGTCATGCTCTTGAACTGCTCCAAGAGATCAGGAACTACGAAACCAAGGGCATCGAGAACAATGAGGAATCTAACGACAGTGCATGTAGGACGCAAGTGAGACATTAAAGATGAGGTCCTCATATTTAGCATGCTTTTCCTGAATCACCTTTCTTTTAAACGGGACAGAAAATTCAAAAGCATGAATAATTTCATTAACTTTATGGAGAAGATGAGGTTTATTGGCATGGATTTTTCTTTAGGTGTATATAGGTCTGTTCCAACCATTTTTTAAAATGTATATTTTCCATGACGCCCTGGACATGTTCATTGTCGCCACAAGCATATCTTGTAATATAACCAACGTCATGCCTACGTGTCGTTTAAGATACGCTGTTTGTGCCAAGGAAGGACATCCATGAATTGGATATTTCATGTTAAACATTCTCTGTAAGAATCACTGGTCCCGGGAAGCAATAAGTGAGTGAGTGAGTGAGTGAGTTGGGTTTTAAGCGGTCTTTAGCAATATTCCAGCAATATCACGGCGGGGGACACCAGAAATGGGCTTCACACATAGTACCCATGTGGGGAACCGAACCCGGGTCTTCGGCGTGACGAGCGACTGCTTTAACCACTTTGCTACCCCACGCCCGCGCAATAAGGAAGCCCTCTGTTTCACTTCATCCTGGCAATGTAGTCTGTAGGATTGTTATTCTGGATATGGACATGGTACGTGCAGTGGTTTCCCAAAATGTTTCTCCTTAAATTACCGACTTGGTGAGTGGCATCCCCTGATTTACAGCCATCGCTTTCCCGTTTACTAGTACATCGCCATAACAAAAATCAGCTTCAACATTGATATCCTGTTCAGCAATATTGGCGTGCTGAAACTAGCTATGGACGTCCTTGCTTTCAGCATGAATCTTGACATGCCTCACCAAAGAATCATCAGAGAAATGATAAAATTATATCATGGATAGCCTAAACATTAATCGAACTACTGAGAGAGGAAGGAGACATCGTCCTTCTAGTCAAGACTCTGCACGTCTTGCTTTGTCCAGTCAACTAACTGCAAGGACCAAGAAAGGAATGTCACAGCAAACGTGACCTGGTTTCGAGTATTTAGCTCTGGGCGCCAGATTGTCTTTGTCTCAAGTCAGTGCATTATCATTACTCTTATTGATCGTATTAGTACTACTAAATACTGACTATGGGCATATACTTGGTCAAGTATGATGTCATAAGCAAGTACTATCCATTGATCATTATGACACTAGGTTTACACAAGTTCGGTATACCTCTACTTACACGGCTATAAATGTGTAGCCAAGAAGATGGCGCTCAAAAGCCATTCCGTAACTTCCAAAATGGATCTGTGGCTCATATAAACCTGTTCCCTCACTCTTCCCATTTGTAAATGTAATTTAAACACAAAACAAGAGTTTAAATAATATTTAATTGACTGTAATGAACTTCTCCAACATTCGTAAATACATCAATGTATTAGGTTTAGCTATAGGACAACCTTGGAATTGCTTGTAGATCATAACATATGGCGTGAGATTGTGTGAGAGAATGTACAAAAGAAATTGAGATTGCTCAAACATGATAGTCGTAGGTCATCTATATCGTGAAAGGACATCTGCTACGATATGTAGAAGCACTGGCGTTACACCCGCCTTCAGTAACGGGAGGCCAGCAGGACCAGAAGTGCCCCAATGATGAGAGGCAGGGATGTGAACAATCGACATCCTGAAAGAAATAAAAAAGAACAATTTGAAAACAGTTTGCATTTTCACAAACGCAACGTCCATTTGAAGACTAAAAGTTAACTGAACTTTGACATTAACAGAATGCAAAAAGCAATTATCTATGTAGCATTCAAAATTAATAAATGCTGCATGTAAGTGACATATGAAGAAGAATGTTATATACCTATATATACTATTCACACTTTGCTAAGGATCAAATCATGGATTCAACAGAAATCTATTATGTGAGGTCAAATTTGGTTACAATACCTAAGCTTATTGTAAGCATGGATCCCATGTTTCAGTATGTCATGGCATCTTGTGGATCCCATACCTGCTATTGACATGTGTTGTTTATTTGTCAATGACTTGTTCCAAGATTTGGAAAATGGTTGATTGCTGCCATGAAAAACATGTGTATGGTTACTCGTGTATCAGGTGCATAAGGTTAGCTTAAAGTGACTATTTGCCTAATGAGGCTTACCATATTATCATTTATCCAGTTTTAAATGGATGCAATTTCAAATTATAAATCTACGTTTAAGTGTGGGTAGTATTGAAGACAATATAGTGTATGTTATAAAGAGGTTGTAGGTATTGACATGAACATTTGGTTAAAAAATGTGAAAACGTGTGAACATATTTGCTCTGGTGTAACTGCACAATTTGCAAATATATGAAGACCTAGAAGTTTTTGTTTTGAAGAAAACATCATTGATCAAAGACAAAAAATACATTTTGTAGGTATAACAATGTTATCCTACTAATCAAACCACCTGTGAAGATCCGAGTTAGAATTGATCTTCAGCCACCCATGCTTGTCGTAAGAGGCGACTAACGGGATTGAGTAGTCAGGCTCGCTGGCTGGTTGACACACGCTAATTGTTTACATCGATGCTCATGATGTTGATGACTGGATTGTCTGGACTCGATTTTCTACAGACAGCCGCCATATAGCTGGAATATTGGAGTTCGGCGTGAAACTAATCTCACTACTAGTCAAGTACCTGAGTCATGGCCCGTGTTCTTTGTATCAGTAGCGAGCCAATTGCACTGAAGTAAGTGAATTTGAACAAAGTCCATGACCACTTTGTACAGTATTTCTATTGTAGTACAAGGATGTCAGCTTAATAGCTGAGGAGGGCCCAAAGTATTCACTTTCTTGAAGCCCATGAGCTCGGGTATATAGTCTTTTGCAAGCCAAGAAACATAATGGTGTTTGGTTTGTCAGGGGCTTAATAGGATAGCTGAATCTTTAAAAGAGATACATACCGTCGCAACCATAGTTACCGATGGCGCTCAGTACACCCGTGTTATCTCCCGTGCATGTGGCTATTTCGTTTGTGAGGCATCTAAAAAGTTCAAGGTATATCGAGTTATTTACATTGCAATGGGAAGGGATACCATGATGTATGTTATTGCTATTATGACAGTGACACATTTTAATATTTATGTTTATAAGTCACTGTAGTTTTGAAAGGCCATGTAACAATAGTCTACAATTATGTTTAATAATGTTACGTGTGATGGTTAATTAGGTAAGTGTATTCAAGCGTGGCACAGATTCATGCTCAATATAAGATGTAGCTGATAATGGAAGAAGTATGCCGGGGGAAGTGTATTCAAGTGTGGCACAGATTCATGCTCAATATAAGATGTAGCAGATAACGGAAGAAGTATGCCGGGGGAAGTGTATTCAAGTGTGGCACAGATTCATGCTCAATATAAGATGTAGCGGATAACGGAAGAAGTATGCCGGGGGAAGTGTATACAAGCGTGGCACAGATTCATGCTCAATATAAGATGTAGCGGATAACGGAAAAAGTATGCCGGGGGAAGTGTATTCAAGTGTGGCACAGATTCATGCTCAATATAAGATGTAGCGGATAACGGAAGAAGTATGCCGGGGGAAGTGTATTCAAGTGTGGCACAGATTCATGCTCAATATAAGATGTAGCAGATAACGGAAGAAGTATGCCGGGGGAAGTGTATTCAAGTGTGGCACAGATTCATGCTCAATATAAGATGTAGCGGATAACGGAAGAAGTATGCCGGGGGAAGTGTATAGAAGCGTGGCACAGATTCATGCTCAATATAAGATGTAGCGGATAACGGAAAAAGTATGCCGGGGGAAGTGTATTCAAGTGTGGCACAGATTCATGCTCAATATAAGATGTAGCGGATAACGGAAGAAGTATGCCGGGGGAAGTGTATTCAAGTGTGGCACAGATTCATGCTCAATATAAGATGTAGCGGATAACGGACGAAGTATGCCGGGGGAAGTGTATTCAAGTGTGGCACAGATTCATGCTCAATATAAGATGTAGCGGATAACGGACGAAGTATGCCGGGGGATTTGTATTCAAGTGTGGCACAGATTCATGCTCAATATAAGATGTAGCGGATAACGGAAGAAGTATGCCAGGGGAAACTGTATTCAAGCGTGGCACAGATTCATGCTCAATATAAGATGTAGCGGATAACGGAAGAAGTATGCTGGGGGAACTGTATACAAGCGTGGCACAGATTCATGCTCAATATAAGATGTAGCGGATAACGGAAGAAGTATGCCGGGGGAAGTGTATACAAGCGTGGCACAGATTTATGCTCAATATAAGATGTAGCGGATAACGGAAGAAGTATGCCAGGGGAAGTGTATACAAGCGTGGCACAGATTCATGCTCAATATTAGATGTGGCGGATAACGGAAGAAGTATGCGGGGGAAACTGTATTCAAGCGTGGCACAGATGCATGCTCAATATAAGATGTAGCGGATAACGGAAGAAGTATGCCGGGGGAACTGTATTCAAGGGTGGCACTGACTGATGCTCAATATAAGATGTAGGGGATAGCGGAAGAAGTATGCCGGGGGAAGTGTATTCAAGCGTGGCACAGATTCATGCTCAATATAAGATGTAGCGGATAACGGAAGAAGTATGCCGGGGAAAGTGTATTCAAGTGTGGCACAGATTCATGCTCAATATAAGATGTAGCTGATAATGGAAGAAGTATGCCGGGGGAAGTGTATTCAAGCGTGGCACAGATTCATGCTCAATATAAGATGTAGCGGATAACGGAAGAAGTATACCAGGGAAACTGTATTCAAGCGTGGCACAGATTCATGCTCAATATAAGATGTAGCGGATAACGGAAGAAGTATGCTGGGGGAACTGTATTCAAGCGTGGCACAGATTCATGCTCAATATAAGATGTAGCTGATAATGGAAGAAGTATGCCGGGGGAAGTGTATTCAAGCGTGGCACAGATTCATGCTCAATATAAGATGTAGCGGATAACGGAAGAAGTATGCCGGGGGAAGTGTATTCAAGCGTGGCACAGATTCATGCTCAATATAAGATGTAGCTGATATTGGAAGAAGTATGCCGGGGGAAGTGTATTCAAGCGTGGCACAGATTCATGCTCAATATAAGATGTAGCGGATAACGGAAGAAGTATGCCGGGGAAAGGGTATTCAAGTGTGGCACAGATTCATGCTCAATATAAGATGTAGCAGATAATGGAAGAAGTATGCAGGGGAAAGTGTATTCAAGCGTGGCACAGAATCATGCTCAATATAAGATGTAGCGGATAACGGAAGAAGTATGCTGGGGGAACTGTATTCAAGCGTGGCACAGATTCATGCTCAATATAAGATGTAGCTGATAATGGAAGAAGTATGACGGGGGAAGTGTATTCAAGCGTGGCACAGATTCATGCTCAATATAAGATGTAGCGGATAACGGAAGAAGTATGCCGGGGAAAGCGTATTCAAGCGTGGCACAGATTCATGCTCAATATAAGATGTAGCGGATAACGGAAGAAGTATGCTGGGGGAACTGTATTCAAGCGTGGCACAGATTCATGCTCAATATAAGATGTAGCTGACAATGGAAGAAGTATGCCGGGGGAAGTGTATTCAAGCGTGGCACAGATTCATGCTCAATATAAGATGTAGCGGATAACGGAAGAAGTATGCCGGGGGAAGTGTATTCAAGCGTGGCACAGATTCATGCTCAATATAAGATGTAGCTGATATTGGAAGAAGTATGCCAGGGGAAGTGTATTCAAGCGTGGCACAGATTCATGCTCAATATAAGATGTAGCGTATAACGGAAGAAGTATGCCGGGGAAAGTGTATTCAAGTGTGGCACAGATTCATGCTCAATATAAGATGTAGCAGATAATGGAAGAAGTATGCAGGGGATAGTGTATTCAAGCGTGGCACAGAATCATGCTCAATATACGATGTAGCAGATAACGGAAGAAGTATGCCGGGGGAAGTGTATTCAAGCGTGGCACAGAATCATGCTCAATATAAGATGTAGCGGATAACGGAAGAAGTATGCTGGGGGAACTGTATTCAAGCGTGGCACAGATTCATGCTCAATATAAGATGTAGCTGATAATGGAAGAAGTATGACGGGGGAAGTGTATTCAAGCGTGGCACAGATTCATGCTCAATATAAGATGTAGCGGATAACGGAAGAAGTATGCCGGGGGAAGTGTATTCAAGCGTGGCACAGATTCATGCTCAATATAAGATGTAGCTGATAATGGAAGAAGTATGCCGGGGGGAGTGTATTCAAGCGTGGCACAGATTCATGCTCAATATAAGATGTAGCGGATAACGGAAGAAGTATGCCGGGGAGTGTATTCAAGCGTGGCACAGATTCATGCTCAATATAAGATGTAGCGGATAACGGAAGAAGTATGCCGGGGAAAGGGTATTCAAGTGTGGCACAGATTCATGCTCAATATAAGATGTAGCAGATAATGGAAGAAGTATGCAGGGGAAAGTGTATTCAAGCGTGGCACAGAATCATGCTCAATATAAGATGTAGCGGATAACGGAAGAAGTATGCTAGGGGAACTGTATTCAAGCGTGGCACAGATTCATGCTCAATATAAGATGTAGCTGATAATGGAAGAAGTATGACGGGGGAAGTGTATTCAAGCGTGGCACAGATTCATGCTCAATATAAGATGTAGCTGATAATGGAAGAAGTATGCCGGGGGAAGTGTATTCAAGCGTGGCACAGATTCATGCTCAATATAAGATGTAGCGGATAACGGAAGAAGTATGCCGGGGGAAGTGTATTCAAGCGTGGCACAGATTCATGCTCAATATAAGATGTAGCTGATATTGGAAGAAGTATGCAGGGGATAGTGTATTCAAGCGTGGCACAGAATCATGCTCAATATACGATGTAGCAGATAACGGAAGAAGTATGCCGGGGGAAGTGTATTCAAGCGTGGCACAGAATCATGCTCAATATAAGATGTAGCGGATAACGGAAGAAGTATGCTGGGGGAACTGTATTCAAGCGTGGCACAGATTCATGCTCAATATAAGATGTAGCTGATAATGGAAGAAGTATGACGGGGGAAGTGTATTCAAGCGTGGCACAGATTCATGCTCAATATAAGATGTAGCGGATAACGGAAGAAGTATGCCGGGGGAAGTGTATTCAAGCGTGGCACAGATTCATGCTCAATATAAGATGTAGCTGATAATGGAAGAAGTATGCCGGGGAGTGTATTCAAGCGTGGCACAGATTCATGCTCAATATAAGATGTAGCGGATAACGGAAGAAGTATGCCGGGGAAAGGGTATTCAAGTGTGGCACAGATTCATGCTCAATATAAGATGTAGCAGATAATGGAAGAAGTATGCAGGGGAAAGTGTATTCAAGCGTGGCACAGAATCATGCTCAATATAAGATGTAGCGGATAACGGAAGAAGTATGGGGAACTGTATTCAAGCGTGGCACAGATTCATGCTCAATATAAGATGTAGCTGATAATGGAAGAAGTATGACGGGGGAAGTGTATTCAAGCGTGGCACAGATTCATGCTCAATATAAGATGTAGCGGATAACGGAAGAAGTATGCCGGGGGAAGTGTATTCAAGCGTGGCACAGATTCATGCTCAATATAAGATGTAGCTGATAATGGAAGAAGTATGCCGGGGGAAGTGTATTCAAGCGTGGCACAGATTCATACTCAATATAAGATGTAGCGGATAACGGAAGAAGTAAGCCGGGGATAGTGTATTCAAGTGTGGCACAGATTCATGCTCAATATAAGATGTAGCTGATAATGGAAGAAGTATGCCGGGGAAAGTGTATTCAAGTGTGGCACAGATTCATGCTCAATATAAGATGTAGCGGATAACGGAAGAAGTATGCCGGGGGAAGTGTATTCAAGCGTGGCACAGATTCATGCTCAATATAAGATGTAGCGGATAACAGAAGAAGTATGCCGGGGGAAGTGTATACAAGCGTGGCACAGATTCATGCTCAATATAAGATGTAGCGGATAACGGAAGAAGTATGCCGGGGAAAGCGTATTCAAGCGTGGCACAGATTCATGCTCAATATAAGATGTAGCGGATAACGGAAGAAGTATGCCGTGGGAAGTGTATTCAAGCGTGGCACAGATTCATGCTCAATATAAGATGTAGCGGATAACGGAAGAAGTATGCCGGGGGAAGTGTATACAAGCGTGGCACAGATTCATGCTCAATATAAGATGTAGCGGATAACGGAAGAAGTATGCCGGGGAAGTGTATACAAGCGTGGCACAGATTCATGCTCAATATAAGATGTAGCGGATAACGGAAGAAGTATGCCGGGGGAAGCGTATTCAAGCGTGGCACAGATTCATGCTCAATATAAGATGTAGCGGATAACAGAAGAAGTATGCCGTGGGAAGTGTATTCAAGCGTGGCACAGAGTCATGCTCAATATAAGATGTAGCGGATAACGGAAGAAGTATGCCGGGGAAGCGTATTCAAGCGTGGCACAGATTCATGCTCAATATAAGATGTAGCGGATAACGGAAGAAGTATGCCGGGGGAAGTGTATTCAAGCGTGGCACAGATTCATGCTCAATATAAGATGTAGCGGATAACGGAAGAAGTATGCCAGGGGAAGTGTATTCAAGTGTGGCACATATTCATGATGATGTACGATGTTCTGGTTAACATAACTTGCAAAGATGAACTGCACAGATGACTGGCACAGAAAAGACCCACAGATGAACTGCAGAGAAAGGTTGCTCACAAAAGCTGCATACATATATGACAGAGACACAGATGAATGGCACATGTTATTGCTCAGCCTCATACTTACAAGCAATAAGCTGGAGTGTTCAGTAACAGGGTAACACAGTTGACTATGTTACAGGCAGCGCTGTTGGCCGTTCCGAGGAGAGCTGCAAGAATTAAATACACACATCTATGAGTGGAGAAGAGCTCTTCAGGAAACACCATCAATGTTCCTCATGTTTTATCATCAGATTATCCGTATCCAAAAAATCACCTCACGAATACATACCTATCCGTATATTATGCATACGGATCCCACATCCGTATTTGTCGACCAAAGACCGAATTTTAATGTTATCTCCTTGTCATTATCGATAAATGACTAATCTTAAGGGTAAATACGTATGGAAATAAGTACGGATAAGTGTAAACATGAATACGGTTGCACGACAAGGACATGGATAGGATACGGATAAGGGGGGCGAAATAAACGGGCAGGTGTGATCCCGGCTCATGACGTGGTTTTGATGGCTTTGCGTAAGGAAACGTCCCACAACAGTTCATATTGAATTCCAGCGGGACATTTTACAAAACCAAGCGAGTTTTAAACAATTAGCGCCACATCGCAGCAGTGCTTCAACGCGAGTGCAAATATCGCGTTCGTTCGAATGTTATTAATACAGATTGAATAGGCGTGACACCGTGACATTTTGATAGGTAGGTTTTAACGCTTTTGTATACAGGTGAAACAAAGGCGGCATAATGTCGCTCCGTAGTCGCATTTTCGTGAGGGTTGAGGTAGACTAACATCTTGTTTTATGAATTAAAATAAAGAGACTGTTTCCATTTGCAGAAACTTGTTAATCTGGACTTGTCACACATTCTAGACTTGCTACATTGGGTATATTTGTTTCAGGGTCTGTATGACAGACTAGTGTTGTGGCTGATGTTGCTTTGGGCGGCAACAACGTGGCAATGTTTCTTCTCGGCAACTGTGATTGCCGTATAACATGTTAACCAGCCGTCCATATGAAAGCGAAATGCTACGAAAGCATAATGCTGGCACTTTTGAAGCATAAACTATTAACCTTCGTACCAGCGTACCACGAACATTTGCACATATTCAAATTACGATGTGAACAGTCGACACAAGCGTCGCAATAAGACCTGAAAGTACTAGTCTCGCGAGGCGCTACTCATGGTACTAAGCTGGTTATCGCCTCCCTTTGCGCTCGCCAACTTGCCATATTCGAGACGGGGTCCAGCTTACATCCGATTTCCGGTGACAAACGTATATTCAAGAACCAATTCTGGTTCCCAATTGCGCGACCTCCAAATATGACTCAATTAGACCGGACCAGTGTCCAACCATGATTGGCTGTCACAGCTGTTGACAGTCATAATAGTTGACTAATTTGGGGATGTTAGATCAGAAATTTGTGGGAATTCATTCAAGGATTATCGGTTCCTTACTGTCAGCTGACAACCATGTGACCATTCGAAAAGGCATGAAACGTTGTTTGTCACCGGGAGTTCTAAGGTCTCACGATGAGTGTCGTGACCTACTTAGGGAGCGTTCATAATTTATGGCTAAGTGGAATGATGATGATTTTAAGAGGGGGGGAGAGGGTATCACCCATTTTGTTCTGGGGAGGTAGGGGGGTTCAGCAATTTTGTACACAAGTTTCTTGGGGGGGGGGAGTCAGCAATTGTGTACATAAGTATATTTTAAAAATACGCTTTCAAATATGGAAAGGGGCAGGGGGGTCATTGACTTTGTACATGACATGCAGGGGTGGTCACTTACTTTGTACATAAATTCTAGGTAGGGTCATTCACTTTGTATATGATTCTCCATAAAATTCACATCATAGCTGTAACATACATATATATGGATACGCCAAAGGCACTTCAACCAATCACATCGGTAAATATGTGACTCCAATGTAATTTAATATGACCATGCCAAACAAAATTTCCTTTCTGACGGAATTGATATTTATCATCACACTGGTAGTATTTCAGTCGTGTAACGACTTAGAAAAGGAATAGTAGGAACGATGTCATTAAAAGTATTTTCTATATGACACTAATATTTTTCAGGATTATATACAAATATACTACAAGTATAGACTCACTAGTGTAGATGTAGCTACTTACTTCAGTCAACTGTTCTAAACTTGATTATTGTCATGAGTTTAGTAAAGATGAAAATCAGTGAAAATTGGCGAATTCTTAACAAAACTTTACACCAAAACGCAGGTGGTCACATGAACGATATTTACACAATGTGATGCTTTTAAGCAATTTGATGCATGATCCTCGTGCAATTCATCTGCATAAGGTTTGCAGTTGGTTCCCGAAAGTTAGTGGAGAAATTCATCTTCGATGTAACCACACATATATACATAACATATAGTGAGTGCTTTAGGTGAGTCTGAATTTTTGATGGGTAGTATACTATATGTGATATAAAAACAGGTATGTACTGACCAAGCAGCAGCTGAGAGACCAAGAGGACACGGTACATGGCTGTTGCTTCTGAGGGTGAGCAGTTGAAACAGCTATATGGCCAAGTACCTTTCCGTCTTCTTCGCACCACGTTTATTTCTAAAAAATACAATACGAACACGAACGTCCTTTGACCTGACCTACAGTTGACCAATCAGGAACCGTTGCGACATTGGACGTCAGCGTCACGTTATTACAATAATACACATTGGCCTAGATCAATATAAAAGAACGTATAGATGTATTACACGTTGCTCTCCGACCGGCGGTTTTGTACATGTCGTGATTTCAACAGTGAATGGCTGTTATTTCCCGTATCCAATAACGATGTTTATACGAACGTAAATAGTAACTAGGACAAACACAGATGGGGTAATGTTGAAAGCAGATAGAGTATTTTCTGACATCGGCCGGGGAATTACATTCAATGAGTGTAGTGTGTGGTATGTCGCGTTGAAGTCGTCAGTACCAATAACACAGTGACAGAACCTGCATAATCACGTCATGGTTCATAAGTGATAATATTGAGTGAGTGAGTGAGTGAATGAGTGAGTGACTGAGTGAGTTTACGTTTACGCCGCACTCAGCAATATTCCAAGTATATGGTGGAGGTCTGTAAATCAAGAGTCTGGACCAGACAATCCAGTGATCAACATCATGAGCATCGATCTACACAACTGGGATATGATGACATGTGTCAACCAGGTCAGCGAGCCTGACCGTCCAATGCCGTTAGTCGCCTCTTACGACAAGCATGTAAGCCTTGATGGAGGCAGATAGCCTGTCTGATCTTCACGGGTAGTGATAATATTGGATTGGATCGAAAAATGTATTTTGTAAGCTCATTTAGTTACTGATACTCTAGATTGTGCTGCTAGTTTGTTTGTTTTGATAACTTTGACAACATGATTCCGGAGACTGTATCCAAAGAGACATACACACAATGGACCTCATAAAGAGGACTTTTACTCAGATGTAGTGATGTTCTGTCAGTTTCATGGCGCCAGTTTTGTTGCAACCAAATGTGCGAGTATATATTTTCACGTCATGATCATTCTAGTTTTCAGCATTTCAGATTTTCACACCCTCGATATATGTTGGTGTTTATAACATACTAGTATAATGTTTTCAATTTTATTGGTCTAGTTCCATTGCCGTATTTTAAAGGAACGTTAAGGTCCGTTTCGCGGACTATTTGAATGACACAAATGTGAGGTCATTTCAAGGCTGTAGTAAAATATAGGACGTCATTTTGTCGTTGTTATGTCGCGAACGTACCATTACGATGTGCCTGAGATTGGGATTCCAGAACATGTTATATTGTGTGCATGGAGAGAATAACATGTGGCTTATAATCATCAATATCCCCTACCCCCTCAGACTTCCACCTCTTCACTCTCCTCTCTCGCTCTCTCTCTCTCTCAACCTCTTTCTCTCTCTCTCTCTCTCTCTCTCTCTCTTCTCTCTCTCTCTCTCTCACTCCTCTCTCTCTCTCTCTCTCTCTCTCACTCCCTCTCTCTCTCTCAGCTCCTCTCTCTCTCTCTCTCTCTCTCTCTCTCTCTCTCTCTCTCTCTCTCTCTCTCTCTCTCTCTCTCTCTCTCTCTCTCTCTCTCTCTGACTAAACTTGAGAAATCACGTACGTATGTCAGGTGAGACCTGGCAACCTTACTCAGACTAGGATCTAACTCAGTCTATTTGAGAGGCATTCAAGAAGTTGTAAGTAATTGGAATGACAAGTCTTTATATATGATCAACTTCTTTATTGGACAATAGCGACGTTTCGGTAGAGATACTTATACTGTTTTCAAGCATGACTGACTGTATGACTTATCTATATATTTCCAATTGTCAGCTGACCATGTCAACCGACATCAATATGTGCTAAATATGGTAGCAATGCATAATACAACCATTGAATTACACTGTCAATCTCATGAATTGATACCATTGATGGCCTGTTGGTCGAATGTGAATACCCCACCTTATTCAAATACATGTAGAAAGTATACAATTCATGCAAACAATGCAAGCGGTTGAAGCGTTTGGGGATAATGTCTGTACATTTACATGCAAAATATGACCCAACAACGCATGATACTTTTATACGTTGACTAAATTCTGTTTCATTTGACTTTTACATTTAGTTGATTTTTTGGAGGTGGCATGGGGTAGAGTTGTGTGTTATGGTAAAGCGGGTGGGTCGTGAAGACTATACAAAGTAGGAAAACCAAGTTCTATGGATAGTCAACTTCTTTATTGCAGTGAGTGCAACGTCTCGGTGTAGGTACTAACACCGTTATCAAGCAAGTGATACAAAGAGTTGTAACAAGGAGAATATACCTACTCTGTACATCAATCTACACTGTTCAAATCACTAATTAGCAATCCAAGGTATATCAACCTTTGTCAATTGTATATACTCACTATGCAGGTATGTATAGATTCTCCTTGTTTGGTTTTCCTTCACCTATACAACTTCTAAAATGCCTCTCAAAGAAGTTATACAAAGTAGTGTGTTCACGTGCCGTGTTGGCTTACATGAGTGAGTGAGTGAGTTTAGTTTTACGCAGCACTCAGCAATATTCCAGCTTTATGGCGGCAGTCTGTAAATAATCGAGTCTGGACCAGACAATGCAGTGATCAACAACATGAGCGTCGATCTGCGCAATTGGAACAGGTGACGGGGTATTCCCGTGAAGTAGAATGTTATTACAGTATTATCTCCTTGATGTTGTGCCGGTGTTGTTATGAAAGATTAAGTCACTGGGTGTTGTAGAATTCTGAACTATGTGGTGAAATATGATTTGAATTTACTGAGTTCATTTACTGAGTTTAGCTCACTGAGATTATAATGATACTGATTAATGTGGTCACTCAATCAATGAGAGTGAAAATGTTTAAAGGAGAATGCGAGTGAATTGCAATAATTTGCTGGGTGAAAGATAAAGTCATCAGAAACATATTCCCAAATTTTCAAGTCAAACTTTTGTTAAATTATGTTTTAATCGCGAAAACAGTTTCTGTAAATCTCAGCTTCGGCCATTATGCATATTTCCGCTCGTGACGTCAAATGTGCCTGGAGTCCGCCATATTGCCAAAGACCAAGCGCTACAGTAGTACAAATCGCGTTGTTTCTGTCGTTTTTGTAAATGGTACGATGGTGTATTCTGTTGCCTGGGGATGCACGGAATCATCGAACAATGGAAAGCCACCATTTCTTCCGTTTTCTAAGTAAAGAGACAGAATTAGGCAGGAAAAATGGTCCGATCATTCCGAGTCGGATGCATATGAAAGCGACAAGCACACATGGGGCATACAAATCCCCAAGCTAGGCTGAAGAAGGAAGAAGTACCCACGAGATTCATTCATACTCCATCATTCCCTGTTACAACTTACTGTCAGTGGTATTTGAAAATAAATTAAATCAAGTACGATTGCCAGTCGAATTGCCCCAGCTGCAAATTGCCCCAGCAATTTTGGTCAAATTGCCCTTGAGTTTTGGTCAAATTGCCCCAGGGGGGTAGTTAAAATGCCCCAATTTATTTAAAATGATTAAATATAGGCCATAAATGCATAATTTTGTCAACTTTGATATTATGTTCTTCATATAAAAGTATATACATAGTTATGAGTTTACTGATGGAACACTTATCAGAAATATTACTTCTTCATAACTTTAATATGAAGAACATAATATCAAAGTTGACAAAAAGTATGCATTTACGGCATATATTTAATCATTTTAAACAAATTTGACCAAATTATAATCAATGACCAAATTTGCGGGGGCTTTTGTAGCGGGGGGAGGGGGGCAGTTCCACTGGTACCCATGAGATAGATATCAAAATCAGTAAGAGATTTCACATGAGCTTGAGAGTGTTTCGCTATGACGTTCTTTTCGGTTTAGAGCCCTAAATGCTGCAGACCGAAACATTGCCGAATACAACGGCAAATCTTGAAGTACTTGTTGCTTTCATTGTTTTCCATTTTGTCCAATTACGCACGTCGGCATCAGACTCGCTATTGTCAGTAGTGTGTGCCGTGAAAGTTGTTCTGTGTTCACATTGGTGAACAAGATGCCATTCTAAGGCTATGGCCGAGTGCCATAGCTATTTCCATAACCAAACACTGGGGAAACATACATTGTCCTGACAAGTATTTAATGATTCACCAGTTTTCGGGGAATAACTTATCTGCGGCGCGAATATTATCTCTGCTCGACCAGGCTGGGATTTTGTGTGGAGACTTGCTACGTGATTAATAAGAACTAGGATCCTAAAAAAAATTCCAACAAAATAACTCCAGTGTAACTTTTGTAGCAGATAATTTCTATTTTCCCTCGTCTGAAGCATAATTATTGTGTTTTTAAATCCCAGACACCCCACAGTCACCCATTTGATACAAAAGGAACTGCAATCACTTTGTAAAAAATATAATTCTTAGGGACTGGTCATATACTTATAGGGGTGGGTTTGCTGGTTGGAACTGTATCACATTTTGCTGTCAAATAGTATTCTTGTTGAATGATATGGTATATTTTTAAATTTATTTTGAACTCAAGCGGTGCCTCCGTTTCGCTTGATTCTTCTTCTTCATCTTCACTGGAAGATTGTCTTGCAAGATGTAAAATCGGATCGTATTGATACGGTCTAACATCCATTTCAGAAATGACATCAGGAACACCTTTTACTGCTTCAGAATCCATGGACACTGTTTAGTTGTGCGGTAAAATCAAAGCGGAAGCCATCAGCAACAGGCACATGTGACGTCATGTCACGTGATACCCCCTCTGCTCATTAACTGTCAGTTGTTTCCGTAAAAGGCGGAAATACGAGTACGTTTTTTTGTGTTTTTATTGCTTTTTTACAAACTTTTTCTCCAATTTTAATAACGGAAGGTGACTTTTATAATGTCCTTTACAATATATCAAAAGTTTCGTTCGGATTCTCCTTTAATTTGTTCACTCAATCAGTACCATACAGTATACTTACATACCTTAAATATTGTATAAATACCATCAAGGTACAAGAGGTAGTATCAGATTCACAATGACCCATTCACAGTTAAGAGAGTTCGAGTGTTTCACGATGCCGCCTGGAAAAGATGTTACTTTCATTTTGCCCAGTGTGTGTGGAGGAAAATACAGGACGTCGGCCTCCAGACAGACTACAAGAACAACCAAGTTCATCCCACGCTGTGCTGGTCTGCCTTTATGTTATATAGTCATATATTACATATTATATTATATGATACCATAAAAACCAAACCATTTTATTACTGTTTCGTAAAAATGTAATTATATAATATATCACTATACCATAAAAACCAAACCATTGTGAGCAGGTAATTTTCTAACTTTTGTGTTCTTGCATTTTAGGTGGAAGATGTCTGGCTCGAAATCCTAGAAGACAAAAGATGTCTGCAGGTCGCAGACTACATGACCACGAACATGAGGCTGACCTCCGAGAATGGAACCATCATCACCAGGCCTTGAAGGAAATGCCTCCAAGTTCACTCCTGTGTTTTTACAGTTCAGCGCCATATAAGTGGCCTTATTAATTATATAATAATTAATTGATATTTATTTTCAATCCCCCGGCAGCACCACCAGTCCTGCATCTGTTGATCGTATACACTACTGCCCAGAAGTTCATACCCCTTACGCGCATGGGCCACACGTGACGCAACCCGTGCGCATCCCGTTATTCACTCGTGCGCCACGCGTGTGCCACCGGTATGCAACGCATCAGATAAATCAAATGTATATTTTGATATTACAGGTCAGCTGGCATGACATTCTTCCATGACATGATTAAATATCACGGCACAAGATAAACAGATAGAATCCGAAGCATTCCCAGGTATCTTATCATCCACGTAGGAGAAATAAAAAACTCAAATCCCACTGCTTGGATACTATAGCCACCCGGGGTATTTTGAAATGATGGCTCTTGTTGGGGATGAAGATATTAATCAACATGTGCCCTTGTGTATATACGTGTACACATTGGCAGCGTTTGCCCTTAACCCTCAAAAGCTGCAGGCGCTGAGGACCAAGAACCATAGGTGAGGTGAGGTGAAATTGGGTTTAACGTCGCGCTGGAGAATATTTCGCTCATATGACGACGTGCATGCGTGTGTATGTGTATGTGGGGCTACTTGTACTAGCCCAGACTTAAGCTGGTTTTATAGTGCTAACTCACTGAGATACCATGCCGCAGTGAAGCATGAATACCCCACTCAGACACATTATACTGACTCCGAGCCGACCAGTCCTTGTTGTGCCTACCCATTAATGCCGAGTGCCAGGCAGGGACCAACAAGTACCATATTTTAACGTCTTTTGGTATGACGCGGTCGGGGATCGAACCCGCGACCTTCCGCTCTCCGGGCTACGCTCTAACCACTATACCACGGAGGCGGTCCCCCAGAACCATAAAAAGTTGTGGGTCCTGATAAGAATGTGCAAGCCCTATATTTCAGCTATTATGATATCATATCATATCATATCATATTCATATAACGCCATAGTCCATCCCATGTACATCCCATGTACATGCATGGTCAAAGCGTTTTGTTTTTCCCTCGATCATCGGATGTCAATCTCAACGGCACATAGTATATTTCAATCTCAACTTCCTGGGGATCATACAACTCGTGAAACCCCAATGCGCACCAAGTTAATGTGAGTTACCCATCCTTTCGAGGTACCCATTCACTACTTTGTCCAAGGTGTACTGCAAGTTGGAGGTGTTTGCACGTATTCATGTGGCCACCATCTGGTCATGCATATACCAACGGATTCGTGTGTTCTTCTAAGTGCACAGGGTTGTGTACTGTACACTATAGTTTGGCATGAAATGCATGTGGACCCGTTTATTTTGTAAATATCTCTTCATCCAATGACCCAATGGATCTCAAACTGTGCAAGTGGATGTTTTGTCAGACAACCTAATCACATTGTAAATCACCGATTTTATGCATTTGTATTAAAGAATCTGTCTATGTAACTGTCAACAAAATAAACAGCAGAACGCAGACTGCTTGCAGAGGGAGGGAGCCAATGACCTGTAACAGCGGCAGTGTTGGGTCATAAAGGTCAACGTTTGTCAATGTAGGTCAGCTATGCACGTGACAGGTATGAAGAGGTGTCACAGGTCGTGAATAGGGTAAGGTGGGTGCCAACTGTTAACCATCATACGGAGTTTGTTTCTCTAAATTGTTCAACATTAACCACAAAACCCGTTGTTAGGTTGTCTGACAAAACATCCACTTGCACAGTTTGAGATCGATTGGGTCATTGGTTGAAGAGATATTTACAAAAAACCGGGTCCACATGCATTTCATGCCAAACTATAGTGTCCAGTGAAGTCTGGAGCACCATTCTATGTTGTTGGTAGTGTATGCAGTGGGATATGTTCAGGGGTGTTTTTTGTTTCGATGCAGTATGTGCATTTGCCCGTTTGTTTGTTTTATTCTATGAAGAAGGGGATTTAATTACCAGCCAGCGAGCCTGACCACGCGATCCCGTTAGTCGCCTCTTACGACAAGCATGGGTTACTGAAGATTCATTCTCACCCGGACATTCAAGAGTCCAAACACACAGACATGAGTAGGGAGCCACATGAACTCGTCTAATATGCCCGAGCCTGGGTCTTTCTGCCTAAGGAGTGTAGAGTAAGTGAGTGAGTGAGTTTGGTTATTCGTCAATTTTAGCAATACTCCAGCCATATCACAGCGGGAGACACCAGAAATGGGCTTCACACATTGCACTCATATGGGAAATCGAACCCGGGTCTTCGGCGTGACGAGCGAACGCTTTAACCACTAGGCTGCCCCGCCGCCCCTAAGGAGTGTAGAACCTGATCGGGTCTTTCAAGTTGGATAACTTGTCCCCAATCCCTTTAACATTTGTGAATATAATATGTTTAAATAAGTCAATTAACCTAAGTGCTTTTCAGTATTTCGTTTATTAGTTTAGGTTTTGTTTGTGTTTGTTTGTTTTTGTGTGTGTTTTTGTTTACATTTTGTATTTCTAGGAGCCCGGCGAGTGGGTCTGTTATAATTACGATTTTATTGTGTCGTTTGAGCGAGTCATGGGGTGCTGTTTCTGTGGGGTGGAGTTACCTCTGAGGTAAATATTGATCGGTTGTCTGGGAGTCTGTATGATACAGTTTACCCCGAGGGGTTGTGATGTGTGGGTGCCGAAACCTGTGCGTTTTGTACCCTCGTGAAAGGATTCGTTTGTGTCCGATACCAATTTGGCCTGTGATCCTGTGTGTAATCCTGGTCACGATGGCGTGTGGTCCTGTCCGTAGAGCTCAGGTCACAAATCAGTTGAAGTTAAGCAACGTCGAGCACGGAGAGCCCTTGGATGAGTGATCGTGTTTGGCAGCTTGACTCCTGAGAGTTTCTAGGACTTCAGTCCTGCCCTACAACGAAGCCAATGTGATACATATGGTCTCACCTTAGGTAAAAGAATTTGTTCAAGATTGCCTCTGTTCATCCAGCAGAAAATGGGTACCCGGTGGGATAAGTCATGTGACTATTAACCTTCCAGCGCAGCATGGGTTATCTGGGGTAATGATAATCAGATTCCAGTGAGCAACTAGTCAGATGGATACTAGGTGCTATATAAATTAATTATAATTATTAGTGTTGGGTTTC
This sequence comes from Haliotis rubra, assembly GCF_003918875.1. Taxonomy (NCBI): domain Eukaryota; kingdom Metazoa; phylum Mollusca; class Gastropoda; order Lepetellida; family Haliotidae; genus Haliotis; species Haliotis rubra. Next base: position 265,599 of record NW_025767675.1, read on the forward strand.
CGCAATGTGTGTGTTTGTTTGTTTATTCATTTCCCAGGGGTGTTTGGTGTTTATGTGAGGAATGTTTAGGTTAGTTGTGAAGATGCTTAATGGGCAGGTGTTTTGATTTCGCTTTACGATATTGGTGTTAAAAGTGAGAGCAAGCGCTTGCAGTTGTTGTTTGTTTTATCGAGGAGTTCGATCGATTGAGGGGAGGATGTTGATGCCCATACAGTTTTTGGTAAACTGTACCTGTCTTAGTTCTGAGGGGATTTCGCCTGTTAGTGCTTATAATGAGATAAGTGAGGTAATGTGCGATTGTTTTAGAGCTTTGTATTGTATTGAGCTTGTATTATGCTTTTGAAATTTAAAGGGGCCATGTTTAAGATAAATTGACTGGGTAATTGGGCGCATATTATTAGTGAGTTTAGTTTTACGCCGCTCTTAGCAATATTCCAGCAGTATCACGACTGGGGACGCCAGAAATGGGCTTCACATATTGTACCCATGTGGTGAACCGAACCCATTTCTTCGGCCAGACGAGCGAACGCTTTAACCTCTAAGCTACCTCACCTCACCGAAACCTGCTTGAAGTTGTCCCAGAACGGCACAGTTTGGTCACTAATAACACCTTTACAAGCCAGCTGTTAACTAAAAGGATCGGGTGGTCAGGCTTGCTGGCTTGGTTGACAATAAGTCATCGGTTCCCAATTGCGCAGATCGATGCTCATGCTGTTGACCACTGGATTGTCTGGTCCAGACTCGATTATTTACAGACCGCCGCCATATAGCTGGAATATTGTTGAGTGCAGCGTAAAACTACACTCACTCACTCACTCACTCACTCACTCACTCACTCACTCACTCACAAGCAAGGAAGCAAGCAAGGAAGCAAGCAAGCAAGGAAACAAGCAAGCAAGCAAGCAAGCAAGCTGTTACGTTTTCGCCATTATTTCACTTGCTGGTTCAGACTGGAGAAAAGCAACACATAACACATACAGAAGGCCTGATGCACTCAGCCTCATTATGAAGTGGTAGTCTAGTGGTTAAAGCGTTCGTTCGTCACGCTGAACACCCGGTTTCGATTCCCCACATGGGTACAATGTGTGAAGCCCATTTCTGGTGTCCACGGCTGGAATATTGCTAAAAGCGGCGTGAAACTAAACTCACTCACACATTATGCTCGTGCAGCTGTTGATTATATTTTATGTACGCTTCGGATTATTACAATTTGCCGTATTCAGGTGAGGTGGGTATCCATTTTTAACTGTGGCATAGTATCTCACTGGGCTTGCAATATAAAACCAGCACTTGTTTAAACAACTACGCATGCGTGTAAGGAAGTCATTATATTAGTACATTTTCAATCGAAGCAACGTACGGTAAACCCAGTTCACTCCATCCAATCACCCTCTCAGTAAACAAACATGCTATGAAGCCGTTTAAACTTGATGCTATTTGCGATTAGGTTATGGTGTCTGCACTTTATTGCATTTTCGTATAATCCGCTCTCTATTACCATGTAGACATTTGGAAGGTGAGGTGAAATTGGGTTTAACGTCGTGCTTGAGAATATTTCGCTCATATGACGACGTGCATGCGTGTGTATGTGCGGCTGCTTGTACTAGCCCAGACTTAAGCTGGTTTTATAGTGCTAGCCCACTGTGTTACCATGCCGCAGTGAAGCATGAATACCCCACTCAGACACATTATACTGACTCCGAGCCGACCAGTCCTTGTTGTACCCATTAATGCCGAGCGCCAGGCAGGGACCAACAAGCACCATATTTTACGTCTTTTGGTATGACGCTGTCGGGGATCGAACCCGCGACCTTCCGCTTTCCGGGCGGACGCTGTAACCACTACACCACGGAGGCGGTCTTTGGAAAATATTAACCACTATTCACAAGTCATGTGAGTAACATGCGTTCTGAAACCTACTCGCCTTTATAAAAAGGGTATCTAACGGAGACGCGTTTATTATTAACTCCGAACAAATAGAAATTAGAGATCAGGAATATGACTGCGAATATTGTTGTTGTGATGGCTGATCACTCCTGTGAGCTTGAGTGCACCTCGCACACGTCATTTGTCTCAGTGATTGGCAGATCCAGATAACTGAAGAGTGTCAAAGAGGACGACTTATGCGGTCTTATCCGTTTATGACTATTACGAGATACATTTTCTGCACGATCCGTTAAGGTTCGGGTTAGAATGAGCCTTGCTTGTCGTAAGAGGCGGCTAAAGGGATCGGGTGGTCAGGCTCGCTGACTTGGTTGACACATGTCATCGGTTCCCAATTGCGCAGATCGATGTTCATGTTGTTGTTCACTGGATTGTCAGGTCCAGACTCGATTACTTACAGACCGCCGCCATATAGCTGGAATACTGCTGAGTGCGGCGTAAAACTAAACTCACTCACTCACTCATTTTCTGAACGGAATTCTGAACATAGTTTGGAATCAGCTTTGCTATTATTCAATAAACGATTTTGTTAGAACACCATCAATTCGTTTGCCGTCTCTGCGCACCACATAATATGATTTGTTGAAATATTCAACATATGGTCTTGTGCTTAGAGTCCAGGTCACAGATCAGTTGAAGTTAAGCAACGTCGAGCACGGAGAGTCCATGGATGGATGGCCGTGTTTGACAGCTTGACTCCTGAGAGTTTCTAGAACTTCAGTCCTGCCCCACAACGAAGCCCATGTGATACACGTAAGGTTACGAAGGTTTAATTTTTTTTCGGCTTCCTCCAACGGTTCTCCATGAGTAAAGTGGAAAACAACTTGTACACATATATACACTACGATGGCATTGGAGAGATATAATTGAGGATGAAGTACAATACAATATACATTATATTTATATATACAAAGGTGCCATTAGAGAATGATACAAACATTTAATTACATGTATTTATATCTAAACTTGTATGGATACATTTACCAAATTTTGACAAATTTTTAGCATTTTTAGCTTTCTTTGAACAAGGTAATCTTTTAAGTGTACAAAGGTTGGGCCAGGTATTGACATACTGAGGTATATACAGCTGTCGCTGTTGGTGAAGAGCTTGACACCAGAAAAACTCATCACCAACAGCGGGTGAGTTACATAATTTACATGAACGATCATATCTAGGAGTATTTGTCCACCGGCCAGTCTCAACGGGTAAATAATGGTTACTATTTAACTTACTACTGAGTTTGTTCAAAAGTGCCTCTGAATACCCAGCACAAAAACTGGTGATGGTCATGTGATTATAACCTCGTAGCGCCTCACAGGCAGCTTGGGTTATTCGGGATAATAATTAACTTTCCCTGCTTTGAGCATGCTGTCGGTGTGGATTTAGAGAAATATAAATGAACTATTTAAAAAAAATAAATAAATAAAAAAATTCATATACAAAATCACCCCAAAACATTCATGATTCTTTACCGCTTTTGTTCACTGTAAGTATGGTACCAGAAATACCAGGAGGGACACCAGAAATGGGCTTCACACATTGTACCCATGTGGGAAATCGAACCCGGGCCTTCAGTGTGACGAGCGAACGCTTTGACCACTAGGCTTCCCCAGAGGGCCGACCAGTAAGACAACTAATACCCTGTAGTTTTGTAATTAACGTGTTGTGTACGTCAAATTACCCTCAAATAAGTGCACACAGTAACTACCGTTCCCTGCACCTTGACATATCCTTTGCACTGTACGTTTCAGATAAAACACAAGTATGATGATATCGTCTGCGTACGCGAATAAGGCTTTCACGATTTTATTTGTTTGTCCTGAGTACAGTGTCAGAAGTGGCGTCAAAACTATGACAGAGAAATTAAATTCATCATGTCGGTATATTTGTACCTATAGACAACGTTAAATTCTATCCTAAAGGATTTGGAGCAAGCCTACATTTTGAAAACGACATGCAGGTCTCTATACATGAATTAAATTGAATCCTAAATTTTTTTAAACCAACCCAAATTTGAAAAACGATACGCAGGTCTCTACACGTGGGTTAAACTGAATGCTATTTTTTTTTAAAAACAGCCCAAATTTAAAAAAAGGACATGCAGGTATCTACACGTGGGTTAACATGAATCCTAAATATCTTAAACCAACCCAAATGTGAACAAAAGACCTCTTCACGTGGGTGACATTGCATCGTAAAGGCTTTGAAACCAGGCTCAAATAAGAAATATAAGTTTGAGTGTGTGACACAATAACACCAGGGCAAGAGGGCGAGATGGGAGCTACGCTTTACTTTTGAATCATTGTCCTGCACGTTGTTAATATCGAAGTACACTAAACACCAAAAAGAAACGTTACCCTCCTTCTTGGCGTTGTGATGCGTGGATGTCCACTTCTTGGCCACTATACGGTGACCCCAGTCTGCCTGAAACCCTGAATAAATCTTATTAACGTGATACGGTGGCATCCAAGGGCGTTGACAACAGCATTGTATGTCGACCCCATCTGCACCATCCCAATGGCTCTTTCTCTCTCTTCAGCTGTTAATCGTGGCATAATTCTCGTACTTGTGTATCAGATCATGTATTCTAGGCTCTCTTCATACACTATACAATCATTCTATATGTGAAATTGATGCAAATACTGCTTGAATATTGCTGCGGTTTGGCGACTGATATTGCTATGTGTAAACAGAAAATAGAAAAATGTTACTAACGTTTCTTTTGGCGTTTAGTCAAGTGTGTAACTGCCAGTGTAGTTTTATCCCCAATCCAGCAAACAGGAAGTTCATAGTTCATGAAATATTTCACATATTGCGATATAACAGAATAGGCCAGATTATCAGTTGATACATTATCTTGTGACGAAGGTCGGTTTGACGGTCGTACTGAAACAATGTCGACCTGTAATCCAGGGATGGTTTACGTACCCCATGCAGTAACGACTAAACGAGGTGTACAGACTTGTCATTTTGGAGCATTTTGAACCAACCTAATCGGGACAAACCGGAATTCAAACCAATGATCCTAGGTTTCTGCCGCGCTCAGGGGACGCAACTCCACACATACTGTGTCCTGCCTGCCCACTGTTTTCTCTGAAGGTCCATTAATACATTGAAGTTTGTAGCTGCTATTCTCCTTTTGTATAAATACATGATGATGTTAAATTTCTTTTAAGGAAAGATATGAGGATGAAATCAAAAAAAAATATACCATACATTTTATTTAATTAAGATCGAAATGAAGACCGTTCAAATTTGTTTGTTTATATCACGAGGCGCCTTTCATACACAATGGCGGTAGTTATTGCATGTTCTGTATGAAAGATATCATGTTAGGCAAGTCTGTGGTAAGTATTTAGAAGCTGTAATACGATGCCATGAAGTTAATACTCACTTTGATTACTATTTCAAGGCTACTTCTTGCTGCTTCGTCAAAATATTAAACCCAGTTAAACTTTCTTAAACTCGACAGAACCCTTTCAATGTTCCTAGCCAATCCTTCCGGAAGGCGTATTAGATCTGTAGTTCTGAGGATGTGAAGAAGTCACTTTGAAAATACGATGCCATGTATATTCAATGAGGTTTGGGCTGGGTGACAAGGAGCTGATAGATTTCTTGGTAGGGGTGATCAATTCTACGTTGAGAGAACTTATTTAGAGAATAACCAACGAGGTACGAGTGATTACGGGAAATTTGCCCGAGTTCAAATAATGTTCACGGTGCCAAAACGTTATTTGATCAAGTCAGTTGTCCGTAACATCGTTCATTCACGACTGGCGTGTGTCTAGTTACGGGCGACGATGTAGTGTTGAAACACACTTTGGCAAAAACCTGTCAATTTTTGGGAAAGTCAACGGTTAAAAGTTGGAAAATCTAAAAGACAACCATCCAACGAATACATCCAGAAAAAGTTTTCTGTCAAGAAGCCCAACACGTTTGAAGATTAAACAACATTTTGTTCTGTCGAAAGTGTGTTACAGTCACGTCGTTGGTCGCAGTAGAGTACAGCAGTTCCAAGAAGGATAACTCTAGTCGGAATCCGAGTCAATGGGAAGAATACGCCTTTTTAGAGCAGATGGTCGACTCACAGAGGAGCCATTCGGGATGTTGAAGTGGTATACACCACCATAAAATGGACCTGAGAATAGTGTATGTACAGAATGAAGATTTACGGCATGCGACAAAGACTGACGTCATGGTGGCAGGCCATTGACCTTGATCGGGGTTAGACTAATGGCGGCCATGTTTGTTTACAAACAATGCAAACGATTGTTTTGGGTTTTTTAAGGCTATTTATTTTAAAAAGACTACTATTTATAACGCAATTGTATTGCAAAATGATAATGTCTAATAAAAAGAGTATTCGTATTCTTTAACCTTGATGTTTTCTTTTTTAAATCTCGGAATGTGTGAGTTCAGCACGTTCTAATTATCAATGAAACGGTAAAAGTTGTCAATAAACTTGGATCATGAAAAGAAGTTCCGTCAACTAATCATATTTCGTCTCTGCTCAGCTGACCAATCAAGGTTGAGAATCACTGAAAAGCACATGTACGATTATCACCCAAAAAATCACCTTGTATCCTAGCCAGTATGGGTAATAACAGTATGTATGTATAAAAAGAGTGGGGTCGTAAATAATAAATGTAAATACTAAGTATTAGAACCGAAATAAGTGTTGACGACAGCCATCTCATGCAAGATCGTTTTTTGGTTTTAAAACATAACACCAAAACACATCTTATGGTTTATACATGTGTCAGGTAGACAACACACATGTGTAGGGTGTCAATCCTGACTTTGAGATATTCAAGGAAGGTAGATTAACGTCAAAGGATATTGAGAGGCTTTTTGATTCTGCTTATCACACACTTGTGATGTTCTTACTTTCATTCATAGTTAACTTTGCATTTATGTATGAACTGGTAATGCGGCGTCAGCAATGCGCGTAGTATCTACTGTACATGCTCTAACATGCTCTATCGGGGAGAAATCCGGTGAATTTGCAGGCCAAGGCAGTAAGTCAACGTTGTGGTGTTGCAAGAAATCCATAGCAACCCTTGCAGTATGAGGGCAGGCATTGTCCTGATGGAATGTTAACCCAGGGCCATGACTTTGCAGAAAAGGAATTGCCACAGGTCGAAGAATCTGATCCCTGTAGCCCACACCATTTAAGTTGCCCTGAACAATCACCAAAGGAGTTCTTTGGCGTGCTGTTATTGCACCCCAAATCATCACGGAATCACCACCAAAGCGATTCCTCTCCAAGACAAAGGCCTGTGCATAACGTTTCCCCCGCGTCTATAGACACGTTGACGTCCATCACTATGGGAAATGTTAAACCTGGACTCATCTGTAAAAACTACACTTCTCCACCAAAACAAGGGTCTGCGGACATGATTTCGGCACCACATTCGGCGAACTTGTCGATGACGTTGTGTCAGGATAGGCCGTATGGCGGGACGTGTTGGGGTGGATACAGCGAAGTCCTGGGATGGTTCGAGCAGTCGTCACTGCAATCTGAAACCTGTGACGAAGATGGGTCACCCTTATCCATCTGTCCTGTCTTGGCGTTGTTACACGTGGACGTCCAGAACGTGGCCGATCGATGACGTCATTTGTGTTCTGGTAGCGTCTCACCAGTGCAGAAATGGTGTTCCGGTGGCAGTGGAAATGTGCAGCCACTTGTCGTTGAGACATTCCACCACGGACCATCCCAATGGCCTCATGACGTTGTGCAGACGTGAGCCTTGGCATGCTATGCGTTTCAATAGCCGTTTAATTTTTTGAACGATCGCAAGGGCAGGGGTTGAGCTTTCCAAAGTAACAGTATTGTGTGGCATTCATTTGCTCTGTTTCTCTTTCCCGGAATGCACGTGAAACAACGTATTGCACGCCTCAAGTACGAAGCACTGACGTCACAGAACGTGGCACATGCATGGATGTTGGATACATGTCACTAATCTCTGAGTTAAAATCCGTATGTGTCTACAGAGGTTTGATAAATTTAGATTTTAAATTTTTGTATGCACATTTTCTTTATGTGCCTAATATAGAATAGGGGTACGAGATAAAGTCTGACAAAAAGCCATTGTAAAGCTTTATTTATCAAATAAAGCTTTTATCAGGCCCTAATCTCTTTCCGCTAGTGTGCAGACCACTTTTGAATCCCCAGCCAACTTCCTGGTCACTATGACCGCGAGCCAACATTTTCCTGGTCACGTGACACTATTGTGATCACTCAACAGTTAAATATTTTGAATTGCTACTTCTTGGGTAGGGGTAACATTGTGCCGTGAGGTATGATCAATAATTCCTCTCTGGCGAAACCTCTCGGCGGCCCATCTTTCAAATAGTACAAGTTGGGTTCGTCGTCTTTGATGTCCACTTTATCTATGTTGTAAGTTTTGATTGACCATGTCGGATTGGTGGCTCGTTTCCGAGTGTCTCCTTCGTGTTCTCCCGGCTGGTAGAGGTACCTGACGAGAACCCTGTCGGGTATTTGTTTCTCTTTTCCTTTACGCGATGGTGTAGCCGATTCAGCGTTCGCTGATTTCAATTTAAAAGCGTCGGCTTGTTTTTTATTGGTGATATGAGTGATTTCGTGATTGATAGCCGACACCATTTGCGGTAGCCGCACGACCCATTCGGTGTTGGGTTTATTTAGACTTATTTCCTGTGCGTACTGATGTCCCAATAAGCGCTCGGCCAAAGTCCTATCGAATCTCTCAACGATGGCTTGGCTGCGATGAGCTCCGGCCGTGCCACACCTGACTTGGACGTCGTGCTTGGTTAGAAGTTGTGACACGGCACCCATGAACTCCCGTCAGGGATCGACTTGCAGCTCGGTGGGCCATGTCAGCGGACTGTGCTTGTATATGCGCTCGAACGCATGAGCTACTTGGGTCGAATCTTTAGCGGTTAAGGGTTCCGCTTCTTTGTAGCGGCTGGCCACGTCAACGACGGTTAGGGCGTACTTGTATGTTTTACGTCTCACCCTGTCGTGAGGTAGAAACAGGAGGTCAGCTTGGTGAACGCGATTGGGCGTCGACACGTCAAATTTTCTTCTAGGTACGTGGCGTGGTGCCGGTAGGTAGATTTGCCACAGGGCTTGTTTTTCCAACCACGCTTTGGCTTCGTTTTGTGATACTCTTGCTATCTCGGCAAGCTTGTGTATGACGCTCGCGCCTTTCCAGTATCCACGCGGGCTGTAATAAATGTTTTCAAATTTTTTTGATGTCGTGACATTATATATATATATATTTATTCTTTTAGTTCAATTTTTTCGTGTCCGTACGCGTACGTGTTGATTACTTGATGGCGATCCAACGTTTCGTGTCCATCGGCGACAGGGACGTTTTGTTTATCGTCAGTCCGTATATCCTGTGTCCGTTTTTCTCAGCGTATTCATTTGATGTTTGAAAGTGCGGGTCTTGAACAGGGCTTCCTTGAATCTGGCGTGTTTGATTTGTTTTTTTCACCACATATTTTTTCACGCCTTTCGCTTTTATGATGTCATTATCGTCTGCTTTCAGGATGGAATACATTTTGGGTCTCAAGCCGATGTATTCCGCGATCGGCGTGCCGGCACATTAGTCCTTCATCTTGCCCAGCACTTTTTATTGATAGTGTCATGCATCGGGTGGTCCTTGGGGTAGTCGCTGGTGTCGTACAGGTGTATTTTTTCTTCATGTCCTCGTACACGTCATCGGTTCGAATTTCCATCAGCAGGGAATCCGTGTCCGTGTACAGCACTTCACACCTGGCGCCGTACTGGCCCTTCAGTTCGTTGTAATAAAAGTTGTACATCAGGTGTTTGGATAAGTCGAGGATGCTCATCCCCACGTAAACAGGCCGGTTGAATTTGCTACCAGATCATCGCTGAATATTTTGCTTCGGTTGAAAGCTGGGCTGGCTATCAGTTTTCTGAGTTTTTCTTCCTCTTTCGATCGGACTAGTTTCACGTTCACGCGTTTTCTCAAATTCTCCATCGTCTTGCCGAACACAGAGTTGTTCATGAGCTTGTACAGGTTTTTTCTCGAAATCACTGTTGGCCCGCTTTCGTAAATCCGTGTTCATTCTAATGTAGGGTTCCATCCACGGACTCTGATCGAACTTGAGTACCCTATGAATTTTCGTTAGTTTCATTCCCAGCAACAAGTACAGTTGCAGGTTGCGATAGTGAACGATATATTTTTTCTTGTTCATCAAGTTGGGTACGAGTTTTGCAACGTTAGCCGGCTTATTTTTCCCCAGCAACGTCTGTTGATATTCGGACATCCAATCTGGGTTAACTATCACACGTTCGGGAGCGAGCGGATAGCTGTTGTGTGATTTGTGTAATTCCACGGGATATTCCAAGTCCACTTCGAATATGTATCCTTTTTTCGAATCTGGCACGATGCTCATGACGTCGATCGTCTCGGATGTCCACTCGAATCCCCTGGTGGGTAGATACTGGCTCATGGCCCAGACGTACAGGTTGTTGGCGTCGAGATAGAGGATATGGGTGGTGGATTGATTCGGATTATAGTTTTTTTCACGTACTTGTTGTTGGCTTTCGCGTAGCGTTTGGAGACCATGGAAATCCCACCTTGCAATCCTTTTTCAATGAACAGGTGCATGTCGTAATCCGTCAATAGTTTGAGTTCCACACCGGTCTTTTTCAACAAGGCATCCCAAGAGAGACCCGGGGAGGAGAAATACCACGCGGGGTCTAGGCCATACTGTTTTGAGGCCGGTTTTTCTAAATATCTCGAACACGTCGGTCAACAGGAGTACGTCTGTTTTCAAGTACAGGTTGTGGTAATCACCCAGATTCTTGCAGCCTAGATTATCCCATACGTTAATCGCGTGCGAGTAATCGGCCGAGCCGGTCAACTTGCTGTAAAATCGGTTGATGGGAGGCTGTCGTGCCTCGTTGAACTTGACCTAGTATGTAGTACAGACCCTGAAATAAATATATCCAAGAAAGCCCACGCAAGTCTAGAAAATGTGCCAAGTCTAGATTTCCTCAGCTTCTGAAAATGAAGAAAGTGTCAGGGCTCCTTTTCATTATATTTTTATTTTTTTTACTATGAACTTTTTTTCAGTAAAATATGTTCATTTCAGAGACTAGTTGTGAGTCTTAACTTGACCCAGCTGTCCATGTATTCATAGGGGTAAACGCCCTTCCTCATCAGCAGAGGTTGAGTCTCGGCATCGGTGTATCGATTGGTGATGTGGAAGGCGTTCAGGTCGTTGACCTTGATCAAACTATCGAGAGACGACAGCAGGAATTGAACGCTGTCGATGAATCTTGACATTCAAGTGATCTAAGCAGTAAATTTGTAAGAATAACTTTAGAGGTTAAATATGTATAATTATATTTTCATGAAAATGAATCAATATCAAATGCATTTTTATAACCTCTAAAATTATTCTTACCAATTTACTGTTCCGTACATCATCCAAAATAGAACGGAATATTGCAAAGTTCATATTTCGCGCCCATCAGCAAACAGGCAAAATCTGACAGCATATTATATTTTCCACCAATCGGATGGCCCGAGTCAGTTTGTGCGGATCTGCTCAGATGACTTCAATGTCAAGGCCATCTATGGCAGACAAGTGAGTATGACTGCCGATGGTTTTGGAGAAAATGTCTGCTTACTGTCGAGGAAATAACATGTAGATGTTGCAATAAGTTTTTTAGACCCGGGGAATGCCGCTGCCGCTCGAATCTAGCCCTACATAGGTGCTGTCAACGTGGCTGGAATTAATAAACGAATTTAAACGGTAAGTTTTCGCTGACTTGGGTGATCCATGATTTTGGCTTGGAATTGTGGAGGTAGCTGTTTTCGGTGAGTCGTGGGGTATACCTTTTGAAATAATGATCCGATTGTGACCATTTTTAGGTTATTTTGTAGGGAACTTATCTAGCTTTCGATCCGTAGGCCTCAGCGGGGCCTTCAAAATAGTTTACGTGGTGAAATCAAACTTTGATTGAGGAGGGGGTGGTTTCGTCGTTACATCCCTTTCCTTTTATATAGTACTAGGGTAGGGTCTATATACCTATATGTCTTTCTAACGCCGTTTCTAAGCGTGACACGCCCCTGTGGGTTGTACGGGGTCGTGCAACAGTTCGCGCCAGCACGTTCAAGTTGATGTTCCACAGCATGTCGCTCTTGTCCCGTACGATCGTTCTATGTCGCATGACTCTGTCGTACAGGATGGACAGCTTTCCCGAGTACTGGTTTAAAACCTGTTGGGCCAGCTCCGGGCTCGTTACCATGTCGAACTCCAGCGAAGTGTTGTCGATGGCGTAACTACCTGCATCACCATTCGGCGTACGCACGACTTTGCTGTAGTCGTTAAACGTGAGTTCGTATTCCAACCGATCACCCAGCACAGCCTGGTAAAACAGCGCATGTCCCGTGAGCAACTCGAAGTCGAGCGTTACGCAAAACCAGTTCCCGTACGCTTCGGCGATAGCTTTTTCACCCACCGGGATCTTGTCGAGCTGGTCTTGTGTGAAGTCGTACCCGACGCGCAATCGAGTTTTACTGATACCTTGATACACGTCGTTAACGCGTTCGCCCTCACTGTTCCAGAGATCCATGTAACAGAAAAACACATCGCTATCATCAATATTCAACACCTCGTTGCCGCTGATTTTGATGGTGGTTTTCTTGATGATGGCACGACCCATGTTCCGCACGAGTTTGCGTTTGTCGTTGTTGGAAGTCAACACAATGTTAAACGCCAGTCGAACCATGCCGGGAACGATAAGGTCATTCTCACCCAGTTTGGGGAATCGAACCAACAGCGTTTGGTTTGGATCTATCTTGCTCGGGTTATTGGTGATAGTCACCGACTGATGCACGGCTTTGGCGGCGAGAGGCTCTCTTAATCTTCAGAAAGGATCTAACTTTCTTCTGTACTGTGACACTGTTATATACATAAAATATAAAAGTTTAATATAATTAATATATTGGATGATATCCCGATGGATGATTTGGGTGGTGGTGCGCTCGATGAGGGGGATTACGATGAAGACACTTCGTTTACCAGCAACGTCTTGAGCGACGAACTCGTCAAACAAACCATCAACGAATTTTACGATGGTTTAAAACGCGATAAATATTACGTCGAGCCGCCGTACCAAGACTATTCCCAGTTTGTTATCGATAACAAGGGCATGCTGCGATTGAGAGCCGATCCAAAGATCGATCTCATGAACATGCGCACGAGAAAAACGCTTGCTCTGTCGATGCTGGTCGGAAAACATGGCCTTCATTTTCTTCGGGACGAATTAAACCTGTGAGATTACGGTGGCGCACGACCCAAACAACTTCCACCCAAAGTAGTTCATGATCTGCAAAATGTCAGGACCAAACTCAGCAACGTCGGAGACGTACCCCAACGTGCTAAAGAAACGTCGGACAGCATCGAAAACCTGTTGAGCACGTACTGGAACAAACTTTGCCGTGTTTCGAATGTCCTGTTTGAGAACTGCAAGGGCTAGACAAGGCCTCGAGAACCTTTCGTGGAGAACTCGTGAACAACATAGGGAAACTGAACGAAATCGACGAGCACATCGCTCACGAGAAAATAAAACTCAGGCAGGTCCAAGACGACGAGTCTCTGAAAACCATCATCGAAAAACGATTGCACGACTTGCAAGACGAGAGACGGACCCGTTTGAATTCCGCTTCGTCGAATCGAGAACAGCTTCGGTCCCAGATGAGCCGCATGCGGGAAACCATCGATCGAGTCCTGAACGAAGACACCACGTTGGCCGACATGATCCGAATCCTCTTTCGAGAGCAAGGGACCACCATAGCCAGTATTCTGACGGCACTGGGCTTCATCATATCAACCCTGGTCGTATCACTGACTGGGGGTGGAGGGGGTGGAGGTACGCCTCCAACACCAAGCCCATCAGGCGACGTCAGAGACTGGGTCAAAAAACATCTGAAATCACTCGGTGAAGCCCTGGCTAAACTCGCTGGTAAGTCCGCCGAAGCCCGCACCCGGCATCCTGGGTAGCATCATCTCATGGTTACTAAGCACGCTGTCGAAAACAGTCACGTGGCTTGGTCAAAACCTGTGGGCGTTCATAGTCGCCGTGGTCGTGCTGGTGTACGTAGCCGTTAAGGAATTTTTAACCAGAGGAGACCAAAGCCGGCTGTGATCCCGCCAACCACCAGCGCTGTTTTACGATCGATGTGTTCCTTGTTTTCAGCCACCGTGTGGTGCTGGTTGAACCCTGCGCTCCAGGAATGGTGGTACGACTATGCCCGTTTCACCGGTCGTGGGATTTCGGACGTGACTCACGTTGATACCCTGGTTCACACCCAACTTCTGGTCGGCCGTGGCTACGACTGTTTCGTTGTTGTAGCCCACCACTTTGTTGATTCTCAGTTGCATGTCGCTCGGAGCCATGTACTCAGCCCACATCGAATACGTAGTCGACTTTAGACCGGGCGTATTCCAACACGTCTTGATAGCGTTTGATGGCACTCGGTAGGTCGACCGGGGCCGCTATGGCATCCTCGACGTTGGCCATGAGCTGTTTCTGTGCTTCTAAAGCAGTCCCATTACCGATGATGCCGGAACACGTTTGCGCCTGCGCACCCACCAGCGCCCACACGTACGTTCGAATCGAGTCGTTCAAGCGTTCGATGACGGCATGAGTGAACCCTCTCGACGTGTCCAGCATGAACTTTTTCCAGTCATCCGCGGGTCCCTTATCGAACCCCATGATCTGGTAATCCTTGTTGGTGTCGAAAGACATGAGTTTATCGTTCCACTCGTTTGTCGTGACATAAGAACCTGCATAAAATTTATCACCCCATTCTTTCAACCTCTTGCTGGCTTCCACGAGGGGCATTTTGCGAACGATGGGGATACCCAACCCATGGTTCGGGCCTGCCAAACGCCAATCCGTCTTCGGGTCTATTTTTAATTCATTGCAAACGTTTTCGTAGGCCCGTCGATCGTACGGGTTGTTTAATGCATCCCGCCCTGTGTCCTGTGGGAACGGGGCGCTGATCTCTTTGAGGATACGCCTGACATGGTAGTATATGTGGAACGTGAACAAAGACCTACTCAGCGCATCACGCCTAGTGTCGATCAACGTCAAGCCGCACCCAGTCGTCGCGCACAAGACGGCAAAGTTGAGTTGATTCTGCCAGAACTGCATAGGGTTGTTGAACCAATCGTGGACTGTCTTGTCATGCTTCACCGAAACCCTAAAGTATACTTTTCAAACACATCGATGAACTGGGCTCCCGAAATGCAACCCAGCCACGTCGGCCACGATCTTCATGTTCGCTTTTAGAATAAAACACTCCCAGTTTGTACATTTTAAAATTATTATATAATGGGTATATATACTTTAATATGTACGTGACACTTCCAGGAATAACGAGCGGTGAGTCCGTTCAACTGATGCACGTGATCAATAACACGTCAGGTCAACTTGAAGTCGCACTCTGCGATATCACCTACTACCCGCGATGGACCAACATCAACGGCAAAAACAACAGCCTGTTCGTCAATGATAAACGTAACCAAATAACGGACGGCTACTACAGTGTATGCTCGCTCAGCGATGAAGTCTTCGAACCCGTGGGTGTCGAACTCAAAATTAACGACTCGAACGGCACGGTCGTGTTAACTAACAACGGAAGAAACGTCTTGAGACTCATTCAGCAGTTGGCTAAAACGCTCGGGTTTACGTCGAACGACATACCACCGGAAACCACCGTAACCGGCACGAAATTACCCGATCTTGTTCCATTCCGTTCCTTTCTTGGAAACCAGGCACAATTACCAACGTTGCAGTATCGTTGAACAGACAGGATCGTCCCTCTTAAGAAGTTTCGAGGGGGTCCGTGTTTTGGTCCAAGATATGCCTCTTAGTGTCACAGGGATTGCCGTGGATGAAAATCTAAACCTTATCAGCCTCAAATACATTGATAAGAAATCAACGAAAAACCAATTAGATTTTATCTTATAATATATAATACACAAACACAGGATGGGACTGTACCCAGTCGTAGAAGAAGTAGCGAAAACACTGGAAACCGTAGACGGATTTCGGTTGAGGCAGATGTGTGACGTAACACGCCAACTAGAACAAGATCGTGATATACGGGCGTCATTAAGTAAGAAATACCATAAAGCTTTCAATTTCGTGGATGGGGCTGATACCACCCTTATTGTCATATCTTCCTACGAACCTCTGTTCTAATACGGCCATATTTCCCGGTTCTCGTAAAATCCCCTAGCGGGAAAAGATCGCAACACGAATTATCTCCCTTCTTTCTATCCAATCAGAACACGTGTTACATCGACTTAGATTTAACTTGACTAACACGAGCAAATGTGGGGCCACAAATATCCCACATCTGCCGGGGACTTGTGTTGATGTTACACGCAATACGTTTAATGGCTAGCTTTCCCGTTGTCAACGAGGGCGATGGAGAGGCCACTGATCCGCCATAACATGACTGAGTTCTGTCTAGAAGAAACGTTTGCGCATCGCGCAGGGAAAGAAGTTTAGTTTTCTCGAAGCATACGGAAATTACCGAGGCCTTGCGAATGATCATTATTGAAACAACGTCGCTGATTGCACAACTGAATCTGATTGCCTCCAATCACGAGTCTTGAACGCTCACACCATGAAAGGGCCGTATTAGAACAGAGGTTACGTAGGAAGATATGACAGGAGTAACCTCTGTGGGAAGAGAATGCCCTTATGGCAACCAGCATGGAATTAGGAGCAGTAGGTGTCGGTTTGTTGACCACCATCGTAGCCGCACCCATAGTGCTGGGTATTGTAATAAGAGCTGGAGTGTCAGGGTTGGTGGGGTTGGTGTTTAAATTTGCATTGAAACACGACGAAATCAGAATTCTGTCCGAAGCAAAGTTACACCATATTTCCACCTCACTCACTGACAATAAAATCTCAGAAGAAGAATTTCGTTTGGTGCTCTCTGAACTCGCAAAATATCACAGAATGAAACAAGAGATTCAAACCAAGTCTCGTAAAAACACTGTCATCAGCGAGGACGAGAAAAAACAGTTCATAGAACAAGGGATACAACAAGCCCAACAAGCTTTCATTACGAAAACCAAAGAAATCATAGGAGATTCACATTAAATTGTTTCGCTGAGATCAACATAGCCGAGTGACCAGGAAAGTGTTGGCTCGCGGTCATAGTGACCAGGAAGTTGGCTGGGGATTCAAAAGTGATATGCACACTAGCGGAAAGAGATTAGGGCCTGATAAAAGCTTTATTTGATAAATAAAGCTTTACAATGGCTTTTTGTCAGACTTTATCTCGTACCCCCAAAATGCTGACGATACCATACACTGAACGACTGTGCAAATATTGCTTTGAAAATGGAAGATCTGTTAGTGAAAGATGCCTTTCTAAGCTCTAAGAAGTATAATCTGTAACAGTATTTCAAGTGCAAACGTCTTCGATCGAGCATATTTTACCTGAAAACGTTGATGTTCTGTATAGCTCATGTCTATATTTATATATAGTCCAAGTGCGAAGAGAAACCTTATCGATTACTTTACTGACATGCAACTCATGTATTACTGCCTTTATACAAAAGAAATTATCCAAATATAATATGATGTCTTCATTTCAGGCGTAAACCGGATGATAAAACAGTGTAAATACAGCTCTTGATGCGTGTGATCGGTACAGACAAAATAAAATCACACAAAACAAATGGCCGAGTCTTTAATATTAACGGCAAATCTGCACTTTCTGAACACTACAGTAGAAGTAGACACACCGCTTGTCTGTTCTCTGAACCATATCTCTCATTCTAACCATGGCAGTTTATCTTAGAAACTTTACTTCCTTTGTTTCTTAATATTCCTATTTGTGTGTCATAAGCTAACAAAGTTACGGGTGTTTGATGCAACACTACTATTGTTTCTCTATATCCCCTTCTTAAATAGACTGCCAGCTTTCCCATTTGGCCAATGTCCGCATAATTCAATTGCATTGTGTATATGATAGAGTGGTATTTATGAGACACTTGAAGGAAGATAACTCTCTCTTTTAACAAAGCTTCAATTGCAGTTGGAAGATTGTCTGCATCACTTGAAATACCGAAATACACTTATGATTTAACAAAACCCACTTCACTGGCGTAAGCAGATCACGCCCCATCACCACCAGCCACCCCACTACTGTCCAAATCCAAACGAAAAACTCGTTGAATCACGAAGCAAACAAACATAATCGATTGTGACGTTGTGTGTTGGGGCAAGATAGACCCGCGCAACTCACAGCATGCTCTATATGTATAGTCACAACATACTCATTTCACTTCCCTGTTCATACCTGAGACCTGGTCGTCCTCGAGGGACGTTTACTCGTGCATTTAACCATCAGTAACACCTAGCGATCTGTTGACGTTAGTCGGTTCGTCATTTCATCGTGCTGGTTAAAACAGTAACTTCTTTGGGTTTGTTCAGACTATTTAACACATCCACTTACATAGAGTCTACTGTTTGCCTATGTGATATAGATACGACAGTAGGTTTATGTTTTGGAGTACCTAATGGATTCACAGGTACGAACATAGATGAAGACGACCTGACAGCGTGAATATATACAAGCAGTCTAGTCATAAATTGGCGAATGTTGTTTAAATTTCCTGTGCGTTAGATGGTGGATGTGCGTGAATTTCAACGAGGAAAACTGCTACATATTGAATAGGAATCTAACAGTTTAACGGCATGCCTGAATAGAGACGACATGTTCTGTATCCACGGACGTACAGAAAGCACGCATTGAACTCCTGATGACTGAGATCTAAGAGCCATGCATGTTGAAAGGGTGTTTGTGATCTGTCTACATTTCTTCTCGGTTGTATATGGTGAGTAATGGTACAGACAAACGTGTCTTTGTATCTGTATTTCAGTAGGTGTAATGTGATTATTTCATCATAATTCCGGTTGCCGTATGATTTTATATCGCATTATGTACGCGTGATTTGTTGTGACTGACGCGCAAATGTCAGAAGCCTTTCATGCCACTGGATTTTAAAGCTCACAAGCCATTTTAAACATTACCTGTGGTATGATACATACCTTTGAGACACCTCCAAATCAGACTTAGACTCAGACTGTGTACAAATACACACTGATAGTTGATCACATTTAAGACAACATTACACCTTTCTGCAGCGTTAAAGCAATGTGAAATATGCATTGTTTATCTATCAGCATATATACGCACTAGTTTTGTGAATTGAAGGATACTGTACATGAACCGTTTCATACAATATATTAAAACATTATAATGTTATATATATTATGTCTTATTTGAGTCACACAGAGTTTCATGCCTTAAAGATGAAACTACATCTTTGCTTCAAAACTTCTCTAATATTTCAAAACAAATATGGTTTTACCGTCAATTGGACCAATATATTCAAGTATATTTTGTCAAGTATGTTTGACTGAACGAGTTTCAATATATTCAAAGGTGTCAGGACTGGAAACAGGTGTGTAGAGGATTTGACAAAAGTCTTTGCAGTACAGCTTCAGTGTTCTGGCGGTGAATGGATACAAGTCTTGCACGAGGTGTATGGGGATGGAGATGCAGCGACATGTCGTCTGAAATCTGCTGAGTCGTGTAGTAAGAAACTCGACAGCAGCCAGTCTGGCCTGGTCGTCAACTGTAATGGGAAACAGTCATGTTCTGAAGCCATGCAGGTACAGACCATCAACAACTGTAATATTACCGCTGCTGTTGTTGAAGTAAAGTACAACTGTATCAAAGGTGAGACTTCAATATGGTATACCTGTATCAAAGGTGATCATTGGACAAACCTGTAGTAGATCTAGGTATAAACACTGATTTCTTTAATATCAGCCACTGAGTCCATTATAGACATATTATTGTAAATATTTACCATGAACGTCATAAACGAATGTGTAGATGCTGGATGCACAGCCGGATAGCAACTGCAGTATTACCGATGCTGATCAGTGCTGAAGTAAAGAACTACTGTATCAAAGGAAACTTTGGTCGTTGACGGGACATGACCTGACTGTCAGTAAGACACAACTTAGGAATGACGGTATTTCTTCCCCTCATCAAGTGCAATCTTTTAGCGAAAAACGTGTGTCGCCAGTGGGCTTACGAACGATATCTTCGTCGACATGAACAAATCTTTATGAAAGTAACCAGAATTATTTATTTACTAATAATGTCCCCATTTATGAAATATTTGGTTGATTTGGTACGTGTCATGTTATTGTCTGGATTATGCGCATGTGTGACACGAAAATATAGAAACAAACCCTGTCGATGAAGGCGATGCTAGTACTTGTCTCGGTGAAGCATATATATGCTCGAGCTGGTCCCAGGTGGATCATTTCGTTGTCTTGGAATATGCACATGCATTTCAGAAGTCGAGATGCCAAAGAACAAGAAGCACCTGTGAAAGACTCAAGGAACATACTTAACGTGGATCTCGCATAACTTACGTCGAGGTCGAAAACCATTTCAGCGATTAGACACCAGGTCCTCGTGATTTAACCCATACTAAGTACTACATCAAACTGACAACATCAACAAGGAATGATCTTAATAATGTCAGTCCATGATTCATTTTACCTACATGTATGAGTCAATATTCAAACCCAGTAGTCATTTATGCATTGTGTTACTGTTTCCGTAACTTTTGATCACTAGCTCTTTACCATATTGCGGACCATGGTATACTGCGTTTTCTATCAAGGCTTTGATTGTCACGTTAGGTGTTTGTCATTCTCACACATTTGGTCTCGACGTGCATGTCATCTCACCTCATACACAGCACTCATGTTATTGTAAGCTAAGCTCACAATATACTGATAATTACAGAACGCTACCAGGCTTGAATATTATTGACCTTTTATGAATATCGACTTTTGTATGGTGTCACAGCCGTGTTAGTCAACCAGATTTGCCACTTCCTACTTCTTGTGGATGGAGATTCGGCGAAGGAAAATGAAACAAAAAGTACATAAAATTATAGTAACCATGGAGACGCCTTAAAGGGCATGCTTTCTATAATTTACATTTTCAGAAAGTTCATTCTATCGTTTCTTACGATACGAAATGCATGGTCCTGTACGTATAATGCACGCATCAGTTGAGAAAAATGCAACATTAATTATATTGACTTCTGAGCAAAAACAGTTACAATTCGACTGTTGTGACCTTGACCTGTGCCCTTGACGTGTTACATGTATTGAAGAAGCAATGCTTGTGGTATCAGAAACATTCAGAGCGTTGACTAAATATAGGTAAATTGTGATGACTTAGTCATATATATATAGCAGAAGCGGTCTTTCTAAAATCGTATGGTTACCATGGAAACAACCCAAAATGACATGTTGCCTGACACTTTCAACTAGAGATTCAGAGCTTTCCAAAGATTCATCTAGCTATACCTCCGGTAGACGTCTTTCAATTTTTGACACCGAATACCATTGCTCTATAAGCAACCCATGCTTGTCATCATAATGAATACACAATACCATGTGTCAAAAGTAAGACATGCTACATTTGGGATTGCACTTTCTCAGTGAAGTACACTCAGATTCTAGTACATGTGTACCATTTGAGCACTTTTTAATGTCATTGTGTATTCAAAGCTGTCGGTTGATGGAGCCGTGCCTATTTACACTTGTCAGAGGGGTACACAAAGTCCGTGCTCTAGACTACAAGTTTTGGAAGCCGTGGTGGCTGAGTGGGCTGACTTTGTGTGCTGCCGATTAAGTGCTTGACTCAGAGAGTGTGGGTTCGAATCTGGGATGGGACTCAACCTAACAAAAGTACTAGAATCTGTACTGGAATCTGTCCAAATTATAACATGTGTTACGTTGTCATAAGAGGCGACGAACAGGATCGGGTGGTTTTACCTCAGAATTTCTTCTTAATTCATTAAACTGTGGGTATAAAAATGGAAAGTTATCGATCTCGCAAAACAGGGAAGAAATACTAAATCACTTCTATTACCTAAGCTTAACCATCTATTCTCATCTCTACCAAATCCTGAAAAATGTGTCAGGGAAAGACTGCAAAATAAGAGTTTTAATTTCATCTGGAAAAACAAACCTGATAAGATAAAGAGAGATTTAATGATGACCCAGAGCAGGGGGTATAAAAACTCCAAATATTAGAAAAAATATATACTCACTAGCATTGAAAACGCACCACTTACACAAGTTGAGATTACTTAAGCACACGTAAGCAATTGATAGTTTATTTAGTGGATGATAACAGTGGACGACTGACAAAAACAACAACACAGAGAAAACGCTCATTCATTTAGTTGTTTCACAGTCAGAAAGGATCAAACACATGTGGGGTCAAATCGAAAAGTCAATATTGCGTGTGACCGCTGTTTGCATTAACACATGCAGTGCAACGTCTCCTCATTCAGTCAACAAGCGTAAGAATAGTGTTCTGAGGGCTGGCATTCAACTCCTTCAGAAGTGCAGCCTCAAGTTCCCGGATGCTTCGCATCTGTTGTCGCCGAGAAAGACGTTGACCAATTTCGTCTCACAAGTGCACAAAAGAGGATAAATATGGGGACAGTGCTCGCCAATGAATTACCAGGATGTGTTGCTGGGCCAGATACTGCATGGAAAGACTAGCTGTGTATGCCCGTGCGTTGTCCTATTGAAAAGTATGGACATCTTGGTGGTGATTGACGAATGGCACGACGTAATTCTGAAAATATGGTCACGGTAGTAAGGGGCATTAACTTTCTCCTTGACAGACATGAAGGCAGTTCTGCGATTGTAACTTATGCCATCCCAGACCACGACACTCCCACCACCCCAACGGTCTGTCTGAACCACACACTCATCAGCATAACGTTCACCACGTCTACGCCAAACACATAATCGGCCGTCAGCATTACGTTGGTGCAAACGTGACTCGTCAGTGAATACTACACCATGCCATTGTTTTAACCTCCATTGAACATGTCTTTTAGCACATTGTATACGCTCATTACGGTGTCTGTCAGTCAGAATTGGTCCAATGTAATAACGTCGGGCATGGAGCCCGGCAGCGTGTAGACGGTGTTGCCCGGTGATCCCACGTCGACCTTGAACTAGTGCAGCAGCCCTGGCAACCGGCAGCGTTCGATCACGGACATGGTCATGGACAATATGGCGATTTTGACGGGGCGTCGTGACACGTTGTTGCCAAGGTCGTTGAAGGTCACGGATGCTGCCTGTCTGCTATGAAGCCTAACGATGGTGGAGTAGCTACATCCAATTCGTCGAGCAATATCCCTGCTGCTGGTGCCAGCCTGAATCATGCCTAGTGCACATTCTCTTTCCTGAGGTGTTATCCCCGGCATCTCTGTCCTCGTTTCACAATCGTTAGTAAAGCAATGAGAATCGATTCTCATACACCTGCTTTTAAGGTCACAGTCAGCATAATTTCAGAACGAAATTCAATTTTTCCATGGCGTGGATGCATGTTGTTGCGTTTTGGAGTTAAGATTCATATTGTGAACAGGAACTCGTTTCCAAAACATTTTTTCAACTGGACATGCCCTATGACTTCATGTTAGTCTTATTCATTGGCAATTGTCATGCAGAAATCCATCTTGATGAAAATATGGACTGGTGCGTTTTCAATGCTGGTCAGTATATCTTCACAAAAACTAAAATGCATTTAAAAGAATAAGCGGTCATGACCTCAAATGGACGTTTCTCTACACCAGTCAATTTAATATCAGGACTCTAATTTTTCTAACGGATAGTTACTTTATACAAAATGCAATAATGCACTCTTGATACTTTTTCAATAAAATCTAAATGTTTTAACGTATGAATCGATGAAAAGAGCCATTATAACAAATGCTCGAACACTGAATATAAAGAAATTTAAAAAGAAATGATGCGAACCCATCTATCCTTTTAATGTTTCAAAAACTGACACCATAATTTGGAGTAAAAAAACTATACGCCTCCCTCTTGAATTCAAAATTTGTTCGGTTGCCAAGCTTTTTAAAATGAGTTCTACAGAGTGGTTTTTCTGGAAATGACCGGAAATGTCTTAACGTTATTGCAAATAAATGTACGCGAAGCATACACTTGAAATGGATGCACTATAGAATTATTCACAATATTCTCCCAACAAGGCCATTACTTTATAAAACTGGATACACAGTTTCACCAATATGTCCATTTTGTGAACCAGAAAGAGACACTATCAACCATATGTTGTGGGAATGTGAATCTGTTTTTAAATTATGAAAAGAAATAGAATCATGGTTGAACTCAGTACAGTTACAACTGGAATTTACAAATAAAATCGTTATATTGGGAATGAAGGGAAAGAACAATAATCCTATTAATGAAATCATTTCAGTAGTCAAACAGTACATCTATAGATGCAGCATAAATAGTTTCAGACCAAAGTTAAAATATTTAAAAAAATGAAATAGTCCGTCACTATGACATGTCAAGATATGTTTACCTATGAACGGGAACTGAGCGATTGTTTTTTCAATATTTGTCAACTTTACATTTATTACTTGGAAAATAATCCTGCCAATTGTACATTTTCAGTCAAGTCAAGTCATATGTATACATGTATACATATACCATAATGTGATTGTATTATTATGAAACTTATCAATACATGTTTCCCTGTACCATGAAATATGAAAAGAACAACAACAAAACAAACAAACACAAAAAAAACCAAAACTTTGTCATCAGGAAGCTGTCAACTACTAATTCATATGCGAATTTTAAATAATTTGTTTTTACTTTGACTGTCTTTGAAGTTCATGCCAACTGTAATTTAGATTTTGACCTTAGTGTCGCCAGTAGGACAGAACATCCTAATCCTGGTAACAATACATATCAGTAACATTGACAGTAATTTATGAGCGTTGGTTCTTGAATTTGAGCTGCTAGTTCCCTCTCATAGCAACCTTGATCAACATGAAGCAAAAGCAAATTCGAACATGCGTGTGAGCAATTCTCTCTTCTCTTATGTGACCCATAACATATGTCTCAAATTTGAAACCCAATACAAACCTTCTCCTACTTGTCATATGCATTGTGTTTCAGGTAGTATGAACATGTGTAGTCCAGTCACAACAACAGTAAACGGGTCGGTGTACCTCCATTCTCCCGGCTTCCCTGACAGTGTCGGTGTGAACAGCAGCTGTGTTGTTAGGATCACAGGGCAGACTTTACAAGTAACATTGGTAGAGGAGCGGATGAAGTCAGGGATGCTTAACATCTCAGGTGACGGGAGACAACTCTGGACAAACGTGAACGTGAACCAGTACAACAGGGTATTACCTGGAACAGCTGCCGAAATAGTTATAGTCTACGATAACCATGATCAGGATGGATCAAATGTATGGATACGTGTTGCAGGTAGCAATCAATTAATACACTGATGCCAAAATCATATTTAGCGTACTGTATTCACAGTAATGTATTTTGCGTCCTATTCCTCCTTAACTGAATTACATATGGCCTTTCGTGGCTCTATTTTCTGCTGATTTCCCACCACTTGCAGAAATCGTATCTCTTAACGGTAAACACGTAACTCGGACTTAGAGACTGTTGTAACATTAACTTGTTCATAGGTTCAGGCCGAATGAACATAACGATCAGCAGAGAAATACTGGATGCATCAACCACACCTACGTCATCACATCAGCCGCCACGTTCACAGAGTGCATCAGGTCCAAGTACTTCGGACACACCAACAACTGAAACAACGACACGTGTACAATCTACATCTATTGGTGAGTGTACTCTGGCGTTTAATGGCCCTCGTTATACTTCAAATGTTTTCAGCTGCTTGCAGAGATATTTGCCCCCATACATGCAGTTGTACTGTTTTTGCCTGTGTGAGTGTGAACATCTCTGAAGGGCATGGTTCATTAACTTGTGTGGTCGACCGCTATTTGAGCATGTTTTCACTGCGGAGCATCATCAATGCATTTAAAGTAGCCTAAATAATGTATCTACACCTTTTCATGCAGGGATGCACCAGTTCATTTAACACATTTAAAAATGTCCTCGAAAAGATAATACAACACGTCACAATTTAATTCTGGACTCACAAAAGTCCAGAAACTCTCCGCACTGTGGGCACTTTCTGACAAGGGATTCGACCAAATAAAACATGCAGTTGTTATGAATAAATGCTAAGGATGAAAAAATGAAAAACGTTGTTTTCGAAAACTCAAAATTTAAACTCGCTCGCTCATGTTTAATTTCGCTCAGAATTCATGTCATATGAAAAAATCTCGCCCATGGGCGAAAAATATGTTGGCCCATGGGCGAGAATATTTACTTTTACTCAAAATACATGTTTTTCCATGTTTTGGTGGTTGTAAATGAACGAGTGTGTGTTTATAAGCATCATGACACAAATTTCAACTCATTTTGACTTAATTCAGCTAATTTAGAGCGATGTTAAAATATCTCGCCCATGGGCGGAAAACATTTTGGCCCATGGGCGAGAATATTTATTTTTACTCAAAATACATGTTTTCCGTGTTTTGACGGTTGTAAATGAATGAGTGTGTGTTTATGAGTATCATGACACAAATTTCAACTCATTTTGACTTAATTCGGCTAATTTAGAGCCATATTAAAAAATCTCGCACATTGGCGAAAAACATTTTGGCCAATGGGCGAGAATGTTTACTTTTACTCAAAAGACATGTTTTTGCATGTTTTGGAGGTTGTAAATGAATGAAAGTATGTTATAAGCATCAAGACACAAAATTCAGCTCATTTATACTTAATTCGGCTAATTTAGAGCGATATTATAAAATCTGCATTATTTACGGTAACATGGATTAGCTCATAATAATTGCCGGGAGACCCACATTCACACGATCACTCAACCATACCCATTGCCGGTTGAACCACACCATTTTCAACTCTTGTTTTCTTAAAAGTGGCTTTCCCGGGCTATAACTATCAGCACACCCCAATCCGACCATCTGTCATGAATTACCTGTCATGAACTTTCAGTTGTATTGAAAGCTCTCGCCTATTTGTTCATTACTAAATTGTTTCACGGATAGGTATGTCACTCCAAATTCACCATATGTGCGTGACTGTCCTCTCCGACGTCCGCGCCTACCTCTCAACCTAGCAATCTCGATCCACTTTCAGCTCACTATCAAGCCATCTATACCTTCACCTCTCTCTCCAACCACCTGTCTTCTCAGAGGTCCGCGCGCCTCTCTATTCCTTTATTATTTCACACCAACTTTACCTCCCAACAACTACTGTCTCCTCCGAGGTCCGCGCGCCTCCAGCCACCACCGACCCCCGCCACCTCTCAATCACCAACCATAACAAACTCCACGGTCAAGGCCGCCCATAGCCCCTCAGTCAAGGCCACTCAACCAAGCTTACTACTGCCTCTCAATTACTGCACTCGCTCAGCCTGCCTTGCCCCCCTCAATGCTTCCATACCACCCCCTCACCCCACCCCTGTTTAACCCCTTTTTCTTTCTTTACCCATTATTTAATTATAAACAGCTTCACTGTTTCCAAAACAAGCTCCCAATATGCTTCTTCCCCAACACACACACAGCACCCCTAACCAGCCCCATTTTATATCTATCTGTTTAGTTCTATTTCTCATCTCTTCTCATCTAATTAAATCAGACTACATTATTTTTTATTTTCCCTTCATAATCACGGCTTTTTATTAATTTATTATCATGTTTGTAGCCGTTTTCATTCCAAATTCACTTAAGTTAACACCCCATCATTTACATTTTTGGGGTATGGTGGTTTATCCCTAATTATAAACATATTAATTATTACTCTAGCTCCCACCTACCCCGTCGGGGTACATGTCATACCATCTAATTCATTTTAGATATCATCTTTTCTTGTCATGATACTGTTTCATATATCTATGTATATTGGAGCGGTCTTCATATAAGTTCTTTTAAGCTTGTTGACCAGTCCAGTTGATGAAAATTCTGTCGTTGCTTTTTCATGAAATAAATACGTTTAAACCACCTACCCCGTCGGCGACATTGGCTACAGCCAGAAGCCCACGTTAAACTCATAATCATCATCATAATTATGTAGTCACTAGGCACTTAAAACATTAGAAGCAATGCCATGGAACAAGTTACCTAACTACAGTATGACGTGATATTGTATAGTAGATGATTTGAGAATACAGAAGCACTGAAAAAGCATCGTTTTTTACCACCAAGGGCATAACACTGGTGACCCAGTTCAGGATCGAGTGATGACTGAAAATGACTGAAAATGCCGCTTCGCAACAATCTGCGAATGATCCAGAGTTCTACCATTTTTATGTGATATGGCTTCATAGAACAACACAAAGGTACTAGCTTGTGTTGGAAACTGTATCTGACATACTGCTTCAATGATACATTGATTCATGAAACAGAACAGAAATTACAGCAAGCTAAGCCTCAGTACAGGAGCTGATTTATTAATTTGTTAACGTACAACATGCGAAATGTGGCTCGTCAGTGGTATGCGTGTACGCACAGATAATATCAAAACATACACGTCGGAACAGTCAAAATTAAGAAATTGTTGAATATGAATTATTACTTTGTAATTCTTGTAACATAAACAGTATTGTGAGAGCTTTAACTGTATTGAAATATGTCTTGTCAATCCTATTATTCGCCAATAACCACTTCCAAATAAAATGGATAGTCTATGCTGCTTCAGAACAAATAAAGGTTAATTAGGGAGCCTCAAATGGGTAATTAAGGAAAGAAGTCATTACACTGTCACTTCCTGCCCAGGACGACACACGTCACCACTCAGGAACTCAGGGTCTTGTCAAACTTTCTCACAAAGGAAAAAAAGCATCAAAACTGTGACACTCGGTATGTCGTCATAGTATTCATTGTTGAATAAATTCTATCGTGGGCAAACCCCCACACTTTCCATTATGATTTATACACATTGTTTTGTACACAGTGTACATCACTATCTATGTAACTGTATTATTGTTATGGAGCGGCATTGATATGCATGTTTATGCTTGTTTGCAAATCCCGTCATGATTACTTGAAGAAAACATGTTTAAACTATACATTAAAATATCCATAGTATTAATATGTAATCTTTACATTAGGCTATGAGGAATACACACATGGGCGGATCCAGGAATTTTGAGAGGGGGGGAATTTTCCTGCCAACGCCAAACAATTTTTTTCGATGTGGTCTTAAGTCATTTTCAAAAGTCATTTTCGGCCGCCCCCCACTGACACAATATATTCAAGATTGAGATTGCTTTTAATTGTCAATATTTTTGCTACAACCGAAGAGATTTACCTTGACTTCGTTGTGTACAGGTCCGTGGTTGTGGTCTCTTGGTATTTTAGAATCTATGTCGTTAAGACAGTTGAGAGTGTTGATCTGTATGCAGTCTTTCTGCATGCATTTTCACGAGATCCATTTTCCTATTTTTCACTATGAACATATATCCACTTATACAAAGGTATCTTCCACAACGAAAGGTAGGGAAAACTTTCAAGTATAAGTTCCCAGTGCATTTGCCATAACTGGCAAATTCACTCACATTCTGGTACACGTGTCCTATTTCCTGAAAATATCCATAAAATATACACCGTGGCGGATAATAGAGTGAAGTTGAGTTAATCACAATTCGTTTTTACATTTGGTAGCTAGATTTTCAAAAATCTAGTGTCTTATTCCCGTAGTTAGAATATACATTAACACCGTCGTCAACAGACGGAGAACATCAAAGTCATTTTCTAAGAGTGTTGTACCAGCGTCCTGTTTGTATCGGTAAATTGTGATTTGATAACTTAAATCTAAGAATTGGATTATGTATAGATTTGGGAAGGAAGAGGTAGTTTTCAAAGCATAGATTGTCTTTAACGTTTTGGCAAAATTTTCCTTTCGAAGTAGACGCTAGTTCACATCGCCATTGTTGTAAATATTGATCTTTGAGTATTGTTTCTACTTTTGAAACCACCCCTGAGCTGGTGAACACAGTTCACCTTACCACTGTGCTGAGCTCGTGAACAGTTCACCTGCACTGACACTAATACGAGTGAGTGATTAAATTAATGATTGATGTTATGTTTAAACTGAACACATCACTTATCTCGTTG
Organism: Haliotis rubra; assembly: GCF_003918875.1. Lineage (NCBI taxonomy): Eukaryota > Metazoa > Mollusca > Gastropoda > Lepetellida > Haliotidae > Haliotis > Haliotis rubra. The sequence continues at coordinate 295,720 of NW_025767675.1, forward strand.
ACATATCGGTCTGATAAAGTCAGAACAGAACTACACAGAAATAACATTGATGCAGTTGCAGGGTGGTGGTTGTGTGAGACCTAAGAAGAACAAGTATCGCCAGCTTGAAGAACGGCTAGACCGCGAGGATAGACAGCTGCAAGATGGTGTCGAGACTCCACTTGCTTACGGTGTGTCTCACCTTGTGGGACTATGAATAATGATGTATGCTTGTGATATTGTGTATAATGTGATATTTTGTAATAATGTATGTTTACTGATGGTAGTGCTAATATTGCCTAATGGTTGTATATCATAATACTGTTGATGCGATTGATGATGATGATAATATGTATGTTGAAATAAATGAATGAATGAAGTCACAATTTTATGGGCAGCCGAAATACCATGGACCATATTACACAGGGATCAACCTGCCCTGCACACTCATTCATGCGTGTCCTCTTATCCCAGGTAACCCCCTGCTGCCTGCTGGGGGTACACCGCCGAAACGCCGCTTACATTATAATAAAGAAGTTGTATATCCATATAACTTTCTCCGTTGTTCAAATTATCATGGTCTCAACGGATATTGCATTGTCATACGAACAGCCACGACTTTCAAGTATATTTTGCTTTCCATATATACAAATCTATTGATCACACTGGGCAAGGTGTGAGATGTACAGGTGCTCTTAGGGTGTTTTGTTGAAACTGACTGACTGCGCATAACGCGCAGCCAAATATCGCACATTCTAAGGAAATCTCGAATTGATTGTTTTATAAGGTGTCGAGCTGACCAATTGGAATTCTGTTTGGGATTACTCACTCTATCAGGACCAAGATTTTTGTTATGTGTATAAACTTTCTTTGTCATGTGAAATTAGGGTGTAAATATATTGTTGTTTACATTGGCGATGGTGGTTAGGTGCTTTGGAGGTCGCCTTCGCCTGTTGGCATTTCGGCAGTGATGCATTGCAAAACCTTATATACCAAGATATGCACATGAATAATCTTGAATTTCAACCTTTTGTTAAATTCTCTTTTGTGCATTAACTTATTTGTCATGCAAAATTGGTGTGTATATGTGTGTGATTGAACAACCCTGTTTACTGAGATAGGAATAGGAACTTTGACCTTTCTCAAGACGTGCACATATTAGTCTGTAAAAGACACTGACATTTATGTGTATATGCTCTTGAAAACCTTGTTTGGCAAGATGTGCCTTTCAATTTAGCTATTGTGTGCATGTTCATATTGTATTTCAGTTTTGACAAGTACATGTAGTGGGATTGACAAATTGAATGTATCTATACAACATCCCTCTGTATGTCTTGGGTGGCGATAGGGAATGTTCATAGCTGTTGACACATTTCTGGACGTGAAATCTGTGTAAGACAATCAGAAGTATCAATACAAACAGTTTGCACCAAGTCTACTGAGGGTTGTAACCGTGCCGTGTCTATTCAGAGCTATATTTCTTAAGAATACTGAAAGCATTTGTTCCTTACATGAGCATAACAGCTCACATATTTGTGTAGTCGGGGGCTGAAACGTTCTGAGTTTTAGTGCGGTTGACTGCATCGGTTACTTAATATACTGGACAACAATAGTGAAGGATATATATAAATTTTGAAATTATGAATAACGATCTATATATTCATTGACACACTGATAAAATATCAATCATAAAAATACTAATATCCCTTACTTATTTTGTCCCGTATATTTCAAGCATAAATCCCACCCGAGTTTCACAAACTTCTCGAGAAGATGCTTAATTGAATGAATGTAACTGGTGTAGAATGTCTCTCCCTGGATTTGTACCAATGTCTGTTTTTTTTTGTTTTTTTGTTTTTGCTGTTGTTGTTGTTGTTTTCTTGTGTTTTTGTTTTGTTTTTTTTTTTTTTTTTTGGGGGAGTATATAGATATAAATGCATACAGGGGTTGTTTTGCTAGTAAATGGTCTGGTATATATTTCTGCCTTAATTCCTGATAACAGTGTAAAATGAATTTCATTTTCTATTCCAACGTTACATAAAGGACAATAAAGGTTTTTCTACCCTCATCAATCATTAAAAATAACAAACCTGAACCATGTGTAGAATACATACAATATATACTTTCGTATTTGTGTTCTTCCTTTCTTGAGTTACATGTTATTATAAATGAGTCATTTATGTTATTTAATTTTGCAGCAAAAGGATTTTTCATGTTTGGGTGCAGTTCAGCATGACAACATGTCGGAGCGTAAAGTATGCCTTCATATAGATATAATGCTTTGAACAACGTTGAAAAATCTGTCTGTCTGCTCTGCACAAAACACGTCAGGAACAAAAATAGATAATCCACGTTCTCTGTGGGAAAGCAATTCTGTTTAACCACGTTAAAATGTGTTTTGTCAAGGTTCAATAGAGCTGGTGTGTCGCCGTGGACCAGCTCACAATGACTGTACTACCTTTGTACGGAATACGTTTCAGATTACAACTTTGAATGAAATCCACTCTCTTTGTAAGAAACAGCCAACATATAATTTGTCACATTTATCCTGAATTCACCAAAAGGGTAAACGTCTGGGCATTTTCATTCAAATCATTTCGTCAAATTGTTGATTTGTCTCGACACACAGAGTTTCCTTGTGAGATTGTGGAGTTGGGTGGCAATGTTAGTATCTAAAGTATTGTATAGTGAGTGAGTATGGTTTTACGTCGGTTTTAGCAATACTCCAACAATAGCACAATGGGCTTCACACATTGTACCCGGGAATCGAACCCGGGTCTTCGGTGTGACGTGCAAACGCTTTAACCACAAGGCTACTCAACCGCCCATTAAGTAGCGCATTGGCAGAATGCTAAGAATTGCATGCAATACAGCACACATCTAAATACTGATAACCTCTGCTGAAATATATTTAAAAGACACCATTTATGACATAACATCAATATTCTATTTTAGATTTCCGCGCAATACTATGATAACGTTTGACGAAACAATATGACACAGAAAAGTAAGAGGTTTTGAATTTCATGCAAAAAGTACAATGTCACAATCAAGTACATATTAAACGCTGTAACCGAATGTAAAGGGTGAGTGAGTCTCTCTCTCTCTCTCTCTCTCTCTCTCTCTCTCTCTCTCTCTCTCTCTCTCTCTCTCTCTCTCTCTCTCTATATATATATATATATATATATATATCTGAGAGAGCGTGTGCGAGGGAGTGTGTCCGAAAGAGAGTGTGTGTGTGACTGAGAGAGTTTCTGTGTCATCGTGTGTGTTTGTGTGCGTGCGTGCGTGCGTGCCTGTCTCCGTGTCACATGTTTATCCTGAACACCACATTAAAAGTGTAACCTATGTACAGAAATGCCACTTGACAAGATAAGGCCATTCAATCGGCATTAAATCACCTCATTGTGGTCTGAAAGGAAAGGCGCATAACTATATTGTGGGTGGGTTGAGGTTTATACGAGATAAGAGATAAGACAGCACAAGAGGTTGCCAATGTGAAACCTATATTCTCTAGCCGTGTCATGGCCCACTGCTCCGATTTTCTCATTTGACATCATTTCTACCATGGATGCGTCAAACTTGGAAATGCCATATTGTATTTCAACATATGGTTTAAACATATTTATATTCTCAGACAATCTGGTTTGGTAAACAAGCAAAACATTGCTTTTATTAATACATCACCAGTACATATGTAATATAACAGAATACACGAGAACTGGATACACAAAAACGTCAAATTAATTCCTATCATAAGTAGTAGCAAACTGTCGCTGACGCCTTCGGCTACGTGGATAAAACGGGACGCAAAAATCCCCATATACCCCGCATCACAATAGTACACATAATTTATCTTAACGAGTGTCACATGCAACCAAAAAATCAAACATAATTAAAACACAATTATCACTTCTTCATGACATATAATATGCATTGCTGGTTATGAAAAAACAAATAAACAAAATTATAAGCGTATAATCGCAAATCGAAAGTGCAATATTTTGTACTTGGGTTTACCTCCCTCGAAACGAAGCAGCCGGGATACCGAACCCAGTCAGAGCGGGTGGGTGTGCACTCAAGTGTAACGGCTGGTTCATTAGCAGATGCCGCCTTCACGGCTCATTGTGTGTGTATATATAGAGATGTTGGGTTTTGTAAATACATGCTCATTTTTTGTGTATAACATTTTGCAATCAACAGACATCATAATATGTCATGTGTACAAGTATCACACCTGCCTGTCTGTGTAATTACATAATGTGACAGAGACCGAACTCGGGCCATAAATCAATGCGTTTTGTTTATGGTGTATAGCCTGATTGGTGTTAAGTTCAAATTGCATGTGGTCAGTGATCGCAGTTGTGTATTGAATATTGTCATTAGCAGACAGGCAGGCAGACACACAGGTGTCAATAAAACAAGACATTGAGCTTTGTCTGTGACAGCGACATATCTATATCACTGTTAGAAGTTCTGTCAACGCTAAATAATGACATTGCTTTTAAGTATCGAACTGAGAAAGTGACTCGGTAAGAAGAACGTGTGGTGAAATAGACAAATGAAATTATATAAACAGTTTATTTACTGTCATTACATATAAAAAGCTCGCGCCTGTGAGATATCAACAAAACATTATGAAAATAGCTCACACCAAAGCCTTCACCGAGTATTCACCAGACAGCCCGCTTCCAAGTTGCGCCAACCTATTTCACTGCGCACGTGCTATGAGCGCAGCCCAGCTGTTGAAACCCGTATTCCCCAGAAAAGTCTGGGGAAAATTAGTGAATCGTTTGAACTCCGATTTCGCGCGGTTTTTTTCATCGCGTTATTGTTCAACTTTATAAGTTGAATTTGCATTTTTGACGCTTTGTTTCGGTAAGTCCATACCGAAAGGTATCAGAATCTGCAAAATTGTGTTTTACGTTGCAGGTGACCCTTAAAGAATTTTACATACACCCAACCTTAACAGGCTTATGAGACACTATTACATGTATCTAGAGGGTCAAAATATACATCATAGAAAGATTTTTATAAAACCACATAAATACATAAACTTAGGTAAAAATATCTTTAATCTCTCTTCATGTAAATATAGCATCAAAACAAGCTGACATTCAATCATATATTTCACTAACATGGAACTGACCAGTCGATTTGAACCACTGCTTCACGGTCCACTGCCTGCTGTGGATGCATGTTTTTTTTCCATGGGGCGGGGTATAAATGATATATTCTGCCTGATGATTTGTACTACACCACCCAAGCAGTGTACGACCGGCATACATGGTAATTTGTTCAAGGTCACGTGAATCAATCAGAGATAGACATTCTTACATGAGGTGAATAATTGTGGATTGTACGAGCTTAGGAACCTTGAAGTTACAGTTACATTTCATTATTTGTGTACAGATATTGGTCTAGAATAATTTATCAATTCGTTTAGTCTTGAAGATGTATTGAAGCAGGGACTCCATTATGTTCTTGTTGACATTGTTGGTGGCTGGAGGTGTTCCTTTTTTTCACAGTTTGGAGCGAGTGAGTTTAGTTTTACGCCGCTCTCAGCAATATTCCAGCTATATGGCGGAGGTCTGTAAATAATCGAGTCTGGACCAGACAATCCAGTGATCAACAGCATGAGCATCGATCTGCGCAATTGGATGAGTGAGTTTAGTTTCACGCCGCACCCAGCAATATTCCAACTATATGGCGGCGGTCTGTAAATAATCGGGCCTGGACCAGACAATCCAGTGATCAACAGCATGATCATCGATCTGCGCAATTGGGAAGCGATGACATGTGTCAACCAAGAAGCCTGACCACCCGATCCCGTAAGTCGCCTCTTACGATGAGTATGGGTTACTGAAGGCCAATTCTAACCCGCACCTTCACGGGTTTCACAGTTTCGTCTTCTTGAGAGGGTATGTAAGTCTCAAAACATCTGAAGTAAATTAAGATATACCAGGTTTAAAATAGTAGGATACTTTCGTAAGCGTAGTAGGGCCACGGTGAAAAAATTTTTGGGGGTCACTATCTCCTACGTAGGGCTTAGTATCTCCTACGTAGGACTTAGTATCGCCTACGTAGGACTTAGAATCTCCTACGTAGGACTTAGTATCTCCTACGTAGGACTTAGTATCTCCTACGTAGGGCATACTCTCTCCTACGTAGGGCATACTATCTCCTACGTAGTACTTAATAAATCCTTTTTAAGGATGGTTATTAAGTTGAGAAATGTTTGGCTATGCAGGACGTTAGATGTCGAAATGTGAGTCAGTGAATATTCATGACACTAACGCAGTGTTACTATACAGTGTTATTGTGTGTGTATTACGTTAGGGTGACGTGGACCCTGTTCTAATTGCAGTTATGGAGGTTTGGGTATGGTTATGTTTAATCTATCGTACATACATCTATTCACACACACAAACACACAAACACACACACACACACATAGAGAGAGAGAGAGAGAGAGGTGGGTGGGATGGTTGGGGTGAGGTTGTGATATGAAACTCGGGTTATAACACGACCTCTGCAAGTTGTTGCTTGTCTTGATGGGGCTAGGTTGGATCGGATGCAACCGTAATTAATTATTCGTAATTGTTTACAGGTTGACTTGACTGGGGTGGACAAGTGTTGAGTGCGGCGTAAAGCAATACGAATTTCAAAAAGGCAAAGAATTGTCATTATAGTTATTTGTATAAATATAAGGGGATACGTACACTGCCACCGATAGTCTTAAACACGTCTGTACACGCAGATTATGATTCATGTGCAACGACCTCTGAAATATCCAATGCATAATAGTAAAGTGTAACAAAGTGCAACATATAACAGTGAACTAACTGCAACGCGTAATACTAGAGCAAACTGAACGCAAGGCAGTAAAGTATAACAGTCGGTCCAACACAGTACTAATGTGCAACAATAAGTTGAACAGATGACTCTAATAGTGAAGGAAACACATGATAGTAGACTCTAATGGTAAATGAAACGAATGACTGTAGACTCTTACAGTGATTGAAACAGTGAAACAGGAGATTGTGTGCGTGTCTGGGGCTTTAAGTCGAGATACTAAGTCCTACGTAGGAGATATTAAGTCCTACGTAGGAGATATTAAGTCCTACGTAGGAGATAGCAAGTCCTACGTAGGAGATACTAAGTCCTACGTAGGAGATATTAAGTCATACGTAGGAGATACTAAGTCCTACGTAGGAGATATTAAGTACTACGTAGGAGATAGTAAGACCCTACTACGCTTCCGTAGATACTTGTGTTTTTAAGTGATGGCTAAATTTGTGCACAATCGCCAACGTATGAAGGGACCATGTAAGTCCTTCTAGGGTTCTCGCAGGTAGCTAAAGTACCGTAAGTCCCCATGGTGATCTTAATTCAGTTGTTGGCTGTCTATAACCTGTTTTCATTTTGTGTATTGTCCAAATAGTGCTATTATATAAATATTAAATGCCAGGTTTAAATCTGATTGATATTCTGGATATTTCACTGTCCCTTGACGACAGGTTATATACTATACATTTATTCATCATCAATGTTTGATTAATTCAAGTCAAAATATGGCTGAAATATTGCCGATGTAACGATATATTGGAGTATATTAACTCACTCACACTCAAATCGTTTTCATCAGTGATATGTTTTTATTACATTTGTTTTCAACCAACCCTGATCAATAGGATAAAATGAAGCAATTCGCATTCTGTTTTCATAAATAGTAGAAATAATTTTGTTAAGTGTTTTTTTCGCAAACCAAAACACATTAATTGTGAAACTAAGTTAGCTTGCCACTGGGTCAAACTGTTTCGCCCATTGTAGACTGACATTTATTACTGAGTTTTGAGTAAAAAGAAATATTTTAGCCCATGGCCGATACATTTGTTATAGAGCTCTAAATTATCCGAATTAAGTCAAAAGATTGTATCATGATACTTACAAACGTACTTTCATTCATTTGCTACCTTCAAAACACAAAAACAACATGTATTTTGAGCAAATGTAAAGATTCTCGACCATGGGCCAAATGTCTTTTCGCCCATGGACGAGATTGTTTAAATAACGCTCTAAATAAGTCGAAATTAGTCCTAACAATTTAATTTTTTTGCCATGATACTTATAAACATACAATCATTCATTTACAACCTTCAAAACAAGGAAAAACATGTATTTTGAGTAAAAGTAAATATCCTCGCCCATGGACCAAAATGTTTTTCGCCCATGGGCGAGATTTTTTAACATCGCTCTAAAGTAGCTGAATTAAGTCAAAATGAGTTTAAATTTAAAGTTTTCGAGTTTAAATTTAAAGTTTTCGATTTTTTAATTTTTTTTTCATTTTTTCATCCTTGGCATATCTTCCTAACAACTGCATGTTTAATTTGGTCGAATCCCTTGTCAGAAAGTGACCACAGTGCGGAGAGTTTCTGGACTTTTGTTAGTCCAGAATTAAATTGTGACGTGTTATACATAAATGGAAAGAAACAAAACTGCCATATACATGATTATCTACCTTCCTTGGAACTGGGGCGGTGGGGTAGCCTAGTGGTTAAGGCGTTCGCTCGTCACGCCGAAAACTCGGGTTCGATTCCCCACATGGGCACAATATGTTAAGTCCATTTCTGGTGTCCCCCCGCCATGATATTGCTGGAATATTGCTAAAAGCGGCGTAAAACTAAACTCACTCACTCACTCCTTGGAACTTCATCTGATAACAAATTCTCAAGTTGCAGCGTCCTTTACGACCGTTACATCTACGCGTGGACATACTACTCGTTCAACAAGGAATATAGCAACCCAGTTGACTTCCACGTCAACGATGGTATCAACAACAGTTTCAACAACAGACACAAGTAAGTATACGCAATTAGGTATTATTCACGGTGTGTACACACGATATTGGTCTGTCGCTAGTAACTACACACACTCTATGCAGTTTAGTAGTTTCATGTCGGTATTGTGAGAACTACATCTGGCCAGAAGAGTTTTAGTACAAACCACTATAACTGAATGACAGTAATCTGTTGTTACCTAGTCATATACTACCCATCTTAAGTTTAGACTCACTTAAAACACTCACTTTATGTTATGTATATACATGTGGTTACATCGAAGATGAATTTCTCCCCTAACTTGGGGGAACCAACTGCAAACCTTATGCAGATGAATTGCACGAGGATCATACATCAACTTTCTGAAAGGTATGTGCAAATATCGTTCATTTGAACAGCTGCGTTTTGGTGTTCATACACTGGTAGATATGATAATCTCTGAATGTCAGGTATGTTTGTTTGTTGTTTAACCCACTAAGCAATATTCCAGCTAAATAGCGGTGATCTATAAATAGTCGTGTCTGAACCTGACAATACATTCGTAAACAAAAATGAGCATCGATCTATGCAAATGCTATACGGTGACATGTGTTAACCAAGTCAGCGAGGCTGACCATCCGATCCCGTACATCGCCTCTTATGAATATAATGTGAAAACCACCTCAATATTAAATACTATAATACAATAATTCTAATGGAGTAAAAGATTGGGCTATGTAGGGTTATCCTAGTAGTGGTATGTCAAGGACAGAGTAATGTCCCCTGCTAATAAAGTGATGGCTGCGGCCATGTAAAAGTACGTGTGGTCATGGTCATTCCTTGAGGAAGTCCCTACGGTGTTTCCAACAGAACAGGCTATACCACTAATATTCTTTGCACTGATAATCAAAGCCAACATCCGATGGCCACAATCAGGATTCTCCCAAATCATGACCTTTAATTTTATACTGGAACAGTGAACTGAAACATACGCAAGCTGACGTCCTTAAGACTCCATGAATTTTTGAACGTATTGCAATTCACATATGTTTCAGGCAACAGTGAGGATACTGTGACAGCCTTGGCTGTGGTGTGTGGTATTCTGGTGCTCATCATTGTAGTCCTCGTCATATACTTGTAAGTACTTCATGTTGTCTTTAATGCATATATCAAATACAGTGCCACTGTTATAAGGATATAATGTATCGTTAAACAGGAACAGTATGACAACCCATTATTGAGAATTGCGGTTATTTCGTGATAGTATTGATGCTATCACTGCTTGGTAATTAATCAAGGGACATAGAACATAATGACTTGGAGTAACAGAATCTAAAAGACTCTTCAAGTATTTGTTAAAGGTTTCACTAGTTAGACGTCCCATTAGTTAGACATCCCAAATGTCAGACACTGGACTAGGTATTAGTTAGGGCAACACCCATATATAGAAAGGAATGTCCCAATTGGATATTTCAACCAGTTAGTTGAACCTAAGGAAAACTGTTATTTTGTATAAATATCTTGGATTTATTTTTGATAGAAAATGTTCATTCAAATGATCTTAATCAAATGTCTGTCAGTAAGTTACTAAAGCCATGTATTTTGTTTTACGCAGAAGTCTAAGGTAATTATGTTTTACAGATTAAAGATAATATGCAGCAGAGAGGGTTCGGGTGATCCTGGCACAGTCAGGCTGGTAAGGCTCATCATCAGCTCAGGGCCCTTGCCCCCCTCTACACGCAGCTCAGACAGCGAATGGGACTTCTCCCAGGAAACGCTGCCTAGTCGAACCCACCAAGAGCTTTCCGGAGAATATGAAGGCTCCCCAACACTGCAGCCTTCTGCATTACCCAGAGTGTCAGAAGAGCTGTACTCACGGTGGAGAACCCGGGCACTCTCCTGATCTGTGCCAAAAGATCAGGAGGTACCAAACCAAGGGCACCGAGAACAATGGGGAGCCTGACGACAGTGTACTTGGGATGCAAGCGAGACATTTCAAAGGCGAGGTCCGCATATTTATCATGCTTTTCCTTGATCTTGGCAATCACATTCCTGTCAAAAGGGACAGAAAATTCAATGATATATATAAATACATTGGTTTTATCAAAAAAGGACAAGATCAGGTTTGTTGGCAGGAATTCTTCTGAGGCTGTATATGGGCCTATTCCACAGAAGTTTGAAAGCATCATTTTCCATGACGCCCTGGACATGTTCAGGGTCGTACCATGGATGGACCTCAGAGTCAAAGCCACAGGCATGTCGGAGACGGTAGTAAAAGCAGCGAGCCATGCCATCATGTCGTTTAAGATATGCTGTTTGTGCCAAGGAAGGGCATCCACTGACAAGGTGTTGGACAGTCTCTGTGAATTCATTGCAAAGTCGACATTTCATGTTAATATTCTCTTTAAGAATCACATTTAGGCGATTACGAGTGGGAAGTGACTGGTCCTGAGGAGCAAAAAGGAAGCCCTCAGTTTCACATTTAAGTCCAGCCGACTTCATCCAGGCGAAGGAGTCTGTGGGATTGCTATTCTGTTCCACACACTGCATGTACACACGATGCAATGGCTTATCAGAAAGCTTCTCCACAAAAGACCGACTCTGGGCAGACTTGGTGAAGGACTTCACCTGGTTTACATTATTATGTTTTACAGATTAAAGATAATATGCAGCAGAGAGGGTTCGGGTGATCCTGGCACAGTCAGGCTGGTAAGGCTCATCATCAGCTCAGGGCCCTCGCCCCCTCTACACGCAGCCCAGACAGCGAATGGGACTTCTCCCAGGAAACGCTGCCTAGTCGAACCCACCAAGAGCTTTCCGGAGAATATGAAGGCTCCCCAACACTGCAGCCTTCTGCATTACCCAGAGTGTCAGAAGAGCTGTACTCCCGGTGGAGAACCCGGGCACTCTCCTGATCTGTGCCCAAAGATCAGGAGGTACCAAACCAAGGGCACCGAGAACAATGGGGAGCCTGACGACAGTGTACTTGGGATGCAAGCGAGACATTTCAAAGGCGAGGTCCGCATATTTATCATGCTTTTCCTTGATCTTGGCAATCACATTCCTGTCAAAAGGGACAGAAAATTCAATGATATATATAAATTCATTGGCTTTATCAAAAAGGACAAGATCAGGTTTGTTGGCAGGAATTCTTCTGAGGCTGTATATGGGCCTATTCCACAGAAGTTTGAAAGCATCATTTTCCATGACGCCCTGGACATGTTCAGGGTCGTACCATGGATGGACCTCAGAGTCAAAGCCACAGGCATGTCGGAGACGGTAGTAAAAGCAGCGAGCCATGCCATCATGTCGTTTAAGATATGCTGTTTGTGCCAAGGAAGGGCATCCACTGACGAGGTGTTGGACAGTCTCTGTGAATTCATCGCAAAGTCGACATTTCATGTTAATATTCTCTTTAAGAATCACATTTAGGCGATTACGAGTGGGAAGTGACTGGTCCTGAGCAGCAAAAAGGAAGCCCTCATATTATTATTATTATTATTATTATTATTATATGTTTTACAGATTAAAGATAATATGCAGCAGAGAGGGTTCGGGTGATCCTGGCACAGTCAGGCTGGTAAGGCTCATCATCAGCTCAGGGCCCTTGCCCCCTCTACACGCAGCCCAGACAGCGAATGGGACTTCTCCCAGGAAACGCTGCCTAGTCTAACCCACCAAGAACTTTCCGGAGAATATGAAGGCTCCCCAACACTGCAGCCTTCTGCATTACCCAGAGTGTCAGAAGGGCTGTACTCCCGGTGGAGAACCCAGGCACTCTCTTGATCTGCGCCAAGAGATCAGGAGGTACCAAACCAAGGGCACCGAGAACAATGGGGAGCCTGACGACAGTGTACTTTGGATGCAAGCGAGACATTTCAAAGGCGAGGTCCGCATATTTATCATGCTTTTCCTTAATCTTGCCAAACACATTCCTGTCAAAAGGGACAGAAAATTCTATGATATAAATATATCCATTGGCTTTATCAAAAAGGACAAGATCAGGTTTGTTGGCAGGAATTCTTCTGAGGCTGTATATGGGCCTATTCCACAGAAGTTTGAAAGCATCATTTTCCATGACGCCCTGGACATGTTCAGGGTCGTACCATGGATGGACCTCAGAGTCAAAGCCACAGGCATGTCGGAGACGGTAGTAAAAGCAGCGAGCCATGCCATCATGTCGTTTAAGATATGCTGTTTGTGCCAAGGAAGGGCATCCACTGACGAGGTGTTGGACAGTCTCTGTGAATTCATCGCAAAGTCGACATTTCATGTTAATATTCTCTTTAAGAATCACATTTAGGCGATTGCGAGTGGGAAGTGACTGGTCCTGAGCAGCAAAAAGGAAGCCCTCAGTTTCACATTTAAGACCAGCCGACTTCATCCAGGTGAAGGAGTCTGTGGGATTGCTATTCTGTTCCACACACTGCATGTACACACGATGCAATGGCTTCTCAGAAAGCTTCTCCACAAAAGACCGACTCTGGGCAGACTTGGTGAAGGACTTCACCTGGTTTACTCCCATCACTGTACCGTCCAGCAGTACATCGCCATTAACAAAATCAACCTCAAATTTCAGATTCTGTCCAACAACCTTGGCACGCTTAAAATAGCTGTGGAATTCCTTGATTTCATCATGAGTCTTCACATGCATCACCAGAGGATCATCTGATAAATTTATATGTGCAAAAGTACACAATAAAATTCTATCATGAAGAGCCTCCACATTAATCAAACCCCGACCTCCAGAATTGATTGGCATGTATAAACGGTTAAGAGAGGAACGAGGGTGGTGGGCTCTGTTATCAGACATGATCCTTCTGGTCAGGCGGTCAAGTCTCTGGATGTCTTGTTTCGTCCAGTCAACTACTCCAAAGGAATAGGAGAGGACTGACACAGCAAAAGTATTGGTGGTTTTGACCTTGTTTCGAGCATTTAGCTCTGAGCTCCAGATTGTCTTTAAGCGAGATTATTACCTATATTTAAAACAGGTGTTTTTCTATCCTAAAACAAGTTACCTTATTTGGAAAAGTGAAAATTATAATTGATTGTTGTGTGGCCTATAAATTTGTTATTCATTGTGAATGGGTGAAAGTTTGTAAAGTAAGATTTAGGAAAAGTTACAGTCAAACTAAAAAGAAGGAAACTTTTAAAATGCACTAAAAGCTTTACAAACACCACTATAGTATTTTGTTGTACTTTCTGCTGTTGAACATATCAATTGTGTACACTGTCAAATGTTTTCACTGCAGCATGGTGGTGAAGCCCTTCAGGAAGAAGCATGACACTTCGTCGAATACTGGAACGTCTGTTGAGCATGGTGAAACAAATGTCTACGATGGAATACAGCCTAATACAAGCGAGGCTGGTGACGAACATAACTACGGCCACATAACCAGCAGTGGAGGACCTTTCTATGCTAACTCTGTCAGTGGAGATGATCCATATGTTAACACCTAGACGTTAGTGCTACTCAGTAGTATATTCAATCATACAGTGCAACCAGAAATCATTGAGAATTTAAGATAACATAACTCCAGATTCAGAGACAGATGAACAGTTAGTATTTTGTAAAGTCACCATGGGCAGCAATGCAGGCTTCAATGCGGCGGGGCATACTACTGATCAAAGAAGTTAAAAAGTCGTGGTTCATGCTGTCCCAATATCGTACCGGCTCTTCTTTCATTTCAGCAATATTTGTCAGATTTTGTTATTGACACTTTCCTTCATAAGTCCCCAAACATTTTCTATTGGATTTAGATCAGGGCTATAGCTTGGCCAATCTCATAATGTCATATTTTGGGTCCGAAACCACGCCTGTGAATGCTTTGGACAATGTTTTGGGTCGTCGTCCTGCTGAAAAATCCAAACATTTCCATAGAACACGGGAGCAGATGGAAGTAAATGTCCCACGAGAATATCTGTGTACCGCTCACTGTTCATATTCCCTTCAAATACACAGAGGGGCTTGCCCCTAACACAGATATGCCACCCCAAACGTTAAATTTCGGACTGTACTTTGGGCGCTGATACAAAGGTTTTTTAGTTTGTTTGGTCCAGAATTTCAGTGTATTAGGAAACAGCCACACAGAACTTTCATCTGAGAAAATTACATTGTCCCAGTTATAATTTCTATGCTGTAAGCACCAGTTCAACCTTCGCTCGTTTTGTTCTGGTTTCATGATTGGTGATGGAATTCCAACCCATTGCATGCAGCTCAGTTCTAATTGTCTCCTTACAGACAGCCACTGTTCCTCTATCAATCATATACAGCCCTAAGTTTTCTAAACTCCTTCGTTTGTTTTTAGAAACAAGAATACCCGCCTCCTGTCACCGCCAGTCAATTTTCTGGGCTTACCTGCGCCTCCCTGGTGCTCAGTGCCGTATCTATTTGCAATAGTTTTCAAAACACGATAAACAGTGGACATAGGGATGAATGTTCCACTTGAAATTACTTTAGCTGATCTGATGTCCTTGTTTTAATACTCTAAACTCAACTTCCTCTTCTTATAATCATCCATACTGAGGATCACTGAAAATGTTGTCTGCTAGCAAGTGAACAAAGGGGGATAACTCTTCACAAACTAATGAAAAAGGATTAACTGAGTTGTCTCTCTTGAATGAAACCATGCACTTGATAGCTGGTCAAGGTTGTTTATACTAGAAATCCAATTAAACATATTCTTAAATTCTCAATAATTTCTGGTCATACTATATAAATCATTATGTACCTGTATATCCACTCTGAAATCAATGAACGTTCTTTTAAAAAGCGAATAGGTGCTTATGAAGTCTATAATCTAAACGTTTCTTTGTACGGTATTTCTATAAACGTTGAAAATATGTTTCATTTTACACTTTATGCTTGACAGTATTCACATCCCAATTAGTCCTTACCTTCCTGTTGGTGTTTCATTTATCACCTGATCAGTCACCATGCTTGATAAATGCGAATACATTTAGTTTGTCTGCTTCCTTATGAATTAGTCATCTAAGCCGTAAAGCCATTATTTTGTTTTACACTTCTTTGAAAATAAATTATTCATAGTCGAATGACTCATCCTTTTCCACCATCCATACTCTTAGTTACTAATTTATCTTAAGGAACCGTTTTAACAACAAGTAGTCGCTCAAGTCGCTAATTTCAAACATGTCTTGTTGAAACATGTATCATGCTGAAAGGTTCGGTTACTGTGACATGAAACGGGATTGTCACTGTTGACGAGGACGGAATATTCTATTTTAATGCAGAAATTCTGTGGAAGTAACGAATACACAGATCACGTCAAAGAGTTAAGTTGTTCAAAAGTTTGGTTATTTGTGATTCAAGTAGTGTTTTATGCTTAAACGTAGCTGGACATGCTGAGAATTTTGAACATAGAAACAATATTAAAACTACATTGTCTGGTCAATGCTCTGTAACAGGGGTGGATAAATAACATAATTAACACGTTGACTGCCACCACGAGTATACTCGTAGTATCAATGTCTGACCCAGGTTCTCACTACGAGTTATGTCGTAGCGATATCAGTGTTATTTCATAACAAGTTTCACATCCCGGCAAAACAGGCACACGAAGCAATCGATTCCTGGTGGTAACAAAGAACGCAAGGAGACGTTTGTTTCTTGTGCCTATTTTGCCAACATGTGAAACGTGTTTGAAAATACCACTGATTTAGCTTCTACTAAAATGACTTAAGTTGACTGTGGCTGTAAATATTGCTTGTTTGTTATGATCAATAAGAATTTAGTTTTCTGAAGTTATGTATAAGTATCTGATTTAAACAGTATTTTATTTCCCGAAAGACATGTAATATACATTAAACATTATTAAGTTGCAAAAGTGTAAGCATATCATTGTAAAGAGCATCCCAACTGCGTAGATCGATGCTCATGTTGTTGATCCCTGGACTGTCTGCAGAGGGAGAGAGGGAGAGAGAGAGACGCACACACAAACACGCAAGTCAAAAGATTGATTACACAACAGTGTCGTTTCCTGTTGACTGGGTTCCGTCCTATTGCGCAACTTAGTACAAAAACCAGTCCAGAAGTTTTAGACCAATTCATATAACTGGATACGTAAGTATTCATCAGTATTATTTGATACATCTAATCACTTGTATATTGCAAAACTACGTTCCTTCTAATCCCTGCAAACACGTCGTGCAGCGTGCTCTGTCGTACAGCGAGCTCTGACAAAATTGGAATTGGAATTCAGTGTAACCATAGTTGTGTGTGATGTCTATTTTCTCTTTCACACGAGAGAAATTCGAAGCGTCTGAAAAGTAGGTCATTGTCTGAATAGGTTAATGAGACTCATGTTTCGGTTTGAAAGATAGCTTCGTGGTTACAGAGTTCTCTCGTCTCGCCAAAGAGTACATTGTGTGAAGCCCATTTATCGTCTCCCCAGCTGTGATATTGCTGGATTATTCCACTACTCGAGACGGAATTGATTTACCTTGCCTAAATTGGTGCATTTATTGAGGCTTTAAGACAATACTGTGCATATACATATATAAATACACATTCGGTCTGGTCCAGGGATCATGAACGTGTAAGTCCATAAGTTGTCTTAGAAAAGTATAAAACATATTTTGTCTTATTTTAAAAAAAAATAGACTTACGACTAATTAGGGATCATGAAGCTTGGTCTTTGAGAAAATCTAAAGTTCTTAGATTGCCACTGAGTAGAGTTAAGACAAATTTCGTGCTAAGCATTTTTTAGACACTATCATGATCCCGGGGCCCGGTTATTTTTCAAGACAATATTACATTACAACGGAAGTCTATGGGAAATTAAAGTCTATTGGAAAGCTGCGTTTCATTGACGAGAGTGACGTCCCTTTTATAAACTATAGGAACTATATTGACTAATGTCACTCTGTCAGGCTAGTTTGACTCATATTCACATGATTCAACTCATGGCCCTTGCCCCGTCTGCGGGCAGCCCTGACAGCGAATGGAGCTTCACACAGGAAGCGTTGCTGTGTCGAACTGAGAACGTTCCGGACAAAATGGAGACGCCCCAACACTGCAGCCTTCAGCATTACCAGTCAGAGGGCAAAGAGCTGTACTCCCGGGGGAGGACGTGGTCATGCTCTTGAACCGCTCCAAGAGATCAGGACCTACAAAACCAAGGGCATCGAGAACAAGGAGGAATCTAACGACAGTGCATGTAGGACGCAAGTGAGACATTAACGATGAGGTCCTCATATTTAACATGCTTTCCCTGAATCACCTTTCTTTTAAACGGGACAGATAATTCAAAAGCATGAATAATTTCATTAGCTTTATCAAAAAGGAGAAGATGAGGTTTGTTGGCATGGATTTTTCTTTAGGTGTATATAGGTCTGTTCCAAACATTTTTTAAAAGGTTTATTTTCCATGACGCCCTGGACATGTTCATTGTCGCACCATGGGTGGACCCCGCGGCCAACGCCACAGTCATATATTGTAATATAAACAACGTCATGCCTTCGTGTCGTTTAAGATACGCTGTTTGTGCCAAGGAAGGACATCCATGAACAAGGTGTTGAACAGTCTGAGTGAATTCATTAAAAAGTGGATATTTCATGTTAAACATTCTCTGTAAGAATCACTGGTCCCGGCAAGCAATAAGTGAGTGAGTTGGGTTTTAAGCCGTCTTTAGCAATGATCCAGCAATATCACGGCGGGGGACACCAGAAATGGGCTTCACACATAGTACCCATGTGAGGAACCGAACCCGGGTCTTCGGCGTGACGAGCGAATGCTTTAACCACTATGCTACCCCACGGCCCCGCAATAAGGAAACCCTCTGTTTCACTTCATCCTAGAAGTCATTTGGATTGTTATTCAGGATATGTACACGGTGTGTGCAGTTGTTTCCCAAAATGTTTCTCCTTAAATTACCGACTTGGTGAATGGCATCCCCTCATTTACAGTCATCGCTTTCCCGTTTACCAGTACATCGCCATAAACAAATCAACTTCAACGTTGATATCCTGTTCAATAATCTTGGCGTGCTGAAGCTAGCTATGGACGTCCTTGCTTTCAGCATGAATCTTGACATGCCTCACCAAACAATCATCAGAGAAATAATACAGTTATATCATGGAGAGCCTAAACATTAATCGAACTACTGAGAGAGGATGGAGACATCGTCCTTCTAGTCAAGACTCTGCACGTCTTGCTTTGTCCAGTCAACTAACTGAAAGGACCAAGAAAGGAATGTCACAGCAAACGTGACCTGGTTTCGAGTATTAAGCTCTGGGTGCCAGATTTTCTTTGTCTCAAGTCAGTGCATTATCATTACTCTTATTGATCGTATTAGTACTACTAAATACTGACTATGGGTATATACTTGGTCAAGTATGATGTCATAAGCAAGTACTATCCATTGATCATTATGACACTAGGATTACACAAGTTCGGTATACCTCTACTTACATGGCTATAAATGTGTAGCCAAGAAGATGGCGCTCATAAGCCATTCCGTAACTTCCAAAATGGATCTGTGGCTCATATAAACCTGTTCCCTCACTCTTCTCATTTCTAAATGACGTAATTTAAACACAAAACAATAGTTTAAATAATATTTAATGGACTGTAATGAACTTCTCCGACATTCGTAAATACAACAATGTATTAGGTTTAGCTATAGGACAACTTGGGAATTGCTTGTAGATCATAACATATGGCGTGAGATTGTGTAAAGAATGTACAAAAGAAATTGAGATTGCTCAAACATGATAGTCGTAGGTCATCTATATCGTGAAGGGACATCTGCTACCATATGTAGAAGCACTGGCGTTACACCCGCCTTCAGTAACGGGTGGCCAGCAGGACCACAAGTGCCCCTATGATGAGAGGCAGGGATGTGAACAATCGACATCCTGAAAGAAATAAAAAATAACAATTTTAAAACAGTTGCATTTTCACAAACGCAACGTCTATTTGAAGACAAAAAGTTAACTGAACTTTGACATTCACAGAATGCAAAAAGCAATTATCTATGTAGCACTCAAAATTAATAAATTCTGCATGTAAGTGACGTATGAAGAAGAATGTTATATACCTATATATACTATTTACACTTTGCTGTGGATCAAATCATGGATTCAACAGAAATCTATTATGTGAGGTCAAATTTGGTTTAAGTAAGTTTATTGTAAGCATGGACCCCATGTTTCAGTATTTAATGGCATCTTGTGGATCCCATACCTGCTATTGACATGTGTTGTTTATTTGTCAATGACTCGTTCCAAGATTTGGAAAATGGTTGATTGCTGCCATGAAAAACATTTTTATGGTTATTCGTGTATCAGGTGCATAAGGTTAGTTTAAAGTGACTATTTGCCTAATGAGGCTTACCATATTATCATTTATCCAGTTTTAAATGGATGCAATTTCAAATTATAAATCTACGTTTAAGTAAGGTTGTGAATTTGTGTGATCCTTACCAAAGTGTGGGTAGTATTGAAGACAATATATTGTATGTTATAAAGAGGTTGTAGGTATTGACATGAACATTTGGTTAAAAAATGTGTAAACATGTGAACATATTTGCTCTGGTGCAACTGCACAATTTGCAAATATATGAAGACCTAGATGTTTTGTTTTGAAGAAAACATCATTGATCAAAGACAAAAAATACATTTTGTAGGTATAACAATGTTATCCTACTAATCAAACCACCTGTGAAGATCCGAGTTAGAATTGATCTTCAGTCACCCATGCTTGTCGTAAAAGGCGACTAACGGGATGGAGTAGTCAGGCTCGCTGGCTGATTGACACGCGCTAATTGTTTAGATCGATGCTAATGATGTTGATCACTGGATTGTCTGGACTCGGTTTTCTACAGACAGCCGCCATATAGCTGGAATATTGCTGAGATCGGCGTGAAACTAATCTCACTACTAGTCAAGTACCTGAGTCATGGCCCGTGTTCTTTGTATCAGTAGCGAGCCAATTGCACTGAAGTAAGTGAATTTGAACATGACCATGACCACTTTGTACAGTATTTCTATTGGAGTACAAGGATGTCAGCTTAATATCTGAGGAGGGCCCAAAGTATTCACTTTCTTGAAGCCCATGAGCTCGGGTATATAGTCTTTTGCAAACCAAGAAACATAATGGCGTTTGGTTTGTCAGGGGCATAATAGGATAGCTGAATCTTTAAAAGAGATACATACCGTCGCAGCCAAAGGTACCGATGGCGCTCTGTACAGCAGTGTTATCTCCCGTGCATGTGGCTATTTCGTTTGTGAGGCATCTAAAAAGTTCAAGGTATATCGAGTTATTTACATTGCAATGGGAAGGGATACCATGATGTATGTTATTGCTATTATGACAGTGACACATTTTAATATTTATGTTTATAAGTCACTGTAGTTTTGAAAGGCCATGTAACAATAGTCCACAATTATGTTTAATAATTTTTCGTGTGATGGTTAATTACCGTTAATTAAGCGCTGCACAGAGATGAGTGGAACATGTGACTGGCATAGACTAATCGTGTAGAGACACTGATGAACTGCACCAATATGATTTAAAACAGGTAACTGGCATGGATGAAAAGGAATAGATGGGTAGGGCTGATCTGCACAGGTAAGTAACACAACGCAAAATATTAAGTGTCTACATGAATAACGCTGGTAAACAAGTCATATAAGTGCTACATTTGAGCGGAACATGCAAGTAGCGCAGGTGAATTGTATACAAGTGTGGCACAGATTCATGCTCAATATAAGATGTAGCGGATAACGGAAAAAGTATGCCGGGATAACTGTATTCAAGTGTGGCACAGATTCATGCTCAATATAAGATGTAGCAGATAACGGAAAAAGTATGCCGGGATAACTGTATTCAAGCGTGGCACAGATTCATGCTCAATATAAGATGTAGCGGATAACGGAAGAAGTATGCCGGGATAACTGTATTCAAGGGTGGCACAGATTCATGCTCAATATAAGATGTAGCGGATAACGGAAGAAGTATGCCGGGGAAGTGTATTCAAGTGTGGCACAGATTCATGCTCAATATAAGATGTAGCGGATAACGGAAAAAGTATGCCGGGGAAGTGTATTCAAGTGTGGCACAGATTCATGCTCAATATAAGATGTAGCGGATAACGGAAGAAGTATGCCGGGGGAAGTGTATTCAAGTGTGGCACAGATTCATGCTCAATATAAGATGTAGCGGATAACGGAAGAAGTATGCCGGGGAAGTGTATTCAAGTGTGGCACAGATTCATGCTCAATATAAGATGTAGCGGATAACGGAAGAAGTATGCCGGGGGAAGTGTATTCAAGTGTGGCACAGATTCATGCTCAATATAAGATGTAGCGGATAACGGAAGAAGTATGCCGGGGAAGTGTATTCAAGTGTGGCACAGATTCATGCTCAATATAAGATGTAGCGGATAACGGAAAAAGTATGCCGGGGAAGTGTATTCAAGTGTGGCACAGATTCATGCTCAATATAAGATGTAGCGGATAACGGAAGAAGTATGCCGGGGAAGTGTATTCAAGTGTGGCACAGATTCATGCTCAATATAAGATGTAGCGGATAACGGAAGAAGTATGCCGGGGAAGTGTATTCAAGTGTGGCACAGATTCATGCTCAATATAAGATGTAGCGGATAACGGAAGAAGTATGCCGGGGAAGTGTATTCAAGTGTGGCACAGATTCATGCTCAATATAAGATGTAGCGGATAACGGAAGAAGTATGCCGGGGAAGTGTATTCAAGTGTGGCACAGATTCATGCTCAATATAAGATGTAGCGGATAACGGAAGAAGTATGCCGGGGGAAGTGTATTCAAGTGTGGCACAGATTCATGCTCAATATAAGATGTAGCGGATAACGGAAGAAGTATGCCGGGGGAAGTGTATTCAAGCGTGGCACAGATTCATGCTCAATATAAGATGTAGCGGATAACGGAAAAAGTATGCCGGGATAACTGCATTCAAGCATAGTACAGATTCATGACCATGTAAGATGTTCTGGTTAACATAACTTGCAAAGATGAACTGCACAGATGACTGACACAGAAAAGACCCACAGATGAACTGCAGAGAAAGGTTGCTCATAAAAGGTGTATACATATACTGTATATATGACAGAGACACAGATGAATGACACATATTATCGCTCAGCCTCATACTTACAAGCAATAAGCTGGAGTATTCAGTATCTGGGCAACACAGGTGGCTACGTCACAGGCAGCGCTGTTGGCCGTTCCGAGGAGAGCTGCAAGAATTAAATACACACATCTATGAGTGGAGAAGAGATCTTCAGGAAACACCATCAATGTTCCTCATGTTTTATCATCAGATTATACGTATCCCAAAAATCACCTCACGAATACATACTTATCCGTATATCATGCATACGTATTTAATTACAGAGTATGAGTAGGCGTGACACCGTGACATTTTGATATGTAGGTTTTAACGCTTTTGTATACAAATGAAACAAAGGCGGCATAATGTCGCTCCGTAGTCGCGTCTTCGTGACACTCCTGCCACGCTCGTCTTGAGGTCGACTAACAGCTCGTTTTATAAATTAAAATAAAGAAAGACTGTTTCCATTTTCAGAAACTTGTTAATCTGGACTTGTCACACATTCTAGACTTGCTACATTGGGTATATATGTTTCAGGGTCTGTATGACAGACTAGTGTTGTGGCTGATGTTGCTTTGGGCGGCAACAACGTGGCAATGTTTCTTCTCGGCAACTGTGATTGCCGTATTATGTTAACCAGCCGTCCATTTGAAAGCGAAATGCTACGAAAGCATAATGCTGGCACTTTCGTACCAGCGTACCACGAACATTTGCATACATTCAAATTACGCTTTGAACAGTCGACCAAGCACCGCAATAAGGCCTGAAAGTACTAGTCTGGCGAGGCGCTACTCATAGTACTAAGCTGGTTATCGCCTCCCTTTGCGCTCGCCAACTTGCGATATGCGAGACGGGGCCCAGTTTACATCCGATTTCCGGTGACAAACGTATATTCAAGAACCAATTCTGCTTCCCAATTGCGCGACCTCCAAATATGACTCACTTAGACCGGACCAGTGTCCAACCATGATTGGCTGTCACAGCTGTTGACAGTCGTAATAGTTGACTAATTTGGGGATGTTAGATCAGAAATTTGTGGGAATTAATGCAAAGATTATCGGTTCCTTACTGTCAGCTGACGACCATGAGACCATTCGAAAAGGCATGAAACGTTGTTTGTCACCGGGAGTTCTAAGGTCTCACGATGTGTCGTGACCTACTTAGGGAGCGTTCATGATTTATGGCTAAGTGGGGTAAAAGGATTTTAAAAGGAGGGGGTGGGGGTTTCACCCGTTTTGTTCTGGGGAGGTAGGGGGATTCAGCAATTTTGTACACAAGCTTCTTGGGCTTCTTGGGGCAGCAATTTTGTACATAAATATATTTTAAAAATATGCTTTAAAAATATGGAAAGAGGGAGGGGGGTCATTGACTTTGTACATGACATGCAGGGGTGGTCACGTACTTTGTACATACATTCTAGGTAGGGTCGTTCACTTTGTATATGATTCTCCATGAAATTCACATCATAGCTGTAACATACATATATATATATATATATGGATAGGCCAAAGGCACTTGAACCAATCACATCGGTAAATATGTGACTACAATGTAATTTAATATGACCATGCCCAACAAAATTTAACACATGTAACGACTTAGAAAATGAATAGTAGGAACGATGTCATTAAAAGTATTTTTTATATGACACTAACATTTTTCAGGACTATATACAAATATACTACAAGTATAGACTCACTAGTGTAGATATAGCTACTTACTTCAGCCAACTGTTCTAAACTTGATTTTGCAAAATATTCCATTCAGTTTAAAGGTACTGTTTATACAGGAACTACAGTATTGTAAAACAAATTCGTAACATTGAAAAGATTATTGTCATGAGTTTAGTAAAGATGAAAATCAGTGAAAATTGGCGAATTCTTAACAAAACTTTACACCAAAACGCAGCTGGTCACATGAACGATATTTACACAATGTCATGTTTTTTAGCAATTTGATGCATGATCCTCGTGCAATTCATCTGCATAAGGTTTGCAGTTGGTTCCCCAATTTTAGTGGAGAAATTCATCTTCGATGTAACCACACATATATGCATAACATATAGTGAGTGCTTTAGGTGAGTCTGAACTTTTGATGGGTAGTATAGTATATGTGATATAAAAACAGGTATGTACTGACCAAGCAGCAGCAGAGAGACCAAGAGGACACGGTGCATGGTTGTTGGTTCTGAGTGTGAGCAGTTGAAACAGCTATATGGCCAAGTACCTTCCGTCTTCAACCGACAAGACTACAAAATGAGGAAACTCCTTGAAGCCATAAACATCCAACGCCACAACCCCACCATGAATCGAGATCAAGGTTATTTCATCTCGTCAGCCTATCACCACCTAATCAAAGACCACCACCAGTAATCCTTCCCTACCTCCTTTGTCCATCTGGCTTCCATGCTACCCCCTTTGTGCGTGTAATCACAAATATTGTACCTCAACTCATCAATTGTATAAACTCAACTCTAATCACAATCAATCACTCTGTACATCAACCTCCTCTGCTGTAATCACTTATCAAATATCCAATGTACATCAACCTTGTTAATTGTATATACTCACTATACAGCTATGTATATATTCTCCTTGCTTCAGTTGTTGTATCACTTGCTTGATAACGGTGTTAGTACCTACACCGAAACGTCGCACTCATTGCAATAAAGAAGTTGACTATCCACAGAAATCAGTTTTCCTTCGTCGTCACAACTTCTAAAATGCCTCTCAAAGAAAGTAGAATGTTGTTACAGTATTATCTCCATGGTGTTGTGTTGGTGTTGTTATGAGGGATTAAGTCACAGGGTGTTGTAGAATTCTGAACTATGTGGTGAAATATGATTTGAATTTACTGAGTTCATTTGCTGAGATTATAATGATACTGATTAATGTGTTCACTCAATCAATGAGAGTGAAAATGTTTAATTTGTTCACTCAATTAGTACCATACAGTACACTTACATACCTTGTATAAATACCATCAAGGTACAAGAGGTAGTATCAGATTCACAATGACCCACGCACAGTTAAGACAGTTCGATTGTTTCACGATGCCGCCTGGAAAGGATGTTACTTTCATTGTGCCCAGTGTGTGTGGAGGAAAATACAGGACGTCGGCCTCCAGACAGACTACAGGAACAACCAAGTCATCTGACGCTGTGCTGGTCTGCCTTTATGTTATATAGTCATATATTACATATTAT
The DNA here is from genome assembly GCF_003918875.1 of Haliotis rubra. Taxonomy (NCBI): domain Eukaryota; kingdom Metazoa; phylum Mollusca; class Gastropoda; order Lepetellida; family Haliotidae; genus Haliotis; species Haliotis rubra. Next base: position 321,828 of record NW_025767675.1, read on the forward strand.
ATTATATGATACCATAAAAACCTCCGAGAATGGAACCATCATCACCAGGTCTTGAAGGAAATGCCTCCAAGCTCACTCCTGTGTTTTTACAGTTCTACTTCATGGAAACTAACCCCGATGACATGTGTCAACCAAGTCAGCGAGCCTGACCACCCGATCCCGTTGGTCACCTCTTACGACAAGCATGGGTTACTGAAGACCAATATTCTAACCCGGATCTTCACGGGTCTATTGAAATGAGTGAACTAAATGATCATATTATTAATCAAAGTCAGAGAGTGAACCCGCTCACTAACATGGATTCACTTACATACTGGTACACACGTCTTATTTCGCTTCATGTGTGAACTCAATTTACATTTTGTAGAAAACCAGTGTCTTAATCCTTTATAACAACACCGTTGTCACAACATCAAACATCATTTGACGGATTTGTACCTCGTCCCAAAGGTCTAACTTACGGGACTAGCCCGTTCAGCGCCATATAAGTGGCCTTATTAATTATATAATAATTAATTGATATCTATTTCAATTCCCCGGCAGCACCACCTGCATCTGTTGATCGTATACACTACTGCCCAGAAGTTCATTCCCCTTTACGCGCATAGGCCACACGTGACGCAACCCGTGCGCATCCCGTTATTCACTCGTGCGCCACGCGTGTGCCACCCGTATGCAACGCATCAAATAAATCAAATGTATATTTTGATATTACAGGACAGCTGGCATGACATTCTTCCATGACATGATTAAATATCACGGCACAAGATAAACAGATAGAATCCGAAGTATTCCCAGGTATCTTATCTACGTAGGAGAAATAAAAAAACACTGCTAGGATACTATAACCACCCGGGGTATTTTGAAATCACGGGTCTTGTTGGGGATGAAGATATTAATCAACATGTGCCCTTGCGTATATACGTGTACACATTGGCAGTGTTTGCCCTTAACCCTGGAAAACTGCAGGCGCTGAGGACCCAGATATTATATTATATTATATTATATTATATTTTATTATATTATATTATATTATATTATAGAACGCCATAGTCCATCCCATGTACACGCATGGTCAAAGCGTTTTGTTTTTCCCTCGATCATTGGATGTCAATCTCAACGGCACATCGTATTTTTCAATCTCAACTTCCTGGGGATCATACAACTCGTGCAACCACAAGGTGCACCAAGTTAATGTGTCTTTCCCATCCTTTCGAGGTACCCATTCACTACTTTGTCCAAGTTTACTGCACGTTGCTGTACCCGCAACTAGGTGGTTGCACGCATTCATGTGGCCACCATCTGGTCATATACCAACGGATTCGTGGGTTCTTTTAAGTGCACAGGGTTGTGTACTGTACACTATAGGGATTGTGACAACACTAAAAGAGTCTGAATTGACTCCAAGGTGTTTACACCTGGTCACAGGTGGGCTCGATCCCGACACCTCAACCTCGCTCGATCACTAGCCGGGCGCCTTACACAGCTCGCCCACCACACCCCCTTATCATAATGTATACATGTTCGCCTCTGGCCGTTGTCCAAACTGATTCATAAGTATATAAGCCATAATACTCCTCAGTAATCACTACAGCAATACATACTGCCGGCGAGCTCAGTGTATGACTGACTTTCTATTTATGGCTACTCTTTGGGGGCAATAGGGCTTATTATCAGAGTCAGAGCCACTAACACAGTGGCTTAATACACTCGGATTGTTTTGACAGGTTGGTAGCAACATATACACAGAGAATTTTACTGGAAGAATACAAATACATACGCCAGGGGTAATTTCAACATACACAACGTGGAATACGAATAGTGAGGCAGTAATAAGAAGTTTTGACAACAACAAAATTAAACAAACTGTGTTACAATTATGAATTAACTTAACTGAGCCTGCTGTTCATCTTGCTTTTGACTTCATTGGTACAAGGCAAGTCATCTAACCCTTCAAATGTTGTTGATGATCATGATAATGATGATTTGGAGATTTTACGAATACTTTACGACATGAGGCGTATTTGGCACATGGGTCCGCCAAGCCATTCAGTGTTTGATCGAAAGAGGGGTGGTTATGACTGAAATATAGGGCAACATGAAAGGGGGTGGCGTTAGGGTTGGATATTTTATTGTGTATAACTTTTGAATTAGCTAGGAGTGATGGAAGCACGGGGTTGTCAGGTTGGTATTTGTTTCATTTTATTTGTATGTTTTTCCTTTTATTTCACTTTAATATTGGTCCTAGTGGGTTAAGTGGGATTATATGCGACCTAGAAGGTCTGTTCTGATTAGAAATATATGTGATAGTTTGGGTGTTATTTAGTGGGGTTAGGAGTTTTTGTAGTGTTAGATCTATGTTAGTGTCCAGTGAACCCTGGAGCACCATTCTATGTTGTTGGTAGTGTATGCAGTGGGATATGTTCAGGGGTGTTTTTTGTTTCGATGCAGTATGTGCATTTGCCCGTTTGGTTTTATTATTCTATGTAGCGAGCCTGACCACCCGATCCCGTTAGTCGCCTCTTACGACAAGCATGGGTTACTGAAGATTCATTCTCACCCGGACCTTCAAGAGTCCAAACACACAGACATGAGTAGGGATCCATATGAACTCGTCGAATATGCCCGAGCCTGGCTCTTTCTGCCTAAGGAGTGTAGAGTAAGTGAGTGAGTGAGTTCGGTTATACGTCACTTTTAGCAATATTCCACCCATATCACAGGGGAAAGGGACACCAGATATGGGCTTCACACATTGCACTCATATGGGAAATCGAACCCGGGTCTTCGGTGCTACCCCGCCTCCCCTAAGGAGTGTAGAACCTGATCGGGTCTTTCAAGTTGGATAACTTGTCCCCAATCCCTTTAACATTTGTGAATAAAATATGTTTAAATAAGTCAATTAACCTAAGTGCTTTTCAATATTTCGTTTATGTTTTTTGTTTGTTTGTTTGTTTTTGTGTGTGTTTTTGTTTATATTTTGTATTTCTAGGAGCCCGGCAAGTGGGTCTGTTATAATATCGATTTTATTGTGTCGTTTGGGGTTCTGTTTCTGTGGGGTGGAGTTACCTCTGAGGTAAATATTGATCGGTTGTCTGGGCGTCTGTATGATACAGTTTACCCCGAGGGGTTGTGATGTGTGGGTGCCGAAACCTGTGCGTTTTGTACCCGCGTGAAAGGACTCGTTTGTGTCCGATACCAATTTGGCCTGTGATCCTGTATGTCATCCTGGTCACGATGGCGTGTGGTCCTGTCCGTAGAGCTCAGGTCACAAATCAGTTGAAGTTAAGCAGCGTCGAGCACGGAGAGCCCTTGGATGGGTGATCGTGTTTGGCAGCTTGACTCCTGAGAATTTCTAGGACTTCAGTCCTGCCCTACAACGAAGCACACGTGATACATATGGTCTCACCTTAGGTAAAAGAATTTGTTCAAGATTGCCTCTGTTCACCCAGTGACTATTAACCTTCCAGCGCAGCATGGGTTATCTGGGGTAATGATGATCAGATTCCAGTGAGAAACTAGTCAGATGGATACTAGGCGCTATATAAATTAATTAAAATTATTAGTGTTGGGTGTCCCCAATGTGTGTGTTTGTTTGTTTATTTATTTCCCGCGGGTGTTTGGTGTTTATGTTAGGAATGTTTAGTTTAGGTGTGAAGATGCTTAATGGGCAGGTGTTTTGATTTCGCTTTACGACATTGGGGTTAAAAGTGCGAGCAAGCGCTTCGATGTTTTTTATATTTTATTGAGGGTTTTGATCGATTGAGGGGAGGGTGTTGATGCCCAGAGGGTGTTTGGTAAACTGTACCTGTCCTAGTTCTGAGGGGATTTCGCCTTTTAGTGCTTGTAATGAGATAAGCGAGGCAAATGTGCGACTGTTTTAGAGCTTTGTATTGTATTGAGCTTTGTTTTTTATGCTTTTGAAATTTAAAGGGGCCATGTTTAAGATAAATTGACTGGGTAATTGGGCGCATATTATAAGTGAGTTTAGTTTTACGCCAATTTTAGCATTATTCCAGCAATATCACGACGGGAGACACCAGATATGGGCTTCACATATTGTACCCATGTGGGGAATCGAACCCGGTCCTTCAGCGTGACGAGCGAACGCTTTAACCTCAAAGCTACCTCAACTCCCCGAAACCTGCTTGAAGTTGTCCCAGAACGGCACAGTTTGGTCACTAATAACACCTTTACAAGCCAGCTGTTAACTAAAGGGATCGGATGGTCAGGCTCGCTGGCTTGGTTGGCAACAAGTCATCGGTTCCCAATTGCGCAGATCGATGATCATGCTGTTGACCACAGGATTGTCTGGTCCAGACTCGATTATTTACAGACTGCCGCCATATAGCTGGAATATTGTTGAGTGCTGCGTAAAACTACACTCACTCACTCACAAGCAAGCAAGCAAGCAAGCTGTTACATTTTCGCCATTATTTCACTTGCTGGTTGAGACTGGAGAAAAGCAACACATAACACATACAGAAGGCCTGATGCACTCAGACTCATTATGAAGTGGTAGTCGAATGGTTAAAGCGTTCGTTCGTCACACTGAAGACCCGGTTTGGATTCCCCACATGGGTACAATGTGTGAAGCCCATTTCTGGTGTCCACGGCTGGAATATTGCTAAAAGCGCCGTAAAACTAAACTCACTCACTCATTATGCTCGTGCAGCTGTTGATTATATTTTATGTACGCTTCGGATTATCCCAATTTGCAGTATTCAGGTGAGGTGGGTATCCATTTTTAACTGTGGCTTGTATCTCACTGGGCTTTCAATATAAAACCAGCATAACTCAGGACTTGTTTAAACAACTACGCATGCGTGTAAGGACGTCATTGTATTAGTACATTTGCAATCGACGCAACGTACGGTAAACCCAGTTCACTCCATCCAATCACCCTCTCAGTAAACAAACATGCTATGAAGCTAGAATTTGCCGTTTAAACTTGATGCTTTTTGAGATTAGGTTATGGTGTCTGCACTTTATTGCATTTTCGTATTATCCGCTCTCTATTACCATGTAGACATTTGGAAGGTGAGGTGAGGTGAGATTGGGTTTAACGTCGTGCTTGAGAATATTTCGCTCATATGACGACGTGCATGCGTGTGTATGTGTGGCTGCTTGTACTAGCCCAGACTTAAGCTGGTTTTATAGTGCTAGCCCACTGAGATACCATGCCGCAGTGAAGCATGAATACCCCACTCAGACACATTATACTGACTCCGTGCCGACCAGTCCTTGTTGTGCCCATTAATGCCGAGCGCCAGGGACCAACAGGCACCATATGTTAACGTCTTTTGGTATGGCGCTGTCGGGGATCGAACCCGCGACCTTCCGCTTTCCGGGCGGTCGCTGTAACCACTACACCACGGAGGCGGTCTTTGGAAAATATTAACTAATATTCACAAGTCATGTGAGTAACATGCGTTCTGAAACCTACTCGCCTTTATAAAAAGGGTATCTAACGGAGACGCGTTTATTATTAACTCCGAACAAATAGAAATTATCGATCAGGAATATGACTGGGAATATTTTTGTTGTGATGACTGAGCATTCCTCTGAGCTTGAGTGCACCTCGCACACGTCATTTGTCTCAGTGATTGGCAGATCCAGATAACTGAATAGTGTCAAAGAGGACGACTTATGCGGTCTTTTCAGTTTATGACTATTACGAGATACATTTTCTGCACGACCCGTGAAGGTCCGGGTTAGAATGAGCCATGCTTGTCGTAAGAGGCGGCTGACGGTATCGGGTGGTCAGGCTCGCTGACTTGGATGACACATGTCATCGGTTCCCAATTGCGCAGATGGATGTTCATGCTGTTGATCACTGGATTGTCAGGTCCAGACTCGATTATTTACAGACCACCGCCATATAGTTGTAATACTGCTGAGTGCGGCGTAAAACTAAACTCACTCACTCACTCATTTTCTGAACGGAATGCTGGATATAGTTTGGAATCAGCTTTGTTATTATTCAATAAACGTTTTTGTTAAAACACGATCAAAACGTTTGCCGTCTCTGCGCACCACAGAATATGATTTGTTGAAATATTCACTTAAATACATATTTAGTGGGGCATATGGTCTTGTGCTTAGAGGGCCGACCAGTAAGACAACTAATACCCTGTAGTTTTGTAATTAATGTGTTGTGTACGTCAAATTACCCTCAAATGAGTGCACACAGTAGCTACCGTTTCCTGCACCTTGACATATCCTTTTCACTGTACGTTTCAGATAAAACACCAGTATGATGATATGGTCTGCGTACGCGAATAAGGCTTTCACGAGTTTACTTGTTTGTCCTGAGTAGGGTGTCAGAAGTGGCGTCAAAACTATGACAGAGAAATCAAATTCACTATGTCGGTATATTTTACCTATAGACAAGGTTGAATTGAATCCTAAAGGATTTGGAGCAAGCCTACATTTTGAAAACGACATGCAGGTCTCTACAATGAATTAAACTGAATCCTAAAATGTTTGAAACCAACCCAAATTTGAAAAAAAGATATGCAGGTCTCTACACGTGGGTTAAACTGAATGCAATTTTTTTAAAAACCAAGCCCAAATGTGAACAAAAAGACATGCAGGTATCTACACGTGGGTTAACATGAATCCTAAATATCTTAAACCAACCCAAATGTGAACAAAAGACCTCTTCACGTTGGTGAAATTGCATCGTAAAGGCTTTGAAACCAGGCTCAAATAAGAAATATAAGTTTGAGTGTGTGACACAATAGCACCAGGGCAAGAGGGCGAGATGGGAGCTACGATTTACTGTTGAATCATTGCCCTGCACGTTGTTAATGTCATAGTGTTGTCATAGAGTAAACCATTTCAATAAGTTTCTGTAAAACTTCATATATTCAAACAACATAATTGTTTCCATATATATCCAAAGTGTACCGAAATTCTATCCACTTTGTCTGTCTAATGTATTCGGCAATCATTCGGTGTAGCCCTTTTATCATAAACCCCCCTCAGGGCAGGACCCTCAATTCTCAATGCCATCAGTAAATGTCAATTAACATCTCCCCACGTCGGCGGATCTTACGTATGTACATGTGCACAGGTCAGTGACCTTGCACAACGTGGCGTAATGTCCCTATGCATTAAAACCGGACTCACATGGTCAAGCAGGGACAGATGGTGGAGAAATATCCGGGTAGCGTGAGTTTGCTGTGACTCACGCACGATTCCCCTACCCAAACTCGCAGCAAAGCAACCGGTAGTTCAGAGATGGTGATAGACAAGAGCAGCGTCAACGCCGGCCGCCATCTTGGCGGAAGAACGGAGAAGACAACAGACAGCTCATCCGACCCGACGATCAACGAGACAGCAGCCCATAGCCAGCAAACTTCACAAAATCATCGACAACAACCAAACCCAGCAAAGTCCATATAATTGTGAGTAAAACCATCAACGCCACCCTTCAAGATCATGTCAACAAGCCTCAAGATTATGCTGCAAGTGCTTCACATTATGTGTGTGTGACGATATATGTGAACGTTTTTGAACTCTCTCAACGTTTTTGTGTTTATACGTTTTATCTCGCGCATTCTTGTTCATGCCAGGTATGTGGAATCCTCTCCAGTCATTGTTTCACGTGCGTTTATCTTTGTCGTATTTTTCATCTATTGAGTATATATTGCAATCTGTATGTGATGTTATGAGACGTACATCTTTATTAGATTAAGTTTTTGAAATCGGTTAGGCTCTTACTCTACTACATATACTACGCCCTACGCATATACGCATTTAATGCAGATCAACGCTATCTGCGGGTTCCGAGTCGTCCCATTCAAATCAGACTCCCGGTTTCAAGGATTTTTCTAGTAATTTGTTCCTCTATAACTATTGCTATAGACAATAGCTTATAACGAGTTATGCAATACCATATTTACTCTTTGTGAAAAACGGCTAAATCTTTTCATGTGGTAATAGTAGTCGTAGAAGTATAATAAGTTATGGCTTACCAAGCTTATTTAGTGGAGACTGATTATCCTGTCTATATCCTACTTCTTCGTTTTGCCAACGTGTTTTTGTGCTTAATTATGATACCGGCGAAAATTTAGTATCCTTGTGCATAATACTTTTATGGTCTCTGGCACACAATATACAATTCGCTAAAATATCTTCGAGCCAATTTCACTTGAATTAATTTTTCATTAACTTTCGGTTAGACTTTTGAAGTTGGTTAGGTTTATTTTTTTCTCATGCCAATTCTACTTTTAGTGCAGATCACATCTACATCTGCTAGCCTTGCCGAGTCTAGGCTCACCAATATAAGACTCCCAATTTCAAAGATCTTACTGTTGTCATGAAAATATTACTTTCATATGCAAACGACGACGTATTACGCACATTATGTTTTTGTGTGTACTTATCAGTCAGGTATTCCGACTGTACGGACGACCGCGAGCAGGAGTTTGCCGCTGGGTGGAAACGACAAATATTGTGTTTGTTTTGTACGAGCTGGACAGCCGCTCACCTGTATTTTTGTACGAGCTGGAGTCTCCGCTCACTTGTGTTTTGTGTGTACACCTGACCAATGTTGACAATTCGATTCATGTATTACCTTGACGTTCCTGTATAACTAATCTAATGCCATTACGATCATTTGACTTATGATCAATGCCTGTACCAAATATTTGTCAACCCATCAATGTCCCATGTATTTTACTGTATACTTGTACATCCAATATTGTCACTATTTTCCAAACAAAAAACGCTTTTGAGGACAAACGCTCCACGACGTTCAGGGGTGTTGTCATAGTGTTGTCATAGAGTAAACCATTTCAATAAGTTTCTGTAAAACTTCATATATTCAAACAACATAATTGTTTCCATATATATCCAAAGTGCACCGAAATTCTATCCACTTTGTCTGTCTAATGTATTCGGCAATCATTCGGTGTAGCCCTTTTATCATAAACCCCCCTCAGGGCAGGACCCTCAATTCTCAATGCCATCAGTAAATGTCAATTAACATCTCCCCACGTCGGCGGATCTTACGTATGTACATGTGCACAGGTCAGTGACCTTGCACAACGTGGCGTAATGTCCCTATGCATTAAAACCGGACTCACATGGTCAAGCAGGGAGACCAAGCAGGGAGACCAGTCAGAGATGAGGCGCGGAAACGGGCCCAGATCATCCACCGAAGCGGGCGGACTGTGCGGCTGTCGGCCAAGGCTGTCGCCTCACCAACGACTACGTCGACTATGAAGAATCGCCGTCCGACTTCTGAATGCGTGTAAGTGACAGAGAGGGTCTCCACATCGGGAACATTGGCCACTCGGTCCCGATGTGCGTTCTGTCACGTGATTTCCATCTTATGTACCATTTCGACCATTATTATCCAACCATAATAAACATGGCTGCTGCTGTCTTCATCTATACTGCTGACTTTTGTCTTCCGCCTCTTGAACTACCATCCGAGAGTACCACAACGGACGCTCTTGGACATTAATATCGAAGTACACTAAACGCCAAAAGAAACGTTACCCTCCTTCTTTAAGGTACCTATCATCAGCTGGCGTTGTGATGCGTGGACGTCCACTTCTTGGTCTGTCTACGGTGACCCCAGTCTGTCTGAAGCCCTGAATAAATCTTATAACCATGATACGGTGGCATCCGAGGGCGTTGGCAACAGCATTGTATGTCGACCCCATCTGCACCATCCCAATGGCTCTTTCTCTCTCTTCAGCTGTTAATCGTGGCATATTTCTCGTACTTGCGTATCAGATCATGTATTCTAGGCTCTCTTCATACACTATACAATCATTCTATATGTGAAATGGATGCAAATACTGCTTGAATATTGCTGCGTTTTGGCGACTGATATTGCTATGTGTAAACAGAAAATAGAAAAATGTTACTAACGTTTCTTTTGGCGTTTAGTGTAATCATAGTTTATTATTGGCATCAAGTGTGTAGCTGCCAGTGTAGTTTTATCACCAATCCAGCAAACAGGAGGTTCATAGTTCATGAAATATTTCACATATTGCGATATAACAGAATAGGCCAGATTATCAGTTGATGCATTATCTTGTGACGAAGGTCGGTTTAACGGTCGTACTTAAACAATGTCGACCTGTAATCCAGGGATGGTTTACGTACCCCATGCAGTAACGACTAAACGGGGTGTACAGACTTGTCCACTGACTCGGGCACATAACTACTGCATACAACAGGTTTAACAACGGAGTATAATGCTTTAGAGTAGTATATTAGCCACTTAACGGTTTACATGTACAACACCATAACTTAATTTGGTATTTTGCTAGTGTTTAACAATTTCATTACGTCATCCTGTTCATATGCGAATGTTCTTTCATTCCCACAAGTGTTAAGCACTGTTGTCTAATGGCAACTAGTGACACATGTACCTGAGCATCAGTCGCGTGAACGCTTTCCGTTTGCCCAAATGCGTTGAAATATATCAGGTATTGATTTTGACAACAATTTCGAGAGAATCCTCTTTGAGGTTGCTAACTGACACATTTACGAGGAATTGATCTTCCTGACTTTAGACAAAACCTGGTTATTCACTGGCGTTGGGTCGATGTTTCCTTTTGTGATATGAAGTCACCATGTTTCATCATTAGCTCAATGTGGCATCTAACAGTTATGATACGAAATATATGTTTAAGCCAAGTCTAGATAACTGACTTCAGCTGTACACAGCTCAGCACTTGTGCACATCAGACGTTATTCAAAAGTACCATGTGATTTTCAGTTTGAACAAAGTTAGTAAATGGGGTATCTATGTGTATAAATATGTGGTCCGTCACTTCATTGTCTCGTGTATATGCAGGCGTCGTCGCATCTCATGAGTACTGCTGTGGGACAGCAAGTAAAAAACACCTACTTTGCTCCCCATGAAATCATTTTCCGCGGGTGTTCGAGACTGATTGTCCCCATAAGTAAAGACGGCCTCCGTGGTGTAGTGGTTAGAGCGTCCGCCCGGAGAGCGGAAGGTCGCGGGTTCGATCCCCGACCGCGTCATACCAAAAGACGTTAAAATATGGTACTTGTTGGTCCCTGCCTGGCGCTCGGCATTAGTGGGTACAACAAGGACTGGTCGGCACGGAGTCAGTATAATGTGTCTGAGTGGGGTATTCATGCTTCACTGCGGCATGGTATCTCAGTGGGCTAGCACTATAAAACCAGCTTCAGTCTGGGCTAGTACAAGCAGCCGCACATACACATACACACGCATGCACGTCGTCATATGAGCGAAATATTCTCAAGCACGACGTAAAACCCAATTTCACCTCACCTCACCCATAAGTAAAATTGTCATGCAAATTCATTGCAGACATATATTAGGGGAGAGATCCTAGCATAAGTGTTGAAGCCAATGGCGGATGATGGATAGCGTTGTTGATTAAAAGAATGTGAATTAAATATTATACAACAGATTCGAAAACCGTCATTGTTGTGGGGATACTTAGAGCAATAAAGATCGGCTTACCTGAGGAAATGTGTAAACATCGCATGTAAAACAGCACACAAGCCCAAAATGTAAAACTGTAAGTACCCATTTCTTGCAGGAACGTGGAGAACTAAACACTGCTCATATTTGCACTGGCATGTCTTTCTTCTCTCAAATAGTGAAGCATTATCTCGCATAACCACAGTCTTGCTATCCCGTAAACTGTAACTGATTTATAAGAACGTCATCGAATCATATGTATTAATTATTGATTTCGATTACCGTTTTCCTTGATCAACCCATATCAGCTATAATATGTATCAAATGAAACGTCTCGATATTACCACAGATTCATCAATTATTTACTTGTGACAGTGGTAACAGAGTCGGTTGGTCTGGTTTAACGCCGCTTTGAAGTGAAGCAGGTCTAAGACGCTTATCATTTTGAACCAACCTAATCGGGATAAATCGGAATTCAAACCAATGATCCTAGGTTTCTGCCGCGCTCAGGGGACGCAACTCCGCACAGACGACTGTGTCATGCATGCCCTCTGTTTTTCCTGAAGGTCCATAATACATTGGCGTGTATAGTTGCTATTTTCCAATTGGAAGAATACGCCTCTTTAGAGCAGATGGTCGACTCACAGGGGAGTCATTCGGGATGCTGAAGTGGTATACACCACCATAAAATGGACCTGAGAATAGTGTATGTACAGAATGAAGATTTACGGCATGCGACAAAGACTGACGTCATGGTGGCAGATCATTGACCTTGATCGGGGTTAGAATAATGGCGGCCATGTTTGTTTACAAACAATGCAAACGATTGTTTTGGGGTTATTAAGGTTATTTATTTTAAAAAGACTACTATTTATAACGCAATTGTATTGCAAAATGTTAATGTCTAATAAAAAGAGTATTCGTATTCTTTAACCTTTATGTTTTCTTTTTTAATCTCGGAATGTGTGAGTACAGCACGTTCTAATTATCACTGAAACGGTAAAAGTTGTCAATGAACTTGGATCATGAAAAGTAGTTCCGTCAACCAATCATATTTCGTCTCTGCTTAGCTGACCAATCAAGGTTGAGAATCACTGAAAAGCACATGTACGATTATCACAGCCCGTATGGGTAATAACAGTATGTATGTGTAAACAGAGTGGGGTCGTAAACTATAAATGTAAATACTAAGTATTAGAACTGAGATAAGTGTTGACGACAGCCATCTCATGCAAGATCGTTTTTTGGTTTTAAAATATAACACCAAAACATATCTGAGTGTTTATACATGTGTCAGGTAGCGCAACACACATGTGATATTCAAGGAAGGTAGATTAACCTCAAAGGATATTCAATTGACAGGCATCCGAGATAGCATTCGGACGTTGGCCCAACGTTGGCAATGTTGGCAAAACCATTGCCAACGTTGGGCCAACGTCTGAATGCTATCTGGGATATTGATTCTGCTTATCACACACTTGTGATGTTCTTACTTTCATTCATAGTTAACTTTGCATTTATGTTTGAACTGGTAATGCGGCGTCAGCAATGCGCGTAGTATCTAGTACGCAATGCGCGTACGAGATAAAGTCTGACAAACAGCAATTGTAAAGCTTTAGTTATCAAATAAAGCTTTTATCAGGCCCTAATCTCTATCCGTTAGTGTGCATACCACTTTTGAATCCCCAGCCAACTTCCTGGTCACTATGACCGCGAGCCAACACTTTCCTGGTCACGTGACACTATTGTGATCACTCAACAGTTAAATATTTTGAATCGCTACTTCTTGGGTGGGGGTAACATTGTGTCGTGAGGTATGATTAATAATTCCTCTCTGGTGAAACCTCTCGGTGGCCCATCTTTCAAATAGTACAAGTTCGGTTCGTCGTCTTTGATGTCCACTTTATCTATGTTGTAAGTTTTGATCGACCGTGTCGGATCGGTGGCTCGTTTCCGATTGTCTCCTTCGTGTTCTCCCGGCTGGTAGAGGTACCTCACGAGAACCCGGTCGGGTATTTGTTTCTCTTTTCCTTTATGCGATGGTGCAGCCGATTCAGCGTTCACTGATTTCAATTTAATATCGTCGGCCGGTTTTTTATCGGTGAGACGAGTGATTTCGTGATTGATAGCCGACACCACTTGCAGTAGCCGCGCGGCCCATTCGCTGTTGGGTTTATTTTGGTTATTTCCTGCGCGTACTGATGTCCGAATAAGCGCTCGGCCAAAGTCCTATTGAATCTCTCAACGATGGCTTGGCTGCGATGAGCTCCGGCCGCGCCACGCCTGACTTGGACTTCCTGCTTGGTTAGTAGTTGTGACACGGCACCCATGAACTCCCGTCCGGGATCGACTTGCAGCTCGGTTGGCCATGTCAGCGGACTGCGCTTGTATATGCGCTCGAACGCATGAGCTACTTTTGGTCGAATCTTTAGCGGTTAAGGGTTCCGCTTCTTTGAAGCGGCTGGCCACGTCAACGACGGTTAGGGCGTACTTGTATGTTTTACGTCTCACCCTGTCATGAGGTAGAAAAGCTTGGTGAACGCGATTAGGCGTCGACACGTCAAATTTTCTTCTAGGTGCGTAGCGCGGTGCCGGTAGGTAGATATGCCACAGGGCTTGTTTATCCAACCACGCTTTGTCTTCGTTTTGTGATACTCTTGCTATCTCGGCAAGCTTGTGTATGGCGCTCGCACCTTTCCAGTATCCATGCGGGCTGTAATAAATGTTTTCAAATTTTTTTTGATGTCGTGACATTATATATATATATATTTATTCTTGTAGTTCAATTTTTTCGTGTCCGTACGCGTACGTGTTGATTCCGTCGATGGCGATCCAACGTTTCGTGTCCATCAGCGACAGGGACATTTCGTTTATCGTCAGTCTGTATATCCTGTGTCCGTCGCTTCTCAGCATATTCATTTGATGTTTGAAAGTGCGAGTCTTGAACAGGGCTTCCTGAATCTGGCGTGTTTGATTTGTTTTTTCACCACATATTTCTTCACGCCTTTAGCTTTTCTGATTTCATTATCGTCTGCTTTCAGAATGGAATACATTTTGGGTCTCAAGCCGATGTATTCCGTGTTCGGCGTGCCATCGCATTAGTCCTTCATCTTGCCGAGCAATTTTTTATTGATAGTGTCATGCATCGGGTGGTTCTTGGGGTAGACGCTGGTGTCATACAGGTGTATTTTTTTCTTCATGTCCTCGTACACATCATTGGTTCAAATTTCCATCAGCAGGGAATCCTTGTCCGTGTACAGCACTTCACACCTGTCGCTGTACTGTTTCTTCAGTTCGTTGTAATAAAAGTCGTACATCAGGTGTTTGGATAAATCGAGGATGCTCATCCCCACGTAAACAGGCCGGTTGAATTTGATTTGACTTTTTCACATGTGCAACGCTACCAGATCGTCGCTGAATATTTTGCTTCGGTTGAATCCTGGGCTGGCTATCAGTTTCCTGAGTTTTTCTTCCTCTTTTCGATCGGACTAGTTTCACGTTCATGCGTTTTCTCAAATTCTCCATCGTCTTGCCGAACACCGAGTTGTTCATGAGCTTGTACAGGTTTTCTCGAAATCACTGTTGGCCCGCTTTCGTAAATCCCTGTTCATTCTAATGTAGGGTTCCATCCAAGGACTCTGATCGAACATGAGCACCCTATGAATTTTCGTGAGTTTCATTCCCAGCGACAAGTACAGTTGCAGGTTGCGATAGTGAACGATATATTTTTTCTAGTTCATCAAGTTGTGTACGAGTTTTTCAACGTTAGCCGGCTTATTTTTCCCCAGCAACGTTTGTTGATATTCGGACATCCAATCTGGGTTAACTGTCAAAAGTTCGGGAGCGAGCGGATAGCTGTTGTGTGATTTGTGTAATTCCACGGGATATTCCAAGTCCACTTCGAGTATGTATCCTTTTTTCGAATCTGGCACGATGCTCATGACGTCGATCGTCTCGGATGTCCACTCGAATACCCCGGTGGGTAGATACTGGCTCATAGCCCAGCCGTACAGGTTGTTGGCGTCGAGATAGAGGATATGGGTGGTGGATTGATTCGGATTATAGTTTTTCATGTACTTGTTGTTGGCTTTCGCGTAGCGTTTGGAGACCATGGAAATCCCACCTGGCAATCCTTTTTCGATGAACAGGTGCATGTCGTAATCCGTCAATAGTTTGAGTTCCACACCGGTCTTTTTCAACAAGGCATCCCAAGAGAGACCCGGGGAGGAGAAATACCACGCGGGGTCTAGGCCGTACTGTTTTGAGGCCGTTTTTCTAAATATCTCGAACACGTCGGCCAACAGGAGTACGTCTGTTTTCAAGTACAGGTCGTGGTAATCACCCAGATTCTTGCAGCCCAGATTATCCCGTACGTTAATCGCGTGCGAGTAATCGTCCTTGGTGATGGCCGAGCCGGTCAAGTTGCTTTAAATCGGTTGATGGGAGGCAGTGGTGCCTCGTTGAACTTGACCTAGTCTGTCGTACAGACCCTGAAATAAATATATCCAAGAAAGCCAACGCAAGTCTAGAAAATGTGCCAAGTCTAGATTTCCTCAGCTTCTGAAAATGAAGAAAGTCTCAGGGCTCCTTTTCATTATATTATTATTTTTTTTACTATGAACTTTTTTTCGGTAAAATATGTTCATTTCAGAGACTAGTTGTTAGTCTTAACTTGACCCAGCTGTCTATGTATTCATAGGGGTAAACGCCCTTCCTCATCAGCAGAGGTCGAGTCTTGGCGTCGGTGTATCGATTGGTGATGTGGAAGGCGTTCGGGTCGTTGGCCTTGATCAAACTTTCGAGAGATGACAGCAGGAATTGAACGCTGTCGATGAATCTTGACATTCAAGTGATCTAAGCAGTAAATTTGTAAGAATAACTTTAGAGGTTAAATATGTATAATTATATTTTCATGAAAATGAATCAATATCAAATGCATTTTTATAACCTCTAAAATTATTCTTACCAATTTACTGTTCCGTACATCATCCAAAATAGAACGGAATATTGCAAAGTTCATATTTCACGCCCATCAGCAAACAGGCAAAATCTGACAGTTTGTGCGGATCTGCTCAGATCACTTGAATGTCTAGGCCATCTATGGCAGACAAGTGAGTATGATTGTCGATGGTTTTGGAGAAAATGTCTGCTTACTGTCGATGTAGATGTTGCAATAAGTTTTGAGACCCGGGGAATGCCGCTGCCACTCGAATCTAGCCCTACATAGGTGCTGTCAACGTGGCTGGAATTAATAAACGAATTTAAAAGGTAAGTTTTCGCTGACTAGGGTGATCCATGATTTTGGCTTGGAATAGTGGAGGTAGCTGTTTTCGGTGAGTCATGGCGTATACCTGTGAAATAATGATCCGATTGTGACCATTTATAGCTTATTTTGTAGAGAACTTATCTAGCTTTCGATCCGTAGGCCTCAGCGGGGCCTTAAAAATAGTTTACGTGGTGTAAACTAACTTTGATTGAGGAGCAGGTGGTTTCGTCGTTACATCCCTTTCCTTTTATATAGTACTAGGGTAAGGTCTATATACCTATATGGCTTTCTAACGCCGTTTCTAAGCGTGACACGCCCCTGTGGGTTGTACGGGGTCGTGCAACAGTTCGGGCCAGCACGTTCAAGTTGATGTTCCACAGCGTGTCGCTCTTGTCCCGTACCATCGTTCTATGTCTCAGGACTCTGTCGTTCAGGATGGACAGCTTTCCCCCGAGTACTGGTTTCGAACCTGTCGGGCCAGCTCCGGGCTCGTTACCATGTTGAACTCCAGCGAGATGTTGTCGATGGCGTAACTACCTGCATCACCGTTCGGCGTACGCACGACTTTGCTGTAGTCGTTAAATGTGAGTTCGTATTCCAACCCATCGCCCAGCGACGCGTGTCCCGTGAGCAACTCGAAGTCGAGCGGCACGCAAAACCAGTTCCCGTACGCTTCGGCGATAGCTTTTTCACCCGCCAGGATCTTGTCGAGCTGGTTTTGTGTGAAGCCGTACCTGACTGGCAATCGAGTTTTACTGATACCTTGATACACGTCGTTAACGCGTTCGCCCTCGCTTTTCCAGAGATCCATGTAACAGAAAAACACATCGCTATCGTCAATACTCAACACCTCGTTGCTGCTGATGGTTTAAAACGCGATAAATATTATGTCGAGCCGCCGTACCGAGACTATTCCAAGTTTGTTATCGATAACAAATGCACGCTGCAATTGAGAGCCGATCCAAAGATCGATCTCATGAACATGCGCACGAGAAAACCGCTTGCTCTGTCGACGCTGGTCGGAAAACACAGCGTTAATTTTCTTCGGGATGCGATTACGGTGGCACACAACCCAAACAACTTCCACCCAAAGTAGTTCTGGATCTGCAAAACGTCAGGACCGAACTCAGCAATGTCGGAGACGTACCCCAACGTGCTAAAGAAACGTCGGACAGCATCAAACAACTGTTGAGCATGTACTGGAACCAGCATTTCCCGGGTTTCAAATTTCCTGTTCGATAACTGCAAGGGCTAGACAAGGCCTTGCAAACTGTTCATGGAGAACTCGTGAACAACATGGGGGAACTGAACGAAATCGACGAGCACATCGCTTGTGAGAAAATAAAACTCAGGCAGGTCTAAGACGACGAGTCTCTGAAAACCATCATCGAAAAACGATTGAGTGACTTGCAAGACGAGAGACGGACCTGATTGGTATCTGCTTTGTCGCTTCGAAAACGGCTTCGATCCCAGATCAGCCGCAGGCGGGAAACAATCGATCGAGTCCTGAACGAAGACACCACGTTGGCCGACATGATCGGAATCCTCTTCCGAGACCAAGGGACCACCATAGCCAGTATTCTGACGGCACTGGGCTTCATCATATCAACCCTGGTCGTATCACTGACTGGGGATGGAGGTACGCCTCCAACACCAAGCCCATCAGGCGACGTCAGAGACTGGGTCAAAAAACATCTGAAATCACTCGGCGAAGCCCTGGCTAAACTTGCTGGTAAGGCCGCCGAAGCCCTGCCCGGCATCCTGGGTAGCATCATCTCATGGCTACTGAGCACGCTGTCGAAAACAGTCACGTGGCTCGATCAAAACCTGTGGGCGTTCATAGTCGCCGTGGCCGGGTTGGTGTATGTAGCCGCTAAGGAATTTTTTAACCAGATGAGAGCCAAGCCGACCGGGATACCGCCAACAACCAGCGCTGTTTTACGATTGATGTGTTCCTTGTTTTCAGCCACCTTGTGTGGTGGCAGGGGCTGTGGTGCTGGTTGAACCCTGTGCTCCGGGAATGGAGGTACGACTATGACCGTTTCACCGGTCGTGGGAGGTGGGACGTGACTCACTTTGATACCCTTTTTGTCACCCAACTTCTGGTCGGCCGTGGCTACGACTATTTCGTTGTTGTAGCCCACCACTTTGTTGATTCTCAGTTGCATGTCGCTCGGAGCCATGTACAATCCCACATCGACGTGTCCAGCATGAACTTTTTCCAGTCATCCGCGGGTCCCTTCTCGAACCCCATGATCCGGTAATCCTTGTTGGTGTCGAAAGACATGAGTTTATTGTTCCACTCGTTCGTCGTGAAGTAAGAACCCGCATAAAATTTACCACCCCATTCTTTCAACCTCTTGCTGGCTTCCACGTGGGGCATTTTGTGAACGATAGGGATACCCAACCCATGGTTCGGGCCTGGCAAACGCCAATCCGTCTTCGGGTCTATTTTTAATTCGTTGCAAACGTTTTCGTAGGCCCGTCGATCGTACGGGTTGTTTAATGCGTCCCGCCCTGTTTCCTGTGGGAGCGGGGCGCTGATCTCTTTGAGGATACGCCTGACCTGGTAGTATACATGGAACGTGAACACAGACCTACTCAGCACATCACACCTAGTGTCCGTCAACGTCAAACCGCACATAGTTGTCACACACCAGACGGCAAAGTTGAGTTGATTCTGCCAGAACTGCATAGGGTTGTTGAACCAATCGTCGACTGTCTTGTCATGCTTCACAGAAACCCTATACTTTTCGAACACATCGATGAACTGGGCTCCGAAATGCAACCCAGCCACGTCTGCCACGATCTTCATGTTCGTAAGATCGGAGGCGCTTACGTTGTCGCTTTTAAAATAAAACACTCCCGGTTTGTACATTTTAAAATTATTATATCATGGGTATATATACTTTAATATGTACGTGACACTTCCAGGAATAACGAGCGGTGAGTCCGTTCAACTGATGCACGCGATCGATAACACGTCAGGTCAACTTGAAGTCTCACTCTGCGATATCACCTACTACCCGCGATGGACCAACATCAACAGCAAAAAACAACAGGCTGTTCGTCAATGATAAACGTAACCAAATAACGGACGGCTACTACAGTGTATGCTCGCTCAGCGATGAAGTCTTCGAACCCGTGGGAGTCGAACTCAAAATTAACGACTCGAACGGCACGGCACGGTCGTGTTAACTAAAAACGGAAGAAACGTCTTGAGACTCAGTCAGCCATTGGCTAAAACGCTCGGGTTTATGTCGAACGACACACCACCGGAAACCACCGTAACCGGCACGAAATTACCCGATCTCGTTCCGTTCTCGGAACCAGGCACAATTACCAACGTTGCAGTATCGTCATACAACCAGGATCGGCCCCCCCTTAGCAAGCCTCAAAGGGGTCCGTGTTTTGGTCCAAGATATGCCTCTTAATGTCACAGGGATTGCCGTGGATGAAAATCTAAACCTTATAAGCCTCAAATACATTGATAAGAAATTAACGAAAAACCAATTAAATTTTATCTTATAATATATAATACACAAACACAGGATGGGACTGTTCCCAGTCGTAGAAGAAGTAGCGAAAACACTGGAAAGCGTAGACGGATTTCGGTTGAGGCAGTTATGTGACGTAAAACACCAACTAGAACAAGATCGCGACAAACGGAAAGCATTATGTAAGAAATACCATAGGGCTTTCAATTTCGTGGATGGGGCCGATACCGCCCTTATGACAACCAGCATGGGATTAGGAGCGGTATGTGCCGGGTTGTTGACCAACATCGTAGCCTCACCTATAGTACTAGGTATTGAAATAACAGCTGGGGTGTCAGGGTTGGTGGGGTTGGTGTTTAAGTTTGCATCTCGCAAGTTACATCGTAAAGCATTGAAACACGATGAAATTAGAATTCTAGCCAAAGCAAAGTTAAACACGATAAAGCGACCATATTTCCACCGCACTCACTGACAGTAAAATCTCAGAGGAAGAGTTTCGTTTAGTACTCTCTGAACTCGCAAAATATAACAGAATGAAACAAGAGATTCGAACCAAGTCTCGTAAAAACACTGAGAAGACGAGAAAAAAAAGTACATAGAACGAGATACAACAAGCCCGACAAGCCTTCATTACGAAAACCAAAGAAATCATAGGAGATTCACATTAAATTGTTTCGCTGAGATCAACATAGCCGAGTGACCAGGAAAGTGTTGGCTTGCGGTCATAGTGACCAGGAAGTTGGCTGGGGATTCAAAAGCGGTCTGCACACTAGCGGAAAGAGATTAGGGCCTGATAAAAGCTTTATTTGATAAATAAATCTTTACAATGGCTTTTTGTCAGACCTATCTCGTATCCCTATTCTATATACTACTTACTGTTTACAGTGCTGGCAGTGGTAAGCATGCAGTGGCCAGTACGTTCAAATTCACATTTTACGACTGCGAAACCCCCAAAATGCTGACGATCCCATACACTGAACGACTGTGCAAATATTGCATTGAAAATGGAAGATCTGTCAGTGAAGATGCCTTTCTAAGCTCTAAGAAGTATAATCTTAAACAGTATTTCAAGTGTAAACGTCTTCGATCGAGCATATTTCACCTGAAAACGTTGATGTTCTGTATAGCTCATGTCTATATTTATATATAGTCCAAGTGCGAAGAGAAACCTAATCGATTACTTTACTGACATGTAACTCATGCATTACTGCCTTTATAGAAAAAAAACAAAAGAAATTATCCAAATATAATATCATGTCCTTCATTTCAGGCGTAAACCGGATGATAAAACAGTGTAAATACAGTTCTTGATGCGTGTGATCGGTACAGACAAAATAAAATAACACAAAACAAGTGTCCGAGTCTTTAATATTAACGGCACATCTGCACTCTCTGAACACTACAGTAGAAGTAGACACACCGTTTGTCTGTTCTCGAAACTATGTATCTCATTCTGACCATGGCAGTTTATCTTAGAAACCTTACTTCTTTTGTTTCTTAATATTCCTATTTTTATTTCATAAGCTAACAAAGTTACGGGTGTTTGACGCAACACTACTATTGTTTCTCTATATCCCCTTCTTAAATAGACTGCCAGCTTTCCCCTTTGGCGAATGTCCGCATAATTCAATAGCACTGTATATATGATCGAGTGGTATTTATGATACACTTGAAGGAAGATAACTCTCTCTTTTAACAAAGCTTCAATTGCAGTTGGAAGATTGTCTGCATCACTTGCAATACAGAAATATACTTATGATTAAAGAAAACCCACTTAACTGTCGTAAGCAGATCACGCCCCATCACCACCACCGACCCCACTATTGTCCAAATCCAAACGAAAAACTAGTTGAATCACGAAGCAAACAAACATAATCGATTGTGACGTTGTGTGTGGGGGCAAGATTGACCCGCACAGCTCACAGCATGCTCTATTTTTATAGTCACAACACACTCATTTTGCTTCCCTGTTCATACCTGAGACCTGGTCGTCCTCGAGGGACGTTTACTCGTGCATTTACTATCAATAACACATAGCGACCTCGTGACGTTAGTCGGTTCTTCATTTCATCGTGCTGGTTACAACAGTAACGTCTTTGGGTTTGTGATTATATACAATACAGTGTGATTATATACAAGCAGTCTAGTCATGAATTTACAAAAGGTTGTTTACATTTCCTGTGTATTCGATGGCGGATGTGTGTGAATTACAACGAGGCAAACTGCTACATATTGAATAGGAATCCAACGGTTTAACGGCATGCCTGAACAGAGACGACATGCTCTGTATCCATGGATGTACAGAAAGCACGCACTGAACTTCTGATGACTGAGATCTAACAGCCATGCATGTTGAAAGGGTGTTTGTGATCTGTCTACATTTCTTCTTGGCTGTATATTGTGAGTAATGGTACAGACAAACGTGTCTTTGGATTCTGTATTTCAGTATGTGTAATGTGATTATTTCATCATAATTCCGGTTGCCGTATGATTTTATATCGCATAATGTACGTGTGATTTGTTGTGACTGACGCGCAAATGTCAAAAGCCTTTCATGCCACTGGATTTTAAAGCTCACAAGCCATTTTAAACATTAACTGTGGTATGATACATACCTTTGAGACACCTCTTATAACAAAGTCCAAATCCGACTTAGACTCAGACTGTGTACAAATACACACTGATAGTTGATCACATTTAAGACAACATTACACATTTCTGCAGCGTGTAAGCAATGTTTACCTATCAACATATATACGCACTAGTTTTGTGAACTGAAAGATACTGTACATGCACTGTTTCATACAATAAATTAAAACATTATTATGTCTTATTTGAGTCACACCGAATTTCATGTTTTAAAGATGACGCTACATCTTTGCTTCAAAACGTTTATTTCGTTTATTTCAAAACAAATATGGTTTTACCGTCAATTGGAACAATATATTCAAGTATATTTTGTCAAGTTTGTTTGACTGAACGAGTTTCAATATATTCAAAGGTGTCAGGACTGGAAAAAGATGTGTAGAGGATTTGACAAAAGTCTTTACAGTACAGCTTCAGTGTTCTGCCGGTGAATGGATACATGTCTTGCACGAGGCGTATGGAGATGGAGATGCAGCGACATGTCGTCTGAAATCTGCAAAGTCGTGTAGTAAGAAACTCGACAGCAGCCAGTCTGGCCTGGTTGTCAACTGTAATGGGAAACAGTCATGTCGTGAAGCCATGCAGTTATTTTTCTTTTATTCATCCATCAACAACTGTAATATTACCGATGCTGCTGCTGAAGTAAAGTACAACTGTATCAAAGGTGAGACTTTACTATAGTATACCTGTATCAAAGGTATTCATTGGACAAACCTGTAGTAGATCTACGTATAAACACTGATTTCTTTAATATCAGCCACTGAGTCCATTATAGACATATTATTGTAAACATTTACCATGAACGTCATAAACCAATGTGTAGATGCTGGATGCACAACCGGATAGCATCTGCAGTTTTACCGATGCTGCTCAGTGCTGAAGTAAAGAACTACTGTATCAAGGGAAACTTTGGTCGTTGACGGGACATGACCTGACTGTCAGTAAGACACAACGTAGGAATGACGGTATTTCTTCCCCCATCAAGTGCAATCTTTTAGCGAAAAACGTGTGTCGCCTATGGGCTTACGAACAATATCTTCGTCGGCATGAATAAATCTGTATGAAGGTAACCAGAAATATTTATTTACTAATAATTGCCCCATTTATGAAATATTTGGTTGATTTGGTACGTGTCATGTTATTGTCTGGATTATGCGCATGTGTGAGACGAAAATATGGAAACAAACCGGGTCGATGAAGGCGATGTTAGTACTTGTCACGGTGAAGCATATATATGCTCGAGCTGGTCTCAGGTAGATTATTTCGTTGTCTTGGAATATGCACATGCATTTCATAAGTCGAGATGCCAAAGAACAAGAAGCACGTGTGAAAGACTCAAGGAACATACTTAACGTGGATCTCGCATAACTTACGTCGAGGTCGAAAACCATTTCAGCGATTAGACACCAGGTCCTCCTGATTTAACCCATACTTAGTACTACATCAAACTGACATCAACAAGGAATGATCTTAATAATGTCAGTCCATGATTCATTTTACCTACATGTATGAGTCCATATTTAAACCCAGTAGGCATTTATGCATTGTGTTCCGTAACTTATGGTCACTAGCTCTTTACACTATTGCGGACCATGGTATACTGCGTTTTCTATCCAGGCTTTGATTGTCAATGTTAGGTATTTGTCATTCTTACACATTTCATCTCGACGTGCATGTCATCTAACTTCATACACAGCACCCATGTTATTGTCAGCTCAGCTCACAATATACTGATAATTACAGGACGCTATCAGGCTTGAATATTATTGACCTTCTATGAATATCGACCTTTGCATGGTGTCACAGCCGAGTTAGATTTGGCACCTCCTACTTCTTATGGATGGAGATTTGGTGAAGGAAAATGCAACAAAAAAATACATAAATTATAGTAACCATTGAGACGCCTTTCAAGGGCATGCTTTCTATAATTTACATTTTTCAGAAAGTTCATTCTATCGTTTCTTACGATACGAAATGCATGGTCCTGTACGCATAATGCACGCATCAGTTACGCAAAATGCAAGATTACAATTATCTTGACGCTTGAGCAAGAACGGCTACAATTCAACTGTTGTGACCTTGACCTGTGTCCTTGACGTGTTACATGTATTAAAGACGCTATGCTGGTGGTATCAGAAACATTCAGAGCTATTAAATATAGGTAAATTGTGATGACTTAGCCATTTATATATAGCAGAAGCGGTCTTTCTAAAATCGTGTGGTTACCATGGAAACAACCCAAAATAACATGTTGCCTGACACTTTCAACTAGAGATTCAGAGCTTTCCAAAAATTCATCTAGCTATTACCTCCGGTAGACGTCTTTCGATTTTTGACACCGAATACCATTGCTCTATAAGCAACACATGCTTGTCGTAATAATGAATACAGAATACCATGTGTCAAAAGTAAGACATGCTACATTTAGGTTTGCACTTTCTCAGTGAAGTACACTCAGATTCTAGTGCATGCGTACCATTTGACCACTTTTGAAATGGCATTGTGTATTCAAAACTGTCAGTTGATGGAGCCGTGCCTATTTACACTTGTCAGAGGGGTACACACAGTCCGTGCTCTAGACTACAAGTTTTGGAAGCCGCGCTGGCTGAGTGGGCTGACTTTGTGTGCTGCCGATTAAGAGCTTGACTCAGAGAGTGTGGGCTCGAATCTGGGATGGGACTCAACCTAACAAAAGTACTAGAATCTGTTTTTTACTGTGAAGGTGTAATCCAAATTATAACATGTGTTACGTTTTCATAAGAGGCGACGAACAGGATCGGGTGGTTTTACTTCAGAATTTCTTAAGTTCTTTTGGAAAGATTTAGGCGAATTTGTTCTTAATTCATTAAACTATGGGTATAAAAATGGAAAGTTATCGATCTCGCAAAACAGGGATTGTTAACATGCATGCCTAAAACTAATACACCTAAGAAATGATTGAAAAACTGGCGCCTTATCTCCCTACTAAATACCTCATACACAGTTCGCGCAGCAGCAATTGCAAACAGAATTAAAAAGGTATTACCTAGTATTATTAATGAAGACCAAAAGGGTTTTGTCACGGGAAGATATATTGGTGAGGTAACTAGCCTTATATATGTCCTAATGGAAAACACCGAAACCTGCCATATACCTGGCCTACTTCTTCTCGCTGATTTTGAAAAGATAGACACTACCTCAACAAGGTATTAAAGTTTTGTTTTATTTTGGACCCAGTATCTCACATTGGATAGAAACATTTTATAACAATATTGAATCGAGAGTCTTGGTAAATGGATTTGCGTCAACTCCTGTTGAAATAGCTGGTGGATGCCGCCAGGGGGACCAGTTAGCGCCGTACATCTTTCTGCTGTGTGTAGAAATGCTGGGTATCATGATAGGAAATAACAAAAATATAAAGGGGATTAAACCTGGAAATATAACATATCTCCTGTCACAGTTCGCAGATGATACAACAACTCTTACATTAGATGGATCGGAGAAAAGCTTATATGCAGTGTTGAATACTTTAGAACTATTTGCCCGTTTTTCAGGATTGAAAGTCAACGTAGATAAAACTAAACTAATAATTGGTTCCAAAAAGAGATTCCGATATAAGATGTGTAAAGAATGGAATATCGACTAGTCACAAACAGACTTCATGCTTTTGGGAATACATTTCGATATTGATGTTGATAATATGGTTGAAATAAACGAAAAACTATCTTAGATTGAAAGGCAAATAAACATTTGATTAGCTCGTACCTTAGCCGCGTATGGAAGAAATACTGTTCTTAAAGCACTTCTATTAACTAAGCTGAACCATTTATTCTCATCTCTACTAAATCCTGAAAAAATTGTCAGTGAAAGACTGCAAAATAAGTGTTTTAATTTCATCTGGAAAAACAAACCTGATAAGATTAAGAGAGATTTAATGATGACCCAGAACAAGGGGGTATAAAAAGTCCAAATATTAGAAAACATATATATTCACTAGCATTGAAAACGCACCACTTACACAAGTTGAGATTACTAAAGCACACGTAAGCAATTGGTAGTTTTTTAGTGGATGATAACAGATGGACGACTGACAAAAACAACAGCACAGAGAAAACGCTAATCCATTTAATTGTTTCACAGCCTGAAAGGATCAAACACATGTGGGGTCAAATCGAAAAGTCCATATTGCGTGTGACCGCTGTTTGCATTAACACATGCAGTGCAACGTCTCCTCATTGAGTCAACAAGCGTGAGAATAGTGTTCTGGGGATGGCATTCAACTCCTTCAGAAGTGCAGCCTCAAGTTCCCGGATGTTTCGCATCTGTTGTCGCCGAGAAAGACGTTGACCAATTTCGTCTCACAAGTGCACAATAGAGGATGAATATGGGGACAGTGCTGGCCAATGAATTACCAGGATGTGTTGCTGGGCCAGATACTGCATGAATAGACTAGCTGTGTATGCCCGTGCGTTGTCCTATTGAAAAGTATGGACATCTTGGTGGTGATTGAAGAACGTCACGACCTAATTCTTAAAAATCTGGTCACGGTAATAAAGGGCATTAACTCTCCCTTGACACACATGAAGGCAGTTCTGTGATTGTAACTTAGTCCATCCCAGACCATGACACTCCCACCCCCAAAAGGTCTGTCTGAACCACACACTCATCAGCATAACGTTCACCACGTCTACGCCAAACACATAATCGGGCGTGAGCATTACGTCGATGCAAACGTTGTAACCTCCATGGAACATGTCTTTTAGCACATTGTATACGCTCATTACGGTGTCTGTCAGTCAGAATTGGTCCAATGTAATAACGTCGGGCATGGAGCTCGGCGGCGTGTCCACGGCGTTGCCCGGTGACCCCACATCGACCTTGAACTAGTGCAGCAGCCCTGGAAGCCGGCAGTGTTCGATCACGGACATGGTCATGGACAATATGGCGATTTTGACGGGGCGTCGTGACACGTTGCTGCCAAGGTCGTGGAAGGTCACGGGTGCTGTCTGTCTGCTATGAAGCCTAACGATGGTGGAGTAGCTACATCCAAGTCGTCGAGCAATATCCCTGCTGCTGGTGCCAGCCTGAATCATGCCTAGTGCACATTCTCTTTCCTGAGGTGTTATCCCTGGCATCTCTGTCCTCGTTTCACAATCGTTAGTAAAGCAATGAGAATAGTTTCTCATACACCTGCTTTTAAGGTCACAGTCAGCATAATTCCAGGACGTGGATGCATGTTGTTGCGTTTTGGAGTTAAGATTCATATTGTGAACAGAAACTCGTTTCCAAAACATTTTTTCAACTGGACATACCCTCTGACTTCATGTTAGTCTTATTCATTGGCAATTGTCATGCAGAAATTCATCTTGATGAAAATATGAACTGGTGTATTTTCAATGCTGGTCAGTATATCTTCACAAAAACTAAAATGGATAAAAAGAATAAGCGGTCATGACCTCAAATGGACGTTTCTTTACACCAGTCAATGTAATATCAGGACTCTATTTTTTCTAATGGATAGTTACTTTATACAAAATGCAATAATTCCCTCTTAATACGTTTTCAATAAAATATAATGTTTTAACCGTATGAATCGATGAAAAAAGCCATTATAACATATGCTCGAACACTGAATATAAAGAAATTTAAAAAGAAATTATGCGAACCCATCTATCCTTTTAATGTTTCAAAAACTGACACCAAAATTGGGAGTATAAAACTATACACCTCCCTCTTGATTTCAAAATTTGTTCGGTTTCCAAGCTTTTTAAAATGAGTTCTACAGAATGATTTTACTGAAAATGACTGGAAATGTCTTAACGTTATTGCAAATAAATGTACGCGAAGCATAGACTTGAAATGGATGCACTATAGAATTATTCACAATATTCTCCCAACAAGGCTATTACTTTATAAAATTGGATACACAGGTTCACCAATATGTCCATTTTGTGAAACAGAAAGAGAAACTATCAACCATATGTTGTGGGAATGTGAATCTGTTTTTAAATTATGGAAAGAAATAGAATCATGGTTGAACTCAGTACAGTTACAACTGGAATTTACAAATAAAGTCGTTATATTGGGAATGAAAGGAAAGAACAATAATCCTATTAATGAAATCATTTCAGTAGTCAAACAGTACATCTATAGATGCAGCGTAAATGGTTTCAGACCAAAGTAAGAATATTTATAACATGAAATAGTCCGTCACTATGACATGTCAAGATATGTTTATCTATGAACGGGAACTGAGCGATTGTGTTTTCAATATTGGTCAACTTTACATTTATTACATTATCCTGCCAACTGTACATTTTCAGCCAAGTCAAGTCATATATATACATGTATACATATACCATTGTATTATTATGAAACTTATCAATACATGTTTCCATGTACCATGAAATATGAAAAGAAGAACAACAAAACAAACAAACAAACAAAAACCCAAAACTTTGCCATCAGCAATATATATATATAGTAAACACCGACCGCAGGAAGCTGTCAACTACTAATTCATATGCGAATTTTAAATAATTTTGTTTTTACTTCGACTATCGTTGAATTTCATGCCAACTGTAATTTAGATTTTGACCTTAGTGTTGCCAGTAGGACAGAACATCCTTATCCTGGTAACAATACATATCAATAACATTGACAGTAACTTATGAGCGTTGGTTCTTGAATTTGAGCTGCTAGTTCCCTTCATTTCAACCTTGATCAACATGAAGCCAAAGCAAAATCGAACATGCGTGTGAGCAGTTCTCTCTTCTCTTATGTGACCCATAACATATGTCTCAAATTTGAAACCCAATACAAACCTTCTCCTACTTGTCATATGCCTTGTGTTTCAGGTAGTATGAACATGTGTAGTCCAGTCACAACAACAGTAAACGGGTCGGTGTACCTCCATTCTCCCGGCTTCCCTGACAGTGTCGGTGTGAACAGCAGCTGTGTTGTTAGGATCAACGGGCAGAGTATAGAAGTAACATTGGTAGAGGAGCGGATGAGGTCAGGGATGCTTAACATCTCAGGTGACGGGAGACAACTCTTGACAAACGTGAACGTGAACCAGTACAACAGGGTATTACCGGGACCAGCTGCCGAAATAGTTATAGTCTACGACAACCATGATCAGAATGGATCAAATCTATGGATACATGTTTCAGGTAGCAATCAATTAATACACTGATGCCAAAATCATATTTAGCGTACTGTATTCACAGTAATGTATTTTGCGTCCTAATCCTCCTTAACTGAATTACATATGGCCTTTCGTGGCTCTGCTGATTTCCCACCACTTGCAGAAATCGTATCTCTTAACGGTTAACACATAACTTGGACTTAGAGACTGTTGTAAAAATAACTTGTTCATAGATTCAAGTCAAATGAACATAACGATCAGCGGAGAAATACTGGATACATCAACCACACCTACGTCAACACAGCAGCAGCCACGTTCACAGAGTGCATCTGGTCCAAGTACTTCGGATACACCAAGAACTGAAACAGCGACACATTCTACATCTATTGGTGAGTGTATAGTGGCGTTGTATGGACCTCGCCATGCTTCAAACGTTTTCAGCTGCTTACAGAGATATTTGCCCGCATACATGCATTTGTAGTGTTTTTGCCTGTGTGAGTGTGAACATCTCTGAAGGTCATGGTTCATTAACTTGTGTGGTCGACAGCTATTTGAGCATGTTTTCACTGCGGAGCATCATCAATGCATTTAAAGTAGCCTAAATAATGTATCTACTCCTTTTCATGCAGGGATGCACCAGTTCATTTAACACATTTAAAAATGTCCTCGAAAAGATAATACATAAATGGAAAGAAACAAAGCTACCATATACATGATTTATCTACCTTCCTTGGAACTACATCTGATAAAAAATTCTCAAGTTGCAGCGTCCTTTACGACCGTTACATCTACGCGTGGACAAACTACTCGTTCGACAGGGAATATAGCAACCCAGTTGACTTCCAAGTCAACGATGGTATCAACAGCAGTTTCAACAACAGACACAAGTAAGTATACGCAATTACGTATTATTCACGGTGTGTACACACAATATTGGTCTATCGCTTGTAACTACACACACTCTATGCAGTTTAGTAGTTTCATGTCGATATAGTGAGAACTACATCTGGCCAGAAGAGTTTTAGTACAAACCACTATAACTGAATGACAGTAAACTGTTGTTACCTAGTAATATACTACCCATCAAAAGTTTAGACTCACTTAAAACACTCACTATATGTTATGTATATACATGGTTACATCGAAGATGAATTTCTCCACTAATTATAACTTGGGGGAACCAACTCTAAACCTTATGCAGATGAATTGCACGAGGATCATACATCAACTTGCTGAAATGTATGTGCAAATATCGTTTATGTGAACAGCTGCGTTTTGGTGTAAAGTTTTGTTAAGAATTTCAATTTTCACTGAGTTTCATCATTTATTGAATTCATGACAATAAACTTTTCAACGTTACGAATTTGTATTACAATACATCAATTCATGTGTAAACAGTACCCTTAAACTGTATAGAATATTTAACAAAATCTAGTTTAGATCAGTTGACTGAAGTAAATGGCTACATTTTCACTAGTAGTGAGTCTAAACTTTTGATGGGGAGTATACATCCAGTCTTTATCTTATAGGCGCGAACACAAACAAGCACCTAGTAGTAGGAATCTTATTTTAATCACATTCGTAAACGTTGCCTTCCAGCGCAAGTCTAGAATAGATTAAATTGGAGCAACCATCAGCTTGCAGTATTGTACATTCGAGTGTTCTTTTTCAGGACTTTTATCATTATTAATGTAAATAATAATTGAACGAGCTGCACGTGTTCGATCATTGCAATATATATGTAACTGGAAGTGAGTTTGTGAAAATTTAAAGTCATGTCAGAAGCATCAATGGTGGACAGAAAAAAAAACTAAATTATCACACATTATATTTAAAACTATACATGTTTATCAAAGTATTCTAAAGTTTCACCTTTTTTTGTCAGTACAATATAACAACATAACAACAATAACAAGTTATACTTACACTAACCCTGGTACATGTATAGTACCCGGCAGGATTGACACCTTCCTTTCAACCGCTGGCGATGGCGTCGGAGGATGTGCCAAATAAAATAAACAAGTATTATTCAAATTAAACAGTGGTAGATATGATAATCTCTGAATGTCAGGTTTGTTTGTTTGTTGTTTAACCCACTAAGCAATACTCCGGCTAAATAGCGGTGGTCTATGAATAATCGAGTCTGGACCTGACAATATATTCGTAAACAGAATGAGCATCGATCTATGCAAATGCCATACGGTGACATGTGTTAACCAAGTCAGCGAGGCTGACCATCCGATCCCGTACATCGCCTCTTATGAATATAATGTGAAAACCACCTCAATATTAAATGCTATAATACAATAATACTAATGGAGTAAATGAGTGGGCTATGTAGGGTATCCTAGTAGTGGTATGTCAATAACAGAGTGATGTCCCTTGCTAATAAAAGTGATGGCTGCGACCGTGTTAAAGTACGTGTAGTTATGGTCATTCTTTGAGGAAGTCCCTAGGGTGTTTCCCAGTAACAGAACAGGCTATACCACTAATATTCTTTGCACGGATAATGAAAGCCAACATCCGATGGCCACAATCAGGATTCTCCCAAATCATGACGCTTAATTTTATACTGGAACAGTGAACTGAAACATACGAAAGCTGACGTCCTCAACTTTCTCAAGACTGCACGTATTTTCTGAACGTATTGCAATACACATATGTTTCAGGAAACAGTGAGGATATTGTGACAGCCTTGGCAGTGGTGTGTGGTATTCTGGTGCTCATCATTGTAGTCCTCGTCATATACTTGTAAGTACTTCATATTGTCTTTGATGCACATATCAAACACAGTGCCACTGTTATAAGGATATAACGTATCTTTTAAACAGCAAAAGTATGACAAACCCATTATTGAGAATTGCGGTTATTTCGTGATAGTATTGATGCTATCACTGCTTGGTAATTAATCAAGGGACATAGAACATAATAACTGGAAGTAACAGAATCTAAAAGACTCTTCAAGTATTAGTTAAAGGGTTCACTCCCATTAGTTAGACGTCCCATAGTTAGACATCCCAATTGTCAGACACTGGACAAGGTATTAATTAGGGCAACACCCATATATAAATGGGAATGTCCCAATTGGATATTTCAACCAGTTAGTTGAACCTACGGAAAACTGTTATGGTGTATAAATATCTTGGATTATTTTTGATAGAAAATGTTCTTTCAAATGATCTTAATCAAATCTCTGTCAGTAAGTTACTAAAGTCATGTATTTTGTTTTACGCAAAAGTCTAAGGTAATACTTATCGATACCATGACAACTATATCTCTTTGATTCAATTGTGAAACCAATATTGAAATTGAAAATGTACATATATGTTTTATGAGAAGATTATTACCTGTGAAGAAATGTACCTCGCTACATATGCTGTATTGTGAATTAGGCAGAGTCCCACTTTCTGTTGATGTTAAAACTCATATGTTAACGTTTTGGTCTAAATTGTTTACAATCAATTCATCTTAGTTATCTTCAATCTTATATTCTATTTTATGTAATCTTCATACTCAGAGGCTCAGAGGTGGAAAATTCCATTCTCTTTTGAAATTCTATGGAACACCATACCAATAAATGAAAGAAAATGTAAATTATGTTGTATGAGTGTAGTGGGTGATGAGTTTCATTATATTCTTAAATGCAAATATTTTAGAAAAGAAAGATCAATGTATATACTAGCTTCCTTTATAATCAGACCAAATATGTTAAAATTTAAATCGCTCTTTACATGTAAAAGGATATATGTTATGAAAATTCATCTCAGTAAATTCTGTAAATATATTATGCAAATTGTAAAATCTTCTGGCTAACTACTATTCCGCCACAATATTTACTCAGTTGTACCTCATATGCCAATGATATCGGCCTGAGTTCAATGAAGTTATGCTCTGTTATTTATTTTATGGGCCAGTCCTATTTCATTAAGAGGTAACAGGCAGGGGATTAGCTGTGCACTCAACTAGATGGTTTGTTGTTTTAAACTTATCTGACTATTGGGATGTCTGACAAATGCGAGGATAACAGTTAAAGGGTGAATCGCCGATGGGTAGTTTACGGTAATTCTCCCATCACGAGATACAACACGAGACCATGGAATGGTGTAACTTTAAACGAATAACAAATATGGTGTCGGGACAGGTGATATGTGTCTGGCCGGAGCAGGTTGGAACACCTTAAAAATATACCGTCAGCACTAACAAAGTGGTGCGGGTTTGAAAGTCAGCAGAACGTTCGCGATCGTTGTAGTTCCACGTTTGGTAAAGAGCTTGCCCTGTCTTGGACAGTCCGAGTCACCTTGTAATGAAGAGAGAGACTGAGTAAATGTATACATCTGTGCATAAAATAAGCACCACCCTGTATTTTTTCCAATTACTTTTGTCTGAAATGAAATTCTAAACTCTTTCCAAGAATTAACCTTTATAATTTGCTAGAGCAAGCATTTAACATTTCAAAAACGAAAACATCATTGAAATTACCAGTTTCAGTATTTTAATTAGGATAATTGCCTATATTTAAAACAGGTGTTTTTCTATCCAAAAACAAGATACCTTATTTGGAAAAATGAAAGTTATAATTGATTGTTGTGTAGCCTATAAATTCGTTATTCATTGTGAATGGATGAAAGTTTGTAAACTAAGATTTAGGAAAAGTTACAGTAAAACTAGAAGAAAAAGGAAAATTTTAAAATGCACTAAAAGTTGCTTTACAAACACCACTATGGTATTTTGTTGTACGTTCAGCTGTTGAACATATCAATTGTCTACATTGTCAAATGTGTATCACTGCAGCATGGTGGTGAAGCCATTCAGGAAGAAGCATGACACTTCATCGAATACTGGAACGTCTGTTGGCCATGATGAACCAAATGTCTACGATGGTATACAACGCAACACAGGCGTCGCTGGTGACGAACATAATTACGGCCACATAACCAGCAGTGAAGGGCATTTCTATGCTAACTCTGTTAGTGGAGATGATCCATATGTCAACACCTAGACGTTAGTTCTACTCAGTAGTAGATTCAATCATACAGTACAACATGAAATTATAAATTTGTAAATTTTAAAAAAACTTTCACTCATTACTCACGTATTATATGTGAATACTAGCAGAACATAACTCCAGATTCAAAGACAGGAGAACAGTTAGTATTTTGTCAAGACACCATGGGCAGCAATGCAGGCTTCAATGCGGCGGGGCATACTACTGATCAAAGAAGTTAGAAAGTCGTGGTCCATGCTGTCCCAATATCGGACCACCTCTTCTCATTTCAGCAATATTTGTCAGATTTTTCTCATTGACACTTTCCTTCATAAGTCCCCAAACATTTTCTATTGGATTAAGGTCATATTTTGGGTCCGACACCAGGCCTGTGAATGCTTTGAACGATGTTTTGGGTCGTTGTCCTTCTGGAAAATGCAAAAATTTCCATGGAACACGTGAGCAGATGGAAATAAATGTCCCTCGAGAATATCTGTGTACCGCTCACTGTTCATATTCCCTTCAAATACACAGAGGGGCTTGTCCCTAACACAGATATGCCAGCCCACACGCTAAATTTCGGACTGTACTTTGGGCGCTGATACAAAGGTTTTTCAGTTTGTTTGGTCCAGAATTTCAGTGTATTAGGAAACAGCCACACAGAACTTTCATCTGAGAAAATCACATTGTCCCAGTTATAATTTCTATGCTGTAAGCACCAGTTCAACCTTCGCTCCTTTTGTTCAGGTTTCATGATCAGTGATGGAATTCCTCGACTTTTCTGCCAACCCATTGCATGCAGCTCAGTTCTAATTGTCTCCTTACAGACAGCCACAGTTCCTCTATCAGTCATATCAAGCCTTAAGTTTTCTAAACTCCTTTGTTTGTTTTTAGAAACAAGAATACCAAGCCGCATCCTGTCACCAACAGTCAATTTTCTGGGCCTACCTGCGCCTCCCAGGTGCTCAATGCCATATCCATTTGCAATATTTTTCAAACACGATAAACAGTGGACAAAGGGATGCCTGTTCTACTTGAAATCACTTTAGCTGATCTGATGTCCTTGTTTCAATACTCTAAAATCAACTTCCTCTTCTCATAATCATCCATACTGAGGATCATTGAAAATGTCGTCTGCTAGCAAGTAAACAAAGGGGGATAACTCTTCACAAACTAATGAAAAAGGATTAACGGAGTTGTCTCTCTTGAATGAAACCATGCCCTTGATAGCTGGTCAAAGTCGTTTATACTAGAAATCCAATGAAACATATTCCTAAAATTCTCAATAATTTCTGGTCATACTATATAAATCATTATGTACCTGTATATCCACTTTGAAATCAATGAACGTTCTTTAAAAAAGCGAATAGGTGCTTATGAAGTCTAATATCTAAACGTTTCTTTGTACAGTATTTCTATAAACGTTGAAAATATGTTTCATATTACACTTTATGCTTGGCTGTATTCACAATTAGTCCTTACCTTCCTGTTAAAGTTTCATTTATCACCTGATCAGTCACCATGCTTGATAAATGCGAATACATTTAGTTTGTCTGCTTCTTTATGAATTAGTCATCTAAGCCGTAAAGCCATTATTTTGTTTTACAATTCTTTGAAAATAAATTATTCATAGTCCAATGACTCATCCTTTTCCACCATCCATACGCTTAGTTACTCATTCATCTTAAGGAACCGTTTTAACAACAAGTAGTCGCTCAAGTCGCTAATTTCAAATATGTCTTATTGAAACATGTATCATGCTGAAAGGTTCGGTTACTTTGACATGAAACAGGATTGTCACTGTTGACGAGGACGAAATGTTCTATTTTAATGCAGAAATTCTGTGGAAGTAATGAATACACAGATCACGTCAAAGAGTTAATTTGTTCAAAAGTTTGGTTATTTGTGATTCAAGTAGTGTTTTATGCTTAAACGAAGCTGGACATGCTGAGAATTTTGAACATAGAAACAATATTAAAACTACATTGTCTGGTCAATGCTCTGTAACAGGGGTGGATAAATAACATAATTAACACGTTGACTGCCACCACGAGTATACTCGTAGTATCAATGTCTGACCCAGGTTCTCACTACGAGTTATGTCGTAGCGATATCAGTGTTATTTCATAACAAGTTTCACATGCTGGCAAAACAGGCACACGAAGCAATCGATTCCTGGTGGTAACAAAGATCACCAGGAGACGTTTGTTTCTTGTGCCTATTTTGCCAACATGTGAAACGTGTTTGAAAATACCACTGATTTAGCTTATACTAAAATGACTTAAGTTGACTGTGGCTGTAAATATTGCTTGTTTGTAATGATCGATAAGAATTTAGTTTACTGAACTTATGTATAAGCATCTGATTTAAACAGCATTTTATTTCCCGAAAGACATGTAATATACAATAAACATTATAAGTTGCAAAAATGTATAAGGATCTCATTGTAAAGAGCATCCCAACTGCGTAGATCGATGCTCATGCTGTTGGTCACTGGACTGTCTGCAGAGAGACAGAGAGAGAGAGGGGGGGGATAGAGAGAGACGCACACAAACAAGCAAGTAAAAACATTGAATACACAACAGTCTCGTTTCCTGTTGACTGGGTTCCGCCCTGTTGCGCAGCTTAGTACAAAAAACAGTCCAGAATTTTGAGACCAATTCATTTAACTGGATACGTAAGTATTCATCAGTATTATTTGATACATCTAATCACTTGTATATTGCAACACTACGTGCTCTGTCGTACAGCGAGCTTTGACAAAATTGGAATTGGAATCCAGTGTAACCATAGTTGTGTGTGATGTCTATTTTCTCTTTCACACAAGAAATTTCGGATCGGCTGAAAAGTAGGTCATTGTCTGAATAGGTTATGAGACTCATGTTTCGGTTTGTAAGATAGCTTAGTGGTTACAACGTTCTCTCGTCTCGCCAAAGAGTACATTGTGTGAAGCCCATTTATCGTCTCCCCCGCTGTGATATTGCAGGATTATTCCACTACTCGAGACGGAATTGATTTACCTTGCCTACATTTGTGCATTTATTGAGGCTTTAAGACAATACTGTGCATATACATATATAAATACACATTCGGCCTGGTCCTAGGATCATGAACGTGTAAGTCCATATTTTGTCTTAGAAAAGTATAAAACATATTTTATTTTTATTTCTTAAAAATTAGACTTACGACTAATTGGGGGTCATGAAGCTTGGTCTTTGAGAAAATCTAAATTTCTAAGATTGCCACTGAGTAGAGTTAAGACAAATTTCGTGCTAAGCATTTTTAAGACACTATCATGATCCCGGGGCCCGGTTATTTTTCAAGACAATATTACATTACAACGGAAGTCTATGGGAAAATATTAATTGGTTTTATGTAACTTCCTAACGAAAGCTGCGTTTCACTGACGAGAGTGACTTCCTTTTTATAAACTATAGGAACTATATTGACTAATGTCACTCAGTCAGGCTAGTTTGATTCATATTCACATGATTCAGCTCATGGCCCTTGTCCCGTCTGCGGGCAGCCCTGACAGCGAATGGAACATCACAAAGGAAGCGTTGCTGTGTCGAACTGAGAACGTTCCGGAACAAATGGAGACGCCCCAACACTGTAGCCTTCAGCATTACCAGCTAGAGGGCAAAGAGCTGTACTCTCAGGGGAGGACCCGGTCATGCTCTTGAACTGCTCCAAGAGATCAGGAACTACGAAACCAAGGGCATCGAGAACAATGAGGAATCTAACGACAGTGCATGTAGGACGCAAGTGAGACATTAAAGATGAGGTCCTCATATTTAGCATGCTTTCCCAGAATCACCTTTCTTTTAAACGGGACAGAAAATTCAAAAGCATGAATAATTTCATTAGCTTTATCAAAAAGGAGAAGATGAGGTTTGTTGGCATGGATTTTTCTTTAGGTGTATATAGGTCT
This sequence comes from Haliotis rubra, assembly GCF_003918875.1. Taxonomy (NCBI): domain Eukaryota; kingdom Metazoa; phylum Mollusca; class Gastropoda; order Lepetellida; family Haliotidae; genus Haliotis; species Haliotis rubra. Next base: position 360,721 of record NW_025767675.1, read on the forward strand.
GTTCCAACCATTTTTTAAAGTGTCTATTTTCCATGACGCCCATGACATGTTCATTGTCGCACCATGGGTGGACCCCGCGGCCGATGCCACTGTCATATATTGTAATATAAACAACGTCATGCCTTCGTGTCGTTTAAGATACGCTGTTTGTGCCAAGGAAGGACATCCATTAACAAGGTGTTGAACAGTCTCAGTGAATTCATTAAAAAGTGAATATTTCATGTTAAACATTCTCTGTAAGAATCACAGGTCCAGGCAAGCAATAAGTGAGTGAGTGAGTTGGGTTTTAAGCCGTCTTTAGCAATGATCCAGCAATATCACGGCGGGGGACACCAGAAATGGGCTTCGCACATATTACCCATGTGTATTACCCCGGGTCTTCGGCGTGACGAGCGAATGCTTTAACCACTATGCTACCCCACGCCCCCGCAATAAGGAAGCCCTCTGTTTCACTTCATCCTGGCAATGTAGTCTGTTGGATTGTTATTCTGGATATGTGCACGGTGCGTGCAGTGGTTTCCCAAAATGTTTCTCCTTAAATTATCGACTTGGTGAATGGCATCCCCTGATTTACAGCCATCGCTTTCCCGTTTACTAGTACATCGCCATAAAAAATATCAGCTTCAACATTGATATCCTGTTTAACAATCTTGGCGCGCTGAAACTAGCTATGGGCGTCCTTGCTTTCAGCAGGAATCTTGACATGCCTCACCAAACAATCATCAGAGAAATAATAAAATTATATCATGGAGAGCCTAAACATTAGTCGAACTACTGAGCGAGGAAGGAGACATCGTCCTTCTAGTCAAGACTCTGCACGTCTTGCTTTGTCCAGTCAACTATCTGAAAGGACCAAGAAAGGAATGTCGCAGCAAACGTGACCTGGTTTCGAGTATTTAGTTCTGGGCGCCAGATTGTCTTTGTCTCAAGTCAGTGCATTATCATTACTCTTATTGATCGTATTAGTACTACTAAATACTGACTATGGGTATATACTTGGTCAAGTATGATGTCATAAGCAAGTACAATCCATTGATCATTATGGCACTAAGTTTACACAAGTTCGGTATACCTCTACTTACACGGCTATAAATGTGTAGCCAAGGAGATGGCGCTCATCAGCCATTCCGTAACTTCCAAAATGGATCTGTGGCTCATATAAACCTATTCCCTCACTCTTCCCATCTGTAAATGTAATTTAAACACAAAACAATAGTTTAAATAATATTTAATTGACTGTAATGAACTTCTCCGACATTCGTAAATACAACAATGTATTAGGTTTAGCTATAGGACAAGCTATTGCTTGTAGATCATAACATATGGCGTGAGATTGTGTAAAGAATGTACAAAAGAAATTGAGATTGCTCAAACATGATAGTCGTAGGTCATCTATATCGTGAAGGGACATCTGCTACGATATGTAGAAGCACTGGCGTTACACCCGCCTTCAGTAACGGGTGGCCAGCAGGACCACAAGTGCCCCTATGATGAGAGGCAGGGATGTGAACAATCGACATCCTGAAAGAAATAAAAAATAACAATTTTAAAACAGTTGCATTTTCACAAACGCAACGTCCATTTGAAGACAAAAAGTTAACTGAACTTTGACATTCACAGAATGCAAAAAGCAATTATTTATGTAGCATTCAAAATTAATAAATTCTGCATGTAAGTGACGTATGAAGAAGAATGTTATATACCTATATATACTATTTACACTTTGCTCAGGATCAAATCATGGATTCAACAGAAATCTATTATGTGAGGTCAAATTTGGTTTAAGTAAGTTTATTGTAAGCATGGACCCCATGTTTCAGTATTTAATGGCATCTTGTGGATCCCATACCTGCTATTGACATGTGTTGTTTATTTGTCAATGACTCGTTCCAAGATTTGGAAAATGGTTGATTGCTGCCATGAAAAACATTTATGGTTATTCGTGTATCAGGTGCATAAGGTTAGTTTAAAGTGACTATTTGCCTAATGAGGCTTACCATATTATCATTTATCCAGTTTTAAATGGATGCAATTTCAAATTATAAATCTACGTTTAAGTAAGGTTGTGAATTTGTGTGATCCTTACCAAAGTGTGGGTAGTATTGAAGACAATATATTGTATGTTATAAAGAGGTTGTAGGTATTGACATGAACATTTGGTTAAAAAATGTGAAAACATGTGAACATATTTGCTCTGGTGCAACTGGTTTTGAAGAAAAAAAATACATTTTGTAGGTATAACAATGTTATCCTACTAATCAAACCACCTGTGAAGATCCGAGTTAGAATTCATCTTCAGCCACCCATGCTTGTCGTAAAAGGCGACTAACGGGATGGAGTAGTCAGGCTCGCTGGCTGATTGACACACGCTAATTGTTTAGATCGATGCTCATGATGTTGATCACTGGATTGTCTGGACTCGGTTTTCTACAGACAGCCGCCATATAGCTGGAATATTGCTGAGATCGGCGTGAAACTAATCTCACTACTAGTCAAGTACCTGAGTCATGGCCCGTGTTCTTTGTATCAGTAGCGAGCCAATTGCACTGAAGTAAGTGAATTTGAACAAAGTCCATGACCACTTAGTACAGTATTTCTATTGGAGCACAAGGATGTCAGCTTAATAGCTGAGGAGGGCCCAAAGTATTCACTTTCTTGAAGCCCATGAGCTCGGGTATATAGCCTTTTGCAAGCCAAGAAACATAATGGTGTTTGGTTTGTCAGGGGCATAATAGGATAGCTGAATCTTTAAAAGAGATACATACCGTCGCAGCCAAAGGTACCGATGGCGCTCTGTACAGCAGTGTTATCTCCCGTGCATGTGGCTATTTCGTTTGTGAGGCATCTAAAAAGTTCAAGGTATATCGAGTTATTTACATTGCAATGGGAAGGGATACCATGATGTATGTTATTGCTATTATGACAGTGACACATTTTAATATTTATGTTAATAAGTCACTGTAGTTTTGAAAGGCCATGTAACAATAGTCCACAATTATGTTTAATAATGTTACATGTGATGGTTAATTACCGTTAATTAAGCGCTACCCAGAGGTGAGCGGAACATGTGACTGGCATAGACTAATCGTGTAGAGACACTGATGAACTGCACCAATATGATTTAAAACAGGTAACTGGCATGGATGAAAAGGAATAGATAGGCAGGGCTGAACTGCACAGGTAAGTAACACAACGCAAAATATTAAGTGTCTACATGAATAACGCAGGTAAACAAGACATATAAGTGCTACATTTGAGCGGAACATGCAAGTAGCGCAGGTGAATTGTATACAAGCGTGGCACAGATGCATGCTCAATATAAGATTCAGCGGATAACGGAAGAAGTATGCCGGGAGAAGTGTATTCAAGTGTGGCACAGATTCATGCTCAATATAAGATGCAGCGGATAACGGAAGAAGTATGCCGGGAGAAGTGTATTCAAGCGTGGCACAGATTCATGCTCAATATAAGATGTAGCGGATAACGGAAGAAGTATGCCGGGGAAGTGTATTCAAGTGTGGCACAGATTCATGCTCAATATAAGATGTAGCGGATAACGGAAGAAGTATGCCGGGGAAGTGTATTCAAGCGTGGCACAGATTCATGATCAATATAAGATGTAGCGGATAACGGAAGAAGTATGCCGGGGGAACTGTATACAAGCGTGGCACAGATTCATGCTCAATATAAGATGTAGCGGATAACGGAAGAAGTATGCCGGGGAAGTGTATTCAAGCGTGGCACAGATTCATGCTCAATATAAGATGTAGCGGATAACGGAAGAAGTATGCCGGGGAAGTGTATTCAAGCGTGGCACAGATTCATGCTCAATATAAGATGTAGCGGATAACGGAAGAAGTATGCCGGGAAACTGTATTCAAGCGTGGCACAGATGCATGCTCAATATAGGATGTAGCGGATAACGGAAGAAGTATGCCGGGAAACTGTATACAAGCGTGGCACAGATTCATGCTCAATATAAGATGTAGCGGATAACGGAAGAAGTATGCCGGGGAAGTGTATTGCAAGCGTGGCACAGATTCATGCTCAATATAAGATGTAGCGGATAACGGAAGAAGTATGCCGGGGAAGTGTATTCAAGCGTGGCACAGATTCATGCTCAATATAAGATGTAGCGGATAACGGAAGAAGTATGCGGGGAAGTGTATTCAAGTGTGGCACAGATTCATGCTCAATATAAGATGTAGCGGATAACGGAAGAAGTATGCCGGGGAAGTGTATTCAAGTGTGGCACAGATTCATGCTCAATATAAGATGTAGCGGATAACGGAAGAAGTATGCGGGGAAGTGTATTCAAGCGTGGCACAGATTCATGCTCAATATAAGATGTAGCGGATAACGGAAGAAGTATGCCGGGGAAGTGTATCTCAAGCGTGGCACAGATTCATGCTCAATATAAGATGTAGCGGATAACGGAAGAAGTATGCCGGGGAAGTGTATTCAAGCGTGGCACAGATTCATGCTCAATATAAGATGTAGCGGATAACGGAAGAAGTATGCCGGGGAAGTGTATTCAAGCGTGGCACAGATTCATGCTCAATATAAGATGTAGCGGATAACGGAAGAAGTATGCCGGGGAAGTGTATTCAAGCGTGGCACAGATTCATGCTCAATATAAGATGTAGCGGATAACGGAAGAAGTATGCCGGGGAAGTGTATTCAAGCGTGGCACAGATTCATGCTCAATATAAGATGTAGCGGATAACGGAAGAAGTATGCCGGGGAAGTGTATTCAAGCGTGGCACAGATTCATGCTCAATATAAGATGTAGCGGATAACGGAAGAAGTATGCCGGGGAAGTGTATTCAAGCGTGGCACAGATTCATGCTCAATATAAGATGTAGCGGATAACGGAAGAAGTATGCTGGGGAAGTGTATTCAAGCGTGGCACAGATTCATGCTCAATATAAGATGTAGCGGATAACGGAAGAAGTATGCCGGGGAACTGTATTCAAGCGTGGCACAGATTCATGCTCAATATAAGATGTAGTGGATAACGGAAGAAGTATGCCGGGGAAGTGTATTCAAGCGTGGCACAGATTCATGCTCAATATAAGATGTAGCGGATAACGGAAGAAGTATGCGGGGAACTGTATTCAAGCGTGGCACAGATTCATGCTCAATATAAGATGTAGCGGATAACGGAAGAAGTATGCCGGGGAAGTGTATTCAAGCGTGGCACAGATTCATGCTCAATATAAGATGTAGCGGATAACGGAAGAAGTATGCCGGGGAAGTGTATTCAAGCGTGGCACAGATTCATGCTCAATATAAGATGTAGCGGATAACGGAAGAAGTATGCGGGGAAGTGTATTCAAGCGTGGCACAGATTCATGCTCAATATAAGATGTAGCGGATAACGGAAGAAGTATGCCGGGGAACTGTATTCAAGCGTGGCACAGATTCATGCTCAATATAAGATGTAGCGGATAACGGAAGAAGTATGCCGGGGAAGTGTATTCAAAGCGTGTGGCACAGATTCATGCTCAATATAAGATGTAGCGGATAACGGAAGAAGTATGCGGGGAAGTGTATTCAAGCGTGGCACAGATTCATGCTCAATATAAGATGTAGCGGATAACGGAAGAAGTATGCCGGGGAACTGTATTCAAGCGTGGCACAGATTCATGCTCAATATAAGATGTAGCGGATAACGGAAGAAGTATGCCGGGGAAGTGTATTCAAGCGTGGCACAGATTCATGCTCAATATAAGATGTAGCGGATAACGGAAGAAGTATGCCGGGGAACTGTATACAAACGTGGCACAGATTCATGCTCAATATAAGATGTAGCGGATAACGGAAGAAGTATGCCGGGGAAGTGTATTCAAGCGTGGCACAGATTCATGCTCAATATAAGATGTAGCGGATAACGGAAGAAGTATGCCGGGGAAGTGTATTCAAGCGTGGCACAGATTCATGCTCAATATAAGATGTAGCGGATAACGGAAGAAGTATGCCGGGGAAGTGTATTCAAAGCGTGGCACAGATTCATGCTCAATATAAGATGTAGCGGATAACGGAAGAAGTATGCCGGGGAACTGTATACAAGCGTGGCACAGATTCATGCTCAATATAAGATGTAGCGGATAACGGAAGAAGTATGCCGGGGAAAGTGTATTCAAGCGTGGCACAGATTCATGCTCAATATAAGATGTAGCGGATAACGGAAGAAGTATGCCGGGGAAGTGTATTCAAGCGTGGCACAGATTCATGCTCAATATAAGATGTAGCGGATAACGGAAGAAGTATGCCGGGGAAGTGTATTCAAGCGTGGCACAGATTCATGCTCAATATAAGATGTAGCGGATAACGGAAGAAGTATGCCGGGGAACTGTATACAAGCGTGGCACAGATTCATGCTCAATATAAGATGTAGCGGATAACGGAAGAAGTATGCCGGGGAAGTGTATTCAAGCGTGGCACAGATTCATGCTCAATATAAGATGTAGCGGATAACGGAAGAAGTATGCCGGGGAAGTGTATTCAAAGCGTGGCACAGATTCATGCTCAATATAAGATGTAGCGGATAACGGAAGAAGTATGCCGGGGAAGTGTATTCAAGCGTGGCACAGATTCATACTCAATATAAGATGTAGCGGATAACGGAAGAAGTATGCCGGGGAAGTGTATTCAAGCGTGGCACAGATTCATGCTCAATATAAGATGTAGCGGATAACGGAAGAAGTATGCCGGGGAAGTGTATTCAAGTGTGGCACAGATTCATGCTCAAAATAAGATGTAGCGGATAACGGAAGAAGTATGCGGGGAAGTGTATTCAAGCCTGGCACAGATTCATGCTCAATATAAGATGTAGCGGATAACGGAAGAAGTATGCCGGGAGAACTATATTCAAGTGTGGCACAGATTCATGCTCAATATAAGATGTAGTGGATAACGGAAGAAGTATGCCGGGGAAGTGTATTCAAGCATGGCACAGATTCATGCTCAATATAAGATGTAGCGGATAACGGAAGAAGTATGCCGGGGAAGTGTATTCAAGCGTGGCACAGATTCATGCTCAATATAAGATGTAGCGGATAACGGAAGAAGTATGCCGGGGAAGTGTATTCAAGCGTGGCACAGATTCATGCTCAATATAAGATGTAGCGGATAACGGAAGAAGTATGCCGGGGAAGTGTATTCAAGCGTGGCACAGATTCATGCTCAATATAAGATGTAGCGGATAAGCGGAAGAAGTATGCCGGGGAAGTGTATTCAAAGCGTGGCACAGATTCATGCTCAATATAAGATGTAGCGGATAACGGAAGAAGTATGCCGGGGAAGTGTATTCAAGCGTGGCACAGATTCATGCTCAATATAAGATGTAGCGGATAACGGAAGAAGTATGCCGGGGAAGTGTATTCAAGCGTGGCACAGATTCATGCTCAAAATAAGATGTAGCGGATAACGGAAGAAGTATGCCGGGGAAGTGTATTCAAGCGTGGCACAGATTCATGCTCAATATAAGATGTAGCGGATAACGGAAGAAGTATGCCGGGGAAGTGTATTCAAGCGTGGCACAGATTCATGCTCAATATAAGATGTAGCGGATAATGGAAGAAGTATGCCGGGGAAGTGTATTCAAGTGTGGCACAGATTCATGCTCAATATAAGATGTAGCGGATAACGGAAGAAGTATGCCGGGGAAGTGTATTCAAGCGTGGCACAGATTCATGCTCAATATAAGATGTAGCGGATAACGGAAGAAGTATGCCGGGGAAGTGTATTCAAGCGTGGCACAGATTCATGCTCAATATAAGATGTAGCGGATAACGGAAGAAGTATGCCGGGGAAGTGTATTCAAGCGTGGCACAGATTCATGCTCAATATAAGATGTAGCGGATAACGGAAGAAGTATGCCGGGGAAGTGTATTCAAGCGTGGCACAGATTCATGCTCAATATAAGATGTAGCGGATAACGGAAGAAGTATGCCGGGAAGTGTATTCAAAAGCGTGGCACAGATTCATGCTCAATATAAGATGTAGCGGATAACGGAAGAAGTATGCCGGGGAACTGTATACAAGCGTGGCACAGATTCATGCTCAATATAAGATGTAGCAGATAACGGAAGAAGTATGCCGGGGAAGTGTATTCAAAGCTGTGGCACAGATTCATGCTCAATATAAGATGTAGCGGATAACGGAAGAAGTATGCCGGGGAAGTGTATTCAAGCGTGGCACAGATTCATGCTCAATATAAGATGTAGCGGATAACGGAAGAAGTATGCCGGGGAAGTGTATTCAAGCGTGGCACAGATTCATGCTCAATATAAGATGTAGCAGATAACGGAAGAAGTATGCGGGGAAGCGGTGAAGTGTATTCAAGCCGTAGCTGGATAACGGAAGAAGTATGCCCAGATTCATGCCTCAATATAAGATGTAGCGGATAACGGAAGAAGTATGCTGGGGAAGTGTATTCAAGCCTGGCACAGATTCATGCTCAATATAAGATGTAGCGGATAACGGAAGAAGTATGCCGGGAAGTGTATTCAAGCGTGGCACAGATTCATGCTCAATATAAGATGTAGCGGATAACGGAAGAAGTATGCCGGGGAAGTGTATTCAAGCGTGGCACAGATTCATGCTCAATATAAGATGTAGCGGATAACGGAAGAAGTATGCGCGGGGAAGTGTATTCAAGCGTGGCACAGATTCATGCTCAATATAAGATGTAGCGGATAACGGAAGAAGTATGCCGGGGAAGTGTATTACCAAGCGTGGCACAGATTCATGCTCAATATAAGATGTAGCGGATAACGGAAGAAGTATGCCGGGGAAGTGTATTCAAAAAGCGTGGCACAGATTCATGCTCAATATAAGATGTAGCGGATAACGGAAGAAGTATGCCGGGGAAGTGTATTCAAGCGTGGCACAGATTCATGCTCAATATAAGATGTAGCGGATAACGGAAGAAGTATGCCGGGGAAGTGTATTCAAGCGTGGCACAGATTCATGCTCAATATAAGATGTAGCGGATAACGGAAGAAGTATGCCGGGGAAGTGTATCAAGCCGTGGCACAGATTCATGCTCAATATAAGATGTAGCGGATAACGGAAGAAGTATGCCGGGGAAGTGTATTCAAGCGTGGCACAGATTCATGCTCAATATAAGATGTAGCGGATAACGGAAGAAGTATGCCGGGGAACTGTATTCAAAGCGTGGCACAGATTCATGCTCAATATAAGATGTAGCGGATAACGGAAGAAGTATGCCGGGGAAGTGTATCTGCCGCGGCACAGATTCATGCTCAATATAAGATGTAGCGGATAACGGAAGAAGTATGCCGGGGAAGTGTATTCAAAGGGCACAGATTCATGCTCAATATAAGATGTAGCCGGATAACGGAAGAAGTATGCGGGGAAGTGTATTCAAGCGTGTGGCACAGATTCATGCTCAATATAAGATGTAGCGGATAACGGAAGAAGTATGCCGGGGAAGTGTATTCAAGCGTGGGACACGATTCATGCTCAATATAAGATGCTAGCCGGATAACGGAAGAAGTATGCCGGGGAAGTGTATTCAAGCGTGGCACAGATTCATGCTCAATATAAGATGTAGCGGATAACGGAAGAAGTATGCCGGGGAAGTGTATTCTGCCGCGTGGCACAGATTCATGCTCAATATAAGATGTAGCGGATAACGGAAGAAGTATGCCGGGGAAGTGTATTCAAGCGTGGCACAGATTCATGCTCAATATAAGATGTAGCGGATAACGGAAGAAGTATGCCGGGGAAGTGTATTCAAGCCGTTGGCACAGATTCATGCTCAATATAAGATGTAGATAACGATAACGGAAGAAGTATGCTCGGAAATGGAAGTGTATTCCGCAATGGCACAGATCCATGCTCAATATAAGATGTAGATGGATAACGGAAGAAGTATATCTGCCGAGGCAATAAGTGTATCTCGGAAGAAGCATACCGGGCACGTGTATTCATGCTCAATATAAGATGTAGCGGATAACGGAAAGTATGCCTAATATAAGATGAAGTAGTCTGCCGAAAGCGTGGCACAGATGCATGCTCAATATAAGATGTAGCGGATAACGGAAGAAGTATGCCGGGGAACTGTATTCTCGCGTGGCACAGATTCACGCTCAATATAAGATGTAGCGGATAACGGAAGAAGTATGCTGGGGAAGTGTATTCAAAGCTGGCACAGATTCATGTCAATATAAGATGTAGCCGGATAACGGAAGAAGTATGCCGGGGAAGTGTATTCAAGCGTGGCACAGATTCATGCTCAATATAAGATGTAGCGGATAACGGAAGAAGTATGCGGGGAAGTGTATCTAGCTGGCACAGATCCATGCTCAATATAAGATGTAGCGGATAACGGAAGAAGTATGCGTATGCAAGCGTGGCACGAATATATGCTCAATAAAGATGTAGTGGCGGAAGAGAGAAGTATGCCGGGGGAAGTATTCGTACAGATTCTCTCAATATAAGATGTAGCGGATAACGGAAGAAGTATGCCGGGGAAGTGTATCCAAGCGTGGCACAGATTCATGCTCAATATAAGATGTAGCGGATAACGGAAGAAGTATGCGGGGGAAGTGTATACAAAGCGTGGCACAGATTCATGCTCAATATAAGATGTAGCGGATAACGGAAGAAGTATGCCGGGGAAGTCATATTCATGGAAGCGTGGCGGTAGATTCATGCTCAATATAAGATGTAGTGGATAACGGAAGAATGCGGGCCATATGCCGGGGAAGTGTATGCAGAAGCGTGGCACAGATTCATGCTCAATATAAGATGCCAACTAGCGGATAACGGAAGAAGTATGCGGGGAATTCGGCGAATGTATCTGCCGCGTGGCACAGATTCATACTCAATATAAGATGTAGCCGGATAACGGAAGAAGTATGCCGGGGAAGTGTATGTCAAGTGTAGCACAGATTCATGCTCAATATAAGATGTAGCGGATAACGGAAGAAGTATGCCGGGGAAGTGTATTCAAGCGTGGCACAGGATTCATCACGCTCAATATAAGATGTAGCGGATAACGGAAGAAGTATGCGGGGAAGTGTATCAAAGCGTGGCACAGATGCATGCTCAATATAAGATGTAGCGGATAGCGGAAGAAGTATGCGGGGAAGCTGTATTCAAAGCGTGGCACAGATTCATGCTCAATATAAGATGTAGCGGATAACGGAAGAAGTATGTCGAGGGAAGTGTATTCAAGCGTGGCACAGATTCATGCCTCAATATAAGATGTAGCGGATATCTGCGGAAGAAGTATGCCGGAAAAGTGTGTATATGCCAAGCAAGGCACAGATTCATGCTCAATATAAGATGTAGCGGATAACGGAAGAAGTATGCGTCAGATGGGAAGTGTATTCAAGCGTGGCAACAAGATTCATGCTCAATATAAGATGTAGCGGATAACGGAAGAAGTATGCGGGGAAGTGTATCAAAAGCGTGGCACAGATTCATGCTCAATATAAGATGTAGCGGATAACGGAAGAAGTATGCCGGGGAAGTGTATTCAAGCGTAGCTTTAGTGGCAAATATAAGATTCATGCTCAATATAAGATGTAGCCGGATAAGATGGAAGAAGTATGCCGGGGAAGTGTATTCAAAGCGTGGCACAGATTCATGCGCTCAATATAAGATGTAGCGGATAACGGAAGAAGTATGCCGGGGAAGTGTATTCAAGCGTGGCACAGATTCATGCTCAATATAAGATGTAGCGGATAACGGAAGAAGTATGCCGGGGAAGTGTATTCAAAGGCGTGGCACAGATTCATGCTCAATATAAGATGTAGCGGATAACGGAAGAAGTATGCCCGGGGAAGTGTATCCAAGCGTGGCACAGATTCATGCTCAATATAAGATGTAGCTGGATAACGGAAGAAGTATGCCGGGGAAGTGTATTCAAGCGTGGCACAGATTCATGCTCAATATAAGATGTAGCGGATAACGGAAAGAAGTATGCTGGGGAAGCTGTATTCAAGCGTGGCACAGATTCATGCTCAATATAAGATGTAGCGGATAACGGAAGAAGTATGCCGGGAAAGTGTATACAAGCGTGGCAGCAGATTCATACTCAATATAAGATGTAGCAGATAACGGAAGAAGTATGCCGGGGAAGTGTATTCAAGCCGTGGCACAGATTCATACATTATAAAGATGTAGCGGATCCGCCGGAAGAAGTATGCCGGGGAAGTGTATTCAAAGCGCGGGCACAGATTCATGCTCAATATAAGATGTAGCCGGATAACGGAAGAAGTATGCCAGGGTAACTGTGTACAAGCCGTGGGCACAGATTCATGCTCAATATAAGATGTAGCCGGATAACGGAAGAAGCCGGAAGTGTATGCATTAGCGGGGAAGTGTATTCAAGCGTGGTACAGATTCATGATCCTCAATATAAGATGGTAGCGGATAACGGAAGAAGTATGCGGGGAAGTGTATTCAAAGCCGTGGCACAGATTCATGCTCAATATAAGATGTAGCGGATAACGGAAGAAGGGCGCCGGGGAAGTGTATCTGGCGTGGTAACAGATTCATGCTCAATATAAGATGTAGCCGGATAACGGAAGAAGTATGCCGGGGAAGTGTATCCTGCAAGTGTGGCACAGATTCATGCTCAATATAAGATGTAGCGGATAACGGAAGAAGTACGCTCGGGGAAGTGTATTCAAGCGCGTAGCACCAGATGCATGCTTCAATATAAGATGTAATGGATAACGGAAGAAGTGTTATGCGGGGAACTGTATTCAAAGCGTGGGCACGGGGAAGCGATGCATGCTCAATATAAGATGTAGCGGATAGATCCGGAAGAAGTATGCCGGGGAAGTGTATTCAAGCGTGGCACAGATTCATGCTCAATATAAGATGTAGCGGATAACGGAAGAAGTATGCCGGGGAAGTGTATTCCAAGCGTGGCACAGATTCATGCCTCAATATAAGATGTAAGCGGATAACGGAAGAAGTATGCCGGGAAAGTATATCCGCGTGGCACAGATCCATGTCTAACATAAGATGTAGCGGATAAACGGAAGAAGTATGCCGGGGAAGTGTATTCAAGCGTGGCACAGATGCATGCTCAATATAAGATGTAGCGGATAACGGAAGAAGTATGCCGGGGAAGTGTATTGCAAGCGTGGCACAGATTCATGCTCAATATAAGATGTAGCTGGATAACGGAAGAAGTATGCGGGGAAGTGTATTCAAGTGCGGGCAACAGATTCATGCTCAATATAAGATGTAGCGGATAACGGAAGAAGTATGCCGGGGAACTATATCCGCCGTGGCACAGATTCATGCTCAATATAAGATGTAGCGGATAACGGAAGAAGTATGCGGGGAAGTGTATCAAAGCGTGGGCACAGATTCATGCCTTCAATATAAGATGTAGCGGATAACGGAAGAAGTATGCCGGGGAAGTGTATTAAGCGTGGCACAGATGCATGCTCAATATAAGATGTAGCGGATAACGGAAGAAGTATGCAGAGGGAAACTGTATTCAAGGGTAGCACAGATTCATGCTCAATATAAGATGTAGATAGCGGATAACGGAAGAAAAGTATATGCGGGGAAGTAATATTCAAGCGTGGCACAGATTCATGCTCAATAAGATGTAGCGGATAACGGAAGAAGTATGCCGGGGAAGGTATTCAAAGCGTGGCACAGATCCATGCTCAATATAAGATGTGAAGCGGATAACGGAAGAAGTATGCCGGGGAAGTGTATACAAGCGTGGCACAGATTCATGCTCAATATAAGATGTAGCGGATAACGGAAGAAGTATGCCGGGGAAGTGTATTCCGAAGCGTGGCACAGATTCATATTCAATATAAGATGTAGCCGATAACTGGAAGAAGTATTATGCGGGGAACTGTGTATTCAAGCGTGGCAAAGATCCATGCTCAATATAAGATGTAGCAGGATAACGGAAGAAGTACGCGGGGAAGCATATTCAAGTGTGGCACAGATCCATGCTCAATATAAGATGTAGCGGATAACGGAAGAAGCGATGCCGGGGAAGTGGTATTCAAAGCGTGGCACAGATCCATGCTCAATATAAGATGTAGCCGGATAACGGAAGAAGTGGCGCCGGGGAACTGTATACAAGCGTGGCACAGATCCATGCTCAATATAAGATGTAGCGGATAACGGAAGAAGTATGCCGGGGAAGTGTATTCAAGCCGCTGGGCACAGATGAGATGTGCTCAATATAAGATGGTAGCGGATATACGAAGAAGTATGCCGGGGAAGTGTATCGGCAAGCTGGCACAGATTCATGCTCAATATAAGATGTAGCGGATAACGGAAGAAGTATGCCGGGGAAGTGTGCATTAAGCGTGGCACAGATCCATGCTCAATATAAGATGTAGCGGATAACGGAAGAAGTATGCCGGGAAGTGTATCAAGCGTGCGGCACAGATTCATGCTCAATATAAGATGTAGCGGATAACGGAAGAAGTATGCAAGCGGGGAAGTGCATACAAGCAATATAAGATACAGATGCATGCTCAATATAAGATGTAGCACAGATAACGGAAGAAGTATGCGGGGAAGTGTATCAAAGCGTGGCACAGATGCATGCTCAATATAAGATGTAGCGGTAATATTAACGGAAGAAGTATGCCGGGGAACTGTATGTCAAAGCGCTGGCACAGATTCATGCTCATTATAAGATGTAGCGGATAACGGAAGAAGTAGCGCCGGGGAAGTGCAATCCAAGCGTGGCACAGATTCATGCTCAATATAAGATGTAGCCGGATAACGGACGAAGTATGCCGGGGAAGTGTATCTCAAGCGGGCACAGATTCATGGTCAATATAAGATGTAGCGGATAACGGAAGAAGTATGCCGGGGAAGTGTATACAAGCGTGGCACAGATGCATGCTCAATATAAGATGAAGCGGATAAACGGAAGTATGCCGGAAGAAGTATACGATCCATGCGGCATATTCAAGCCGCGGCACAGATGCATGCTCTCAATATAAGATGTAGCGGATAACGGAAGAAGTATGCCGGGGAAGTGCGTTACAAGCGCGCTGGCACAGATCACGCTCAATATAAGATGTAGCGGATAACGGAAGAAGTATGCCGTGGGGAAGTGTATCTGCAAGAGTGGCACACAGATTCATGCTCAATATAAGATGTAGCGGATAACGGAAGAAGTATGCCGGGGAAGTGTATTCAAGCGTGGCACAGATTCATGCTCAATATAAGATGTAGCGGATAACGAGGAAGAAGTATGCCGGGGAAGTGTATGCAAGCGTGGGCACAGATTCATGCCCAATATAAGATGTAGCGGATAACGGAAGAAGTATGCCGGGGAAGTGTATTCAAGCGTGGCACAGATTCATTCAATATAAGATGTAGCAGATAACGGAAGAAGTATGCCGCTGGAAGTGTATACAAGCGTGGCACAGATTCATGCTCAATATAAGATGTAGTGATAACGGAAGAAAGTATGCGGGGGAAGTGTATTCCAAGCGTGGCACAGATTCATGCTCAATATAAGATGTAGCAGATAACGAAGAAGGTATGGCCGGGGAAGTGTATTCAAGTAAGTGGCACAGATTCATGCTCAATATAAGATGTAGGGATAACGGAAGAAGTATGCCGGGAGAAGGGTATACAAGCGTGGCACAGATTCATGCTCAATATATGTGGAAGCAAGGATAACGGAAGAAGTATGCCGGGGAAGTGTATTCAAGCCGCTGGCACAGATTCATGCTCAATATAAGATGTAATGGATAACGGAAGAAGTATGCCGGGGAAAGTGTATACAAGCGTGGCAGCCAGATTCATGCTCAAATATAAGATGTAGCTGATCACTTGGAAGAAGTATGCCCGGGAATGGAATATTCAAGTGTGGCACAGATTCATGCTCAATATAAGATGTAGCGGATAACGGAAGAAGTATGCCATAAGGGGAACTGTATTCAAGCGTGGCACAGATTCATGCTCAATATAAGATGTAGTGGATAACGGAAGAAGTATGCAGTGGGGAAGTCAAGAAGAATTCGGGGAACTGTATACGTATGGCACAGATTCACGCTCAATATAAGATGTAGCGCGGATAACGGAAGAAGTATGCCGGGGAAGTGTATACAAGCGTGGCACAGATCCACGTGCTCAATATAAGATGAAGCGGATAATCCGGAAAAGTATGTTGGGGAAGTGTATCTGTAAGCGGCACAGATCTCATGCTCAATATAAGATGTAGCGGATAACGGAAGAAGTATGCCGGAGATCTGATCCAAGCAAAGGCACAGATGCATGCTCAATATAAGATGTAGCGGATAACGGAAGAAGTATGCCGGGGAAGTATTCAAGCGTGGCACAGATCTCATGCTCAATATAAGATGTAGCGGATAACGGAAGAAGTATGCGGGGAAGTGTATTCAAGCGTGGCACAGATTCATGCTCAATATAAGATGTAGCCGGATAACGGAAGAAGTATGCCGGAGAAGTGTATCCGCGTGGCACAGATTCATGCTCAATATAAGATGTAGCGGATAACGGATCGGCATGCCGGGGAAGTGTATTCAAGCTGCGGCATGATCCATGCTCAATATAAGATGTAGCGGATAACGGAAGAAGTATGCCGGGGAAGTGTATACAAGCGTGGCACAGATGCATGCTCAATATAAGATGTAGCGGATAACGGAAGAAAAGCATGTCGGGGAACTGTATGTTTAATATAAGGAAAGCCGAAATAGGCAATGATTCATGAAAATATCAATATAAGAAATATGGAATAGACGGATATAAGATGGATAATGGAAGGAAGACGAAAAGAAAATAATATAAGATGGGGAATGGCGTATAAGGAAAGTGGTAAAGACGGATAACAGATGAAGGAAGGAATGCTCAATAGATGTATAAATAATATAAAGATGTAGCGGATAACGGAAAGAAGTACGCCGGGGAAGTGATATTCAAGCGTGGCACAGATTCATGCTCAATATAAGATGTAGCGGATAACGGACGTTTGAGAAGTATGCCGGGGAAGTGTATTCAAGCCGCGGGCATGGATTCATGCTCAATATAAGATGAAGCGGATAACGGAAGAAGTATGCCGGGGGAAGTGTATACAAAGCGTGGCACAGATTCATGCTCAATATAAGATGTAGCGGATAACGGAAGAAGTATGCCGGGGAAGTGTATTCTGCTGTGGCACAGATCCATGCTCAATATAAGATGTAGCGGATAAACGGAAGAAGTATGCCGGGAAAGTGTATCAAGCGTGGCACAGATTCATGCTCAATATAAGATGTAGCAGATAACGGAAGAAGTATGCCGGGGAAGTGTATTCAAGCGTGGCACAGGATTCATGCTCAATATAAGATGTAGCCGGATAACGGAAGAAGTATGCCGGGGAACTGTATCTGCCGCGGGCACAGATGCATGCTCAATATAAGATGTAGCGGATAACGGAAGAAGTATGCCTGGGGAAGTGTATACAAGCGCGGCACAGATTCATGCTCAATATATGATGTAGCGGATAACGGAAGAAGTATGCCGGGAAGTGTATCTGCAAGTGCTGGCACAGATTCATGCTCAACATAAGATGTAGCCGGATAACGGAAGAAGCATGCCGGGGAAGCGTATTCTGCCGCTGGCACAGATTCATGCCTAATATAAGATGTAGCGGATAACGGAAGAAGATGCCGGGGAAGTGTATCCAAGCGTGGCAACAGATTCATGCTCAATATAAGATGTAGCGGATAACGGAAGAAGTATGCCGGGGAAGTGTATTCACGCGTGGCACAGATCCATGCTCAATATAAGATGTAGCGGATAACGGAAGAAGTATGCCGGGGAAGTGTATTCCAAGCGTGGTACAGATTCATGCCCAATATAAGATGTAGCGGATAACGGAAGAATATGCCCGGGGAAGTGTATACAAGCTGCGGGCACAGATTCATGCTCAATATAAGATGTAGCGGATAACGGAAGAAGTATGCCGGGGAAGTGTATATCAAGCCGTGGGCACAGATTCATGCTCAATATAAGATGTAGCCGATAACGGAAGAAGTATGCCGGGGATCCTGTATTCTCAAGCGTGGCACAGATTCATGCTCAATATAAGATGTACGGATAACGGAAGAAGTATGCGGGGAAATGTATACAAGCGTGCCGGCACAGATCATGCCTCAATATAAGATGTAGCGGATAACGGAAGAAGTATGCCGGGGAAGTGTATTCAAGCGTGGCACAGATTCATGCTCAATATAAGATGTAGCTGGATAGCTTGGAAGAAGTATGCCGGAGAACTGTATCTGGCCGTGGCACAGATTCATGCTCAATATAAGATGTAGCGGATAACGGAAGAAGCATGCCGGGAAGTGTATGCAAGCGCTGGCACAGATTCATGCTCAATATAAGATGTAGCGGATAACGGAAGAAGTATGCCGGGGAAGTGTATTCGCGTGGCACAGATTCATGCTCAATATAAGATGTAGCGGATAACGGAAGAAGTATGCCGGGGAACTCTATTC